>NC_071259.1:16530969-16884719 GCF_023375685.1 Ictalurus furcatus | reverse complement strand
ATGCACTTTATGGGTTGCAAGTGTGTGTGCGGAGGTGGAGTATATTGCAGGGAGGTATTGTCTAGCAATCACACAAATAAAACATAGCCATGCGTCACAGAGTAGTTTCGTGATGGAGCAGTTATTTGAAGTGGAAGATTTCTCTCCACCAGAACTGGCCTTCTACAACAATAACAATGACGTTGATGAGCAAACAGTCAGCTCAGAGCTTTATCAGTTTGAGCTTCTGGCTGAGGGAGATTTATGTGGAACATTGGAATAGAGGCTTGTAGTCAGTGAATGGTACAAACCATGTGTTGTCCTTAGCTAAGGTAAATGTATTACATTGTCTATTAAATGTTAAATTTAAAAAGATTAAATGCTAATACAGTAATAGCATAGATAGCTACATCTTTTTGTATAAAATACTGATATGGATGGGTGTAATACTATTAGCATTACCTTGATTATATGAAAATGTTCTTGTCATGCCTTTTTATACCTTCCATCCATCCATCCATTTTCTATACCGTTTATCCTACTGGGTCGCAGGGAACCTGGAGCCTATCGCAGGGAGCATGGGGCACAAGGCAGGGTATACCCTGGACGGGGTGCCAATACATCGCAGGGCACACTCACATACACATTCACACACCCATTCACCCACTACGGACACTTTTGGACATGCCGATCAGCCTACCATGCATGTCTTTGTACTGGGGAAGGAAACAGGAGTACCCGGAGGAAATCCCTGCAGCACGGGGAGAACATGCAAACTCCGCACCCTGGAGGTGTGAAGAGAACGTGCTAACCACTAAGCCACCGTGCACCCACTTTTTATACCTTAGTATTTATAATGCCACAAATTCAGATTTTCCACTGCTCATTACTCTACACATGTGCTTGTAGTTGTACAAACTGGTCACCATGGGAACAGCGAAGTCTTTCAGATGCAGATATTAGGTAATGTTATTCATCTGTCATCAAGATTCCAGGGTATGAGATTGCAAAGACACAATTTTGTAAAATCATTGTTGCATACATATGGCACATTTATTGTAATAATTTATCCCAAAATGTATATAGTGCAGCATGAAGAGAGGCATCACCAAAGAGCAGTAACATTGTTTGACTGATTTGCATAATGCGACACATCTCAGTTTTTTGGCTGAACCAAATGGGCTCTACAGCAAATCACTACAAAACAAATGTTACTCCTCTCTCGTGATGCCTCTCCGGAACCCACCTCTTCCGTGAACACTTAACTAACTCCTAAGCTAGCCCCCCATTAAAAAAAGTCTGCAATGGCTCTCACATCTTGTATGGTAGCGCCACTTGTATTGTTGTCCGCTTGATATATCGCTTTGCTGGTATTTCATCATTTGGATAAAAGCGTCTGCTAAATGAATAAATGTAAATTTAAATGTCTACAGAGGTGGTACTACAAATATTTTAACAGTATAGATGGATGTATTATAATATTTAGCACAACTCACTTGATTTATACTTACAAAAGCAATTAATTTCAGTTTTTAACTAAAAAACATTTCACTGTGTGATTACTCTTTAAAACATTGCATGACAAACCAATTATGCAGAAAGTTCTGCGTAATTCAGTCCATGGAATTCCTCTTAGGGACACTAAGACACTAAGGGACACTACATCAACCAGTGCATAGACACACATACAGCCCCAATTCTGAAAAAGTTGGGACAGTTTGGAAAATGCAAAAAAACAAACACAAAGAGTCATTTTAAATTAAATTCACCCTGTACTATATTTAAAACACATCATGAACACATTATGTGATGTTTTACTTTGTGAATTTAATTTATTTTTGAAAATCCACTCTCATTTCAAATCGGATGACTGCAACACACCAAAAAAGGTGGGACAGTCGACTGTTTACCACTGTGTAATGTCATCTTTTCTTTTAATAACACTTATTTTGTTTGGGCACTTGTTTAGTGTTTGGGCACTAAAGATATCAGTTGGTTAAGCTGGAATTTTCCCCCGTTCATCCATTATGCATTTCTTCATCTGCGCCTTCATTGCCTTATTTTGCACTTCATAATGCACCACACATTCTCAATCGGAGACAGGTCAGGACTGCAGGCAGGCCATGCTACCACCCGCACTCTCTGCTTACGCAACCATGTACAGTCAAACCTTGGATTGCGAGCATAATTCATTCCGGAAACGTGCTCGTAATACAAAGCACTCGTATATCAAAGTGAATTTCCCCATAAGAAATAATGGAAACTCAGATGATTCGTTCCAAAACCCAAAAATAATCATATACATAATAATGATTAACACAAAATACCCTTTTATATTTTTATTATTTAAATTTAATATAAAGTAATCGAATTTATTAATTATTGTGTAGGACGACTTTCACTGTTTCTAATGGAATCACTGCTATCTGTTGGCTCGCCGGAATCTTTTTCTTTTTGTACGACGTTAACACGAACCTATCCAGTGATACTTGCTTTTGCCTCCTTTTAAGGATTTCGCGGAAATGTGACATTGCATTGTCATTAAACAGATTCATCGCTCGCACTGCTACAGTCTTACTCGGGTCGTGCTTTTCTACAAAATTATGCACTGTTTCCCACATTTTACACACCTCCCTAATCTCATTTGAAGTGAGGTATTTCTCCGTCTTTTTCTCTCCTCCTCCTCAGATGAGACCTCCTCCATAACCTCTTGCTGTTGCTCGTGATGCAGATCCATCAGTTCGTCGGTGGTCAGCTCCTGGCAATGTTCCTCCACCAGCTCTTGAATGTCGTCTTCATTCACCTCCAGTCCCATGGTCTTCCCCAAGGACACAATTTCATCGACAACTGACTACTCGCAACTCAGCTACTCACATACCTCATTTGTGCTTCTCGATGATTTCCTTCTTAACTTCCACCGTAATCATTTCCTTTTTCTTATCGCCTTCCTTTTCAAATTTTTTCTTCATGGGGGCCACTGTCGCAGTACAGTTACTACACAGTCACAAGAGTTACAACACTATAGTAAACAGTATACGCTCACACAGATGTTGACTATACAAGTGAGGCACGCTGACTGAGACAGAGCATGTGAGAGAAGAACCATCGGCTCAGTAATGATCACGTGACACTCGGCAAACAAAGCAGTATACGTACTACAGGTACTCATATTGCAAGACCTCGCTCGTATATCAAGTCAAAATTTAATTTTTGCTCATCTTGCAAAACACTCGCAAACCAAGTTACTCGCAATACAAGGTTTGACTGTACTTGTCATCTGGACAGAATGTGGTTTGGCATTGTCCTGCTCTGGATGGCAGCATATGTTGTTCCAAAATGTGTACATATATTTCTGCATTAATGATGGATTCACAGATGTGCAAGTTACCCATGCCATGGGCACTGACACACCCCCATACCATGACAGCTGCTGGCTTTTGGACCTGATGCTGATAATAGCGTGGATGGTCCTTTTCCTCTTTGGCCCGGATAACACAACGGCTATTTTGTCCAAAAACTATTTGAAATGTTGACTCGACGGACCACAAAACACGATTTCACTGTGATACTGTCCATCTCAGATAAGACCGAGCCCAGAGATGTGGGCGGCGCTTCTGGACAGTGTTGATGTATGGCTTCTGCTTTGCATAGTAAAGCCTTAACTTGCGTCTGTGGATGCAGCGGCGAATGGTGTTGACTGACAAAGGTTTACCAAAGTATTCCCGGGCCCATGATGGTTTATAAGACAGTGACACTCTGAGGGATCGGAGATCATGCGCATTCAGAAGTGGTTTTCAGTCTTGCCTTTTACGCACCGAGATTTGACCGGATTCTTTTAATTATGTTGTGCACTGTAGAAGGTGAAATGCCCAAAATCGCATGGATTTGTCTTTGGGCAATGTTGTTCTCAAAGAGTTGGATTATTCGCTGACACATCGGTTGGCAGATTGGCGAGCCTCGACCCATCCTTGCTCTTGAAGGACTAGGCCTTTTTTGGAGGCTCCTTATATACTATGATTAGACGATTCCCTCACCTGTTTCACATCACCTTCTTATTTCAACTTGTCACATCGTTATTAGTCCTAAATTTCTCCTGTCCCCTTGTTTTGGAACATGTTGCAGCCATCAATTTCAAAATAAACGTTTACCTTCAAAAAACTATGCCGCTGATTATGTAAAACATCAAATACCTTATCCTTATACGTTTTGTTTAAATACAAGTCAAAGTACGTTTACAAATCACTCCTCTTTGTTTTTATTAGTATTTCCATACTGTCCCAACATTTTCGGAATTGTGGTTGTGCATACACACTGGTGTTCTACAAGAGCAGAGGAGCACTGATTCCAGAAGCTGGTGATAACAGAAAAAATGTGAAACTCATTTGATTGCTTCATACACACATGAACAGTGACTAATCACTAAATCACTAAGCTGATATGTGTAGAGAAGTATCCTCTTTAGTACTGTATAACAATGCTTTCTGCACTGTTGAAAAAAAAATTGTGAGGGAGTCTCATGTTTCTTCATGTGTGCATGTATGTTTATAAGTACGTATTTACCTCTGTCAGCGTCTTCTTCAGTTCTCCCTCACATCTCTCCAACTCGCGGCTTTTGCTGCTGTAGGAATCCTTCAGGCCGAGCATAGCGTCCTCTCTCTCCTTCAGCTGTGCATTGAGCTCTTTAAGTTGACCCCTTAGTGCTACCATTTCTCCTGCTCTCTGGGTCACCTCATGCTGACTGTCCCTTAACTGCTGCTTCAACAGAGATATCTCTCCCACTTTCTGACAAACCTGCCCAACACAAAACAGCACATAGTTACTGCCAAGGACAATGAATAGTTATCACCAGAATTTTTGGCACCCTTTAAGAGAATAGGCAAAACTGACTCTAAAATTTAATTTACACACAGTGTAAAATTCCCACTCAAACAACTGGAGAAAAGATATGTAGGTAGGTTTTCTATAATAAAATTATTGTATCACCTTATAATATAATAGAAAATAATATGATTTTTTCTTAAAACATATATGTAGCAAAATTATTGACACGCTTAAAGATTATATAAAATAAACAAATTGTCTTCCTTGAAAATTTCTCTTCCAAGGTCAGTGTTTCAGAATTGTACAGTGAACTTCACCAAGGGTGAGGGAACTAAAATTGGAATTGCAATTAATCCCATTTGAAAACTTGTCTGAAGAAGGGGAATCCACATGCACAAACGTGATATGAGAGGACATAAGAATAAAAGTGCTGGAATGTTTTGCATGGAGGAGTGGCCCAAGATCCCTCTATAAATATTTTACAACCTTGTTAGATATTACAGGAAAAGGCTCAATGCTGTCATTCTCTACAGAGAAGACATTTTTGATTATAGGTATGCCATTTATAATGGCAATAGTGTTGTAGTTCACTGTACTATATACAGTGGTGCTTGATTGTTTGTGAACCCTTTAGAATGTCCTATATTTCTGGATAAATATGACCTAAAACAACATCAGATTTTCACAAAAGTCCTAGAAGATAAAGAGAACCCAATTGAACAAACGAGACAAAAATATTATACTTGGAAAATGATCCAATATTACATATCTGTGAGTGGGAAAAGTATGTGAACCTCTAGGATTAGCAGTTAATTTGAAGTTGAAATTAGACTCAGGTGTTTTCAATCAGTGGGGTCACAATCAAGTGTGAGGGAGCACCCTGTTTTATTTAAAGAACAGGGATATATAATCAAGTCTGATCTTCACAACACATGTTTGTGGAAGTGTACCATGGCATGAACAAAGGAGATTTCTGAAGACCTAAGAAAAAGAGTTTTTGATGCTGGAAAAGGTTACAAAACCATCTCTAAAGAGTTTGGACCTTACTAAAAATATGTGTACACCAGTGGTAGAGGTAATAATAAACTTAAAGGACTTGAATAGTTATCACACTGCCTATCCATGTCCTAAATTTTTCATTACATATAGCTGCTTACCTCCCACTTGGTTTCCTCCAGGCGGGGCAAGATTTCAGCCTGCTCCTTGCGGTAGTCCAGGCACTTTCTCTCCAGTTCTTCACGCTGAGCCAGCAGGGCATTGATTTCCTCCTGGAGCCGGCTCTTGTCCTGCTGCAGTCGGCTGATCTGGGCCTGCAGTGCCTGCTGGGAACGTTGTGCCCGCCGGGTCACCTGCTGCAACCTTCCAGCATAGTTCTGTCTCAGCTCCTCCATCTCTCGCTCCCACACCCGCTGTTTCTCTTCGAACACCTGCATGATTGCTGCTTCACTCTGGTCCAGGTTGCGACGCATGTGAAGAACCTTAGTGGAAATCCAGTAGTTGCGTGATCAAACAACATCCTATCAGTATGATCATGTAATTATTGGAGTTTTTTTCCAGTGAAAGATGACTTGAATTGATTGTCTAAATCCCACAGGACCTGGCTATTCAGGTCATGTATAATTGGGTTTGGACATCATTTCTGAAACATTTGTTGGGCTTGGGTTAGGCTCAAAACAGTTAATATATGTATTAAGGCTGGCTCAGAAGTGAACTTCAGAAGTGCTGATGAGAATGGCTCAGAACAACTTTTTGCAATGCTGCAGCCAAACGTGTTCTCCAATGTGTCTATCTCATTGCAGCAGTACAGATGAACCTCCCACCAATCCCCTTACCCTTGACACTACTAGCTAATTTCATTAGAGACGGTAGGCCCATTGTGACATTTATGTTTTGGCATGTGAATATTTGAACTGTTCACTCCCTCTCTGAGGTGCTTTTTCAACCTGGAAAGCCTAAACCTGACATTAGATGTAGACTAAATCTGATCTTATGGTGTGATTTAGTTTGGGAATGATGGATACTTTTCAACAAATTCCAACTGATGTGAAGAAAATGTACAAATTGTGTTATACCTTCCTGAAATTTCAACTATGGCTGGGCGATATGACAATTTTAACGGGAACTGCTGGATTTTACACAATAAGTGCACCACAAACAGTGGTTGTTTGCAAAATATGCAAAGGCAAGTTTGCTTAAATTTGTATAACCAGCAAGAAAGCATGCCAAATGTATGCTGCAAAACACGGGGAACACTCATGAATGCTTTTGAAAAAGGCACTATTTATGAGAAACCAAGTAAGCACTGGAAAGACATCACTGATCCCATGACAGTTTACCAGACCAAGGATATAATACTCATCAAAATGGTTGAAAATTAGGGTTTTAATTGACTTCTAAAAATTGTCATGTTTTAGCAAGTTGCAAATAACACCACTATTCCTCAGCTGTACACAGAATGCTGAAAGAAATGTAATAAAAACCAAAAGAATGAAATATGAATGGCTTATTTTAAAATGTTAAAGTAAAAATGTATGTAATCAGCTGATACGATCACATGACAATCACTTGAGTCTTTATACTTGTTTTAATGTAATTCTTTACTATCAGGATTTGATGACCAAAAACAATTTGAAAAGATGGCATAATAATAATAATATCTTATCTGATATGTGTGTGTTCTCTCTGAGGTTTGACAGAGCTCTTTTAAAACCAGTTGTGTGTAATTTTAAGAATAAAAACAGAAGTTTGGGGAAATAATCTGTTATATAGACAGCTTTATGTGTAGTATCACTTTTTCAACCATGTCAAATTACAGGGTGTCCAAAAGTCTCCAAACATAGTGTAAAATTTGCACTTGTTAGCAAAATATCTTCCAAAATTCTTCATACTTACTTTATATATACAGTGGGGGAAATAAGTATTGAACATGTCAAAAAAAAAAATCAGTAAATATATTTCCAATGAGGCTATTCACATGAAATTTTCACCAGACTTTGCTATTATATTGTTTTGAAGAAATCCAAACATTAAAGTCCATAAATGAAGTTCTGTGTAATAAAGTGGAATGACATGGGAAAAAAGTATTGAACACACTAACTGAAATGTATTTAATACTTAGTGGAGAAGCCTTTGTTTGTAATGACAGCTTCAAGACGCTTCTTGTATGAAGAAATGAATCTGCCGCGGTATTCAGGTGTGATTTTGGCCCATTCTTATAAACTTACTGTCTTTAAATCTTGTTCAATTGGATTGAAGTCAGGTGATTGACTGGGCCATTCTAACACCTTGAATTTTCTTCTCTGAAACCAGTTGAGAGTTTCCTTTGCTGTATGCTTTGGATCGTTGTCCTGCTGGAAGGTCCACCCACGTCTCATCTTCATCATCCTGGTGGATGGCAGCAGATTCTTCTCAATAATCTACCAGTAAAGGGCTCCATTCATCATTCCTTCAATTATATGGAGTCTGCCAGTACCATGTGATGAAAAACAGCCCCACACCATGATGCTTCCACCTCCAAACTTCACTGTTGGTATAGTGTTTAGGGTTATAGGGTTAGGGTGATGTGCAGTGCCATTTCTTCTCCGAACATGGTGTGTAGTATGACAGCCAAAAAGTAAAATTTTGCTCTGGTCTGACCAGACTACACTATCCCAGTATTTCACAGGCTTGTCCAAATGAGTTGTAGCAAACTTTAAACAAGCTTCGACATGCCTTTTCTTTAGTAATGGATTCTTGCGGGGTGAGCAGTAGAGTGCATTGCCTATTGTTTTCTCTTTGACGATGGTACCTGCTGCCTCCAAGTGTTTCTGGAGCTCTTTCTGAGTGGTCCTTGGCTCTTGAGCTCCTCTTCTGACTATTCTTCTGACTCCCTGGTCAGAAATCTAGCTCCTGTGCATGGCCGGTTGATGACGGAGTGATGCTGCTTCCACTTGCAGATAATGGCCCCAATGGTGCTTACTGGAAGATTCAGAAGTTTTGAAATACGTCTGTATCCGATTCCATCAATATGTTTCACAACAATAAGGTTGTGAAGGTCTTTGGAGAGCTCTTTGAAATGTTTCTTGTGTGACACCTTGGTAAGGAAAAGCCTTTTTATAGACCATCAATTCAATAACCGAGCTGATATTAATTTGCACAGATAAGGGGTATAATTACTTAGGGATTTCAGCTGGTTCCTTGCCTTGGAGAACTGCATTTTCTTAGTGTGTTCGATACTTTTTTGATGTGTCATTCCACTTTATTACACATAACTTTATTTATGGATTTAATGTTGTGAATTCTTTATATTTGTGGATTTCTTGAGTTAACACTGATGTCTATTGAAAATTTCATGTGAATAGCCTCATTTGAAATATATTTACTGAAAAAAATGTTGACGCATTTAATACTTATTTCCCCCACTGTATATATATAATATTCTCATGGCTGAATCCGGAAGCTATCGCAAGGTTGCGATGGACACCAGATGTTTTAACACAAGCTCATTATGAATGGGAAAGACGACTCCGTTTGTGTTTATAATGAAAGGGCAATCATGTACATGATGTTTTATTAAAATAAAGTTACATTTTGCTAAAAAAAGTGTCCATTTCCCCCATCTATGGAGACTTTTGGGACAGTATTGTAGTATTGGAAAAGACCAACTGTAACCCCCAAAGTCTACCCCAGGTCATTTCACTCACCTCTTGTTCTTTTTCCCACAATCGGTCCTCCAGGTCCTGTATTATATCATCCGAGGAGGGTGACGGGTGAATAGCAGCTGGCATATCAGCCAGGTGACATAGTCTGTGATAGGATGAAGAGCTCTTCCCCGAGGATGAACGGCCACTGTCTGAAGCACTCAGGCCGTTCTGGTAGTTGGGCTTGTCCAGTTTGTCCGTGCCCAATCGGTTGATATGGCTGGTGGAGGCACTGAAGGGTCCGAGGGCCGGAGCTGGAGCGTAGCTGGAACCAGGGCCTGTATACGTGGGCAGGCTGGTGAAGGAGTTCCTTCCCGAGTCAGACATGACACCCTGGCCTCCATCCTCTCTGCCCTGCTCCCTCTCTGGACTGTCTCGCTCACTAAGTGGCTGGGGGTCATCAGATCCTCCTGTGCCTCTGGCACACTGACCTCCAGCCCCACCTCCACCTCCAGCATGTGCCACTAGGTTTTGCATGGAGTGAAAGCTCTTTGGCACTACAGGTTTGAAGGCAGAGGGCCGCACCAATCCGGCATTGTTCTGAGAGTGTGTGTAAAGAGGGTGGTACAGGTTAATACACAATACAAGAAATTAACTCAGCAACAGTAAAGTAAATATTTTTGCCTGAAAATAGTAAATATTATAAGATGGCTGTTCAGTCCAGTTCGGTTTAAAAAGGTTTGCAATAGTGAAACAACTATTGGCAGAAAGTGATAGGTCACTAAGCCTGCCTAGCCTTGTTTCTTCTTGTTTTCTCATGAAAACATCTATAACAACCAAAAATATCTCCATAGTTATAGTGGTCCATTTGTTTTGAAAATGACATTCCTCAGCTCACAAGTACCTGTTCTGACTTTCCAGACATGGGCAGAATCTTGGGTGGCGCTCGGCCATTTGCCTTTGTAGCATTCCCCTCTCTGATTTTCACGGTAGCCATGTTGTCACCACTCTTTTCAGCAGTGTGTACAACCACATTCCTACGGGCATCTACACTCATGTCCCCTAACGGCCGCGGTGCCACCCTGCGGCCAGCAATGTTGCTCTCCAGCCGTTCACAGATGGAGGGCACCCTCTCCAGGTTGGAGGAGGCAGTGGTGGACTCACAGCCAGCAAGCTGGGGTCGGTCTGTGGTTGTGCTGCTACCCCCCCTTTCATCACTGGAGCCTGTGCATTCAGAAATGGAAGGTGGAGGGTTGAGACGCTCAGCACTGAAACTGCGATCCGATGGGCCTCTACGTGATAGGGGTGGCCCACGAGGGAGGGTGGTACGTGTGCCAACACTCTTCATGGCGAATTCTTGCTCGCCAGCCACCCCACTGCCAACGCTGCCCATGGTGGTTAAAGTCTGCCTCTCACTCAGCACCACAACCCCTTACATGGGCCATTGTAGTGAAGGATGTACCATCAGCTAGCAGGCACATTCACTGGACACAGTGTGTGAGAGAGAGAGAGAGAGAGAGAGAGAGAGAGAGAGATTAGAAAATGCATTTAGCTCCCTGCAGGGTAGGATCTGTATTGATGAATGACAGTTCCTGGCAGATTAGACAGATGTAAATATATTGTATGTACATGTTCCAACTGATTAAGATGTGATAGACATGACTGTGATAGACATGCCCCCCCCCCCCATACCTTCCTGAATCTTCACATTACCTCATCTCTCACCTCACCTCTAATCTCAAAAGCACACACACACACACATACACACACACACACCGGTATGCATACAGGCTCTGAGATACAGACTCTTCAGTATCACAATATCAAAGTTTACCCAGTTTTTAGGATTGCTGAGTAGCACTAATCTACCCAGGCCTGCAAGGAACTCCAGTTTTGTGAAAGTTAGTGAGGCCTTAAAACTTTAGTTTCACTGCTTTTCCTCCTGACAAGCTATATTCTTCATTGTCCTTCTGCAGAAATCAGCCTAACACTGATGATTTTTGACTGTTTTGACCTGTAAGAAGTATGAAGAATTGCCTATAACATCTACAGTATCATATAAACACAGTCAATAGAAGACATGTGTTTGCACAATGTTCTTAAAAACACTTCACTCATATCTGTTTTTACCTCCCAGAGTTATCTAACATCTGAATCAACATCACCACCTCCTGAGACACCACATCCTTCTGAAAATCAAGAAAAGGTGTCTACGTATTATAGCTCTTATATTTGCTTCTCTCTCACTTGTGCTTCCATCACTATCCGTGCATTATGAAACGCGCCATACACACATGATTTTCTACATCCTCCACCAATGAGGCCTCCATGTCCGATCTAGTGATACTGTGATATCACTTTGTTGCCATCACACACAGATACACAGCAGTGCTCACAATGGTGAGCTCAAAACACTTACAGGAGCATCACGAGCGATAACCTGGCCCTTAACACTCTCTGTTTCTTTATTCTCTTCGCCGCTTGCATGTGCATTACATAATGCGCGTCGGGATCCGTCCTCAGTAGGATTATATGGGAGAGAAAGGGCGCATCGTTGGCTCTTTCTCCTCGGAGCGTTTCTGTGCCATTCTCGCGCTCCTTAGCCTGCTTCACTGCCACTCCAATGAGTCTCAGCGACTGTAAAGGCTCCACTTCTTCTTGCCCGCGTGTCCCTGTAACAATAGCGACTAAAATCGCAACGGTTCGTCTACACGCGATGCCGTTCCGGACATTAAAATACGGATGCGCGAAGAGAGCGATAGGCTATGCGTGACACGTAGGTACGTAGCTGTGATTCTCCGTGTGAGGTTTACCGGTTCTGTCTCAAGCGATGCTCGTGTGCCGCCGTACTTACTGTTCAGAGCGAATTATTCATGGACATCGGAGACTCACCGAGATGAAAAAATATCTTATTATCGCCTTTGGCTTTGAATCGGATGATGGAAGCGGCGGACGCGCGTATCAGCTGGGCCACACGCCCACCTCGACCCCGCCCCTCTGTCGCACGCTGGAAACGCCCCTTGGAGGCAGTGATAGGCGACGCGCTTGTGAGTAGTAGATCACCCGCGGCCAGGTGGCTACCATCCAGCTGGCGTTCTTCTTAAGGCACGATCGATGGAGAGATCTAGCCTACCTTCTGGTAATTAACTGTTGAGTTTAGAGAGAAGTAAAACATTGACGACGAACAGTGGGGTCCGAGACACTCGACACCTGTTATGATAAAGTTATAACAGACCTCCTGGTTTTGATGAGAAATAGGTCTATGCACAAGGTATTGAGAATAAAAGATGAACTCCAGCGTGATCTGAAACGCCGTCAAGCCTAGTCAAATATTTTTGCAAACCAGAAGCAATATTTAAATAAAAATGTTTTAGAATTTCAGGGGGGAGACAGCCATATTGATATGAAATCTTTACCACGGTTTACATGCTTTGGCTTATATTATCAATGATTTTCAACTATAAAAAGCCTTATTTGTGCATTTCTACACATCTAGTATGGACTGATGCATACACACAGACAATGTCACTTAACAGGTATCAGACTCCATTCACAAATTCACTGGTGACATCAACACGTAGCAGTTACCATGGAAACGGGCTCCATCAAATTCAGGGCGTACAATGTCATGTGACACAAAGGAGCTATAACGGCACCAGGGTGTGCTGTTGAGGCAGTAAAATAACCTGATAGTGAAATATTTGTTAGTTGTATCATAGTAGATTTCTACTTAGATATTACCAAGATATGAAATGCAATATTTGTTCATTGTGGTCTATAGCTACTGCTTGAGAAGGCTTAACTGTAAATCAAACAACCTTTGATACTCACATAAATCTAGAACCAGCTCCACTGAAGTTAATTTTAAAGTACCAGAGATGTTTCCAAAGGCCAGTTTCAGAAGGGTCTGTTTTAATTACTATTCCTTATCTAGGCATGAAAAGTGATCTGCATATCCATTGCTGCCCCGACTAGGAAAAAGCAACTACTTAAGAAAAAAGTTTTAATACAATAATAATTATCATCTCATTTTGCTGAAATACTACATGTTTACATACATCGTTTCCCAACATGCTATGAACTACGGTGTCATGGAAAATATTTTGAGTAATTGTACTTCATTAGTATACTTAGCCGAAGTACTTATTTTGGTGTATTTATACTTTACTTAAATATAATTTAAATTGAAAGAATGTACTGTTACTTAATTACATTTCCAAGAACAGAACATACTTTTTATTCCTTGCATTTTTATTTACACCTTCAAAGTACTCAATTCACAAAGGTCTCTTCTTCTCTCATACAGCCAATGTCTATATATCAAATGAATCCCTTTTTAATTGAATAGATTTTGATACATCATACTTTGGCCAAAATGGCATAATATCACTACTCATCTAAAACAGTCAATTATGCTTTAAGAAATTTGAATACGGGATTACAACATGAACAAACTTCATGAAAACCTTAACTAAACAGAAAAATTGTAAGTGTAGACACATGCTTACTGTATAAACCTTTGATCTCTGAGTGTTCAGTGTCATGTGATTAAGCAAGGGACATTTAGTAGAACTAGGGAAGGATGAGATGAGAGAGCAGTACCTACTAAAACACAATCTCACTGTCCATATTAAAAGTAGGTCTGTTCTATTAGTCACCAATATACTGTATGATAAATTACAAATATTGCATTGTGGTGGTCTGTACTAATTATGAAGTCTAAATTGTATACTGTAAACCGATCAGCTCCAGTAGGGGAGCACGGGAACTACATGGGGCAAAATGTAACAAGGACTTTTTATGTTTTTACACAAGAGGAGTGGGCACATAAACTGTGCAATAAAGTGTATATATTTGTAAGGAAAAGTAGAATTGTGTTGACCTGTTCGTTATATTGTTAAAAACACTGGTCAGGAAATTTTACATTGCTGCCAGTGCAGAGCTAATTTACTTCCCAAAGATTTAAAAAGGAAAAGAGAAAACATCTAAAGACATGCTTTTTATTTGCTGCCCTACATTGTTATAAAAAATCATGCCAGTGTTTGACATAGTCTTATTTCAGTATTATATATAATTTGGCATGGATAGTAGCTATAGTAGCTATCAATTGATCATTCTATTTTAAATCTTTGCCAACATATGGGAAATAAATTACCTGTGCACTGGCAGAAATGTAAAATTGCCTGACCAGTGTTTTAACGATACAACAAATAGGTCAACACAGTTCTACTTTTAGTGTTTATAGACCTTATTGCACAGTTTATGTGCCCACCCTTCTCATGTAAAAACATATAAAGTCCATATTACAACCATGTTAGGTTGTTCCCTATATTGGAGCCGATCAGTTTACAATGTACAATTAAAACTTCACAATTAGTACAAACCACCACAATGTAATATTTGGAATTTTTCATACAGTATATTGGTGACTAATATAACAGAACTATCATTATATCATTATGGCAGTGAGATTGTTTTTACTAGTAGGTACTGCTCTCTCATCGTTGGCTTAACTCCACAGCACACCCTAGTGCTACTTACTTTATCACATGACTCTGAACACTCTGAGATCAAAGGTTTATTACCACGTGTCTATACACTCACAAGTATTGTATTTAGTTAGGATTTTCATGAAGGTTTTTTATTTTTTTTTTATTTTTTATGTTGTAAGCCCATATTCAAATTTATTTAAACATAACTGAGTGTTTTAACTGAGCAGTGATATTGACATTTTGGCCAAAGTATAGATAATGTATCGAGATCTACTCAATTAAAAGTGGAAGTATCCAAAAATTTACTCAAGTCAAAGTTAAAAAAAAAAATCTACTTTTATATGTACTCAAGTATTAAAAAATGAAAAAGCAAAAGTTTTTAACCGATAAAAAAAAGTGAATGCCATATTTTCATGTGAAAAGTAGCTTTTATTACTATTCTAAAACAGAATTTTATTTTAAAGCACCGTCACTATTTTGCCTGGTCATATGCGTTGTTTCTAAATTGATTAACTTGACTGTATGTTACACTGAAATGAATGGATGCTGAAATGAGCCCATCGCGTTCATAGGCATAATGTTTTTTTTTTATTACAAAATGTATTTACATTTACAATACATATATAAAACACAGAATTATATTTCATCAATTTTGTTGGCACTAATTGATCAGACTTTTCTTGAAAGTTTATAAAGCTAATTCCACCCATGAGCAAAATATTTTCATGTGGCAGAGATGTATATATTTATTGTATAAAACACGATTATTCTAACTTAACTATTTGTTACATTACTTAGAGAAAACCAAAATGTGTTAGGTTGTGCCCCACTCTCACCTACTCACAGATCATAGTATAGTAGTGATAGTCTTCCTATTCATTTACATAATTATGAACTGTAATGTTGTGGTTGTTTTAATTAAATCCAGGTTTGTTTGTTCTTTTTGAGTACTTCGGAACTTTTCAGCGTTTACAAATTGAGTTTTCATAGCAGTGTTGAAATTTCCACTGCTTAAATATTTAAACTTGAAATGTTAAGACTTGAATTTCAAAAAGGTGAATTCAGACTATTCTAAATTCAGACTCTGTGTTAAGGTTTGCAGTATTATATTTATTGATTAACTAGGATTACATTTATATATTTAAAAAAAAGGCCAAGTTCTGTATTTTGTACGATGTTAACGTCCTACAATTTCAGTTGAGGGAGAAGAAATAAATGGGAGTTATAATGAAAAAGATATACAAATAGCAACACAGGACATTTGCTGTACAAGGTTTGTAGGATGTCAAGAAGTGTCGAGAAACAAGAAGGAGGACTTGGGAAAGTGCTGGAAATAAATACCAATCACATGAAGCAAAGTGTGTGCCCAGGTGGGAGCAGCTGTCTTTCGTCTCTACACTCAATCTATGACTGACAGGGCCAACTGAGAGACTAAAATATCAACCAGGATCCTGAATGGCCATTCACGCTTATAGAGATGTTCCATTTTGCAACATCATGGGAGGTTGTTTAACATAACAGAAACCAACACACGAATCGGTAGAGTCAGGATACACTGTCTTTTTACATAGATTAATAGATTAGATTTGTAATAATCTAGTGATCTTTTTCAGTAGATGGTCTTTGCTGGCATTAGAATACTCTCATGAAGACTGACCACAAACCCAGCCCCACCTTTCTGAGCACAAGATGGTATGACTTGAGGGTGCAGGCTATTTTAGAAGGTGGTAGTGGAATGTCCAGCTGTTAAGCTGATGACCTACAGGACACTCTGCCAGTGTAACAGATAGTGTAGAGCTACAGTGACTGCACAGCTACATCATGGAAAACGTGGAAGTGTTTGACTCACCAGGAAAGGGACGTGGTTTAAGGGCCACAAAGGAAGTATGGGCTGGGGATGTTCTTTTTGCAGAACCTTGCTTTGCTTCTGTTGTCTTTGATAGGTAAGTAGTTTTACATGTTGTATTAAAGGAAATCTTTTAAAAGTAGATTTAGTTCTACTCAGTTCAGAATGGGTGTAGCAGCGCACCACCCACATCAGGCTTTAATATAAGGACAGAAACAAATGTGTGGTGATTGGATATAGTATGATGTCATAGTGGCATTTTTTCATTCTAACATCAGCCTATTTCCAGCTTTATTCCTGGTTACAGTATATTGAAAAGTAATGCTGGGATATACAAGTTTAATTTCCCACTGTATCATGGGAAATAAAACTAATTCTTTTTGGATGAATATTGTAAAATATTCATATTCAGAATGTATGTGAAATTAATAATAAATAAATAGTATTCAAATTTCAAAATGGAAGAAAGATTTATGAATTAATTATTAATTGTTTATCACACAATCAACACCGCACTGCAATGTTATACACAGATGATGTTATGTATTTCAGCATTACTAAATATTATGCATTTATCAGGAACCACAGTGAAACTGATAAGAAGTTTATGGTGGGTGTTTGCACAATGATGCAGCAAGTAGCACCTGCCTCACAGCTCCTGGTTTGATCATTGGTTACTGTCTGTGTGGAATTTTGCCAGTTTTATCCATGTCCATGTGGGTTTCCTCTGAGTTCTCTGGTTTCCTCCCAAGAACATGCCAGTAGGTAGACTGGCTACTCTAAATTGCCTCTATGTTTGAATGAATGTGTGAATGTGTGTTCATGGTGTCATGTGATGGGCTAGCACATAGTGAGAGGTTTTTCTGCCTTCCACCCAATGTGCTTTTCCCATGACTTGTAGCTATTATCATTCAGCTCAGTTAATGAGATAGAAAGACTCCTAACAGTGCATAATAAAGGTTGCTAGACTCTTGTCATCTTGTCAGGAAATTAAATAAATAATCTCTCTCTCTCTCTCTCTCTCTCTCTCTCTCTGCCTCAATTATGGTCTTTCTCTGTCTTTTCTGGCCTCTCCAGTTTTGCAGCTCATGTGTGTCACAACTGCTTCCGTCGGCAGCAGAAGCTGCAGCGTTGTGGCCAGTGTCGGTTTGCACAGTACTGCGATCGCACATGTCAGCGTGCAGCCTGGGAAGAGCACAAAAATGAGTGCGCTGCCATTAAGAGCCATGGCAAAGTGCCCAATGAAAACATCCGGTGAGAGTCTGGACATTTCGAGAAGGGTGTGAATAACACCAATATTAAATCAGTAGTATACAAACTTGCATTACTTAATCACTATTTAGTGAAAGATCTGACTTTAATACAAATGTGCATACACAACCTGGTTCAGGTTGATTAGAAATAGAAAGAAAAAACAGCAATATCGAATGCCCTTCTTTGTTGTCTTTGGCTAGTCTTGCTGCTCGTATTATGTGGCGTCTTGATAAGGATGGTGGTGTGATCTCAGACCTTCAGCTCATTACACTGGATGACCTGGAAGACCATATCTCAGACATCCCTGAAATTGATCTGAAGGAGCTCAAAGTAGATATTCACAACTTCTTGGATTACTGGCCCAGAACATGCAAGCAACACACTGTTGACAGCATCTCACACATCTTTGGATTGGTATGTAAGAATGTGGACTCTTGGTTTCAAAACGCCAATTCCTTTTCAATTGCTATTACTTACTAGATCCACAAATAACACTCTCCCCACTAACGAACATGTTTTACACTAGATCAATTGCAATGGCTTCATGATAAGTGATCATAAAGGCCTGCAGGCGGTGGGTGTTGGTCTCTTCCCCAACCTCTGTCTGGTCAACCATGACTGCTGGCCAAACTGCACAGTTATCCTCAACAACGGAAAGTAAGTACACTCAGTGCTCACTGTCTCTGAAAGTGTGCATCCCAAACTAACATTAGTGGTCAGTATAAAGAAGCACATACAAGTCAGTGGAAGCGGATAATGGATGAGGCTGTGGATGGTTAAAGGAAGTAAGAACGTGAAGTGAAAGAGACAGGAAGCAAATTTAGGGCAAGATTGAAACAAATCTACAGTAGTTTTAATGATAACAAAATTGCTCATGTGATGTAGTAGCTTAATCATGAAGTATACATTATGTATCACTGATATCCTGTGGTCCACTGAAGTTATGTGAAACATGTAGCCAAGTGATCACCAACTGCTCCTTTACATAAAAGCTGTGGTATTATTGATTCATGTATATGTTGACTTGTACTATTACTCATTTAAATAAATTTTTACAGTACATTTCTTTTTTTGCAGTTTAGTTGAGCCTAAGTTTAGTCAGTTCAGTCTCTGAGTGAGTGAGGGTATTCAGAATGAGCACTCTGAAATAGCCGGGTTCTGCAATTTGCTTCTCACTTTGTCTTTCAGTCACTCTGCCATCAGTACTATGTATCATACTCAGAAGAGGTGGGTCTGCTTGGCCACAATTCATCAGCCAAGCTCTTTGTTTCTTGTTATATTCCTTTTACTATAATGTCCTTAATCACACTATTTGATGATTAGCTACCCAAATACAGCTATCTTCAAATAACCAACAACATAACATGAAAACGCTTAAATTTTCAGATCAGGATTAGCCTAAAAACTATTTTTTGGAAAGTATGGTTTAACACAAAAAGCTATTCTAGTTTATATGCAGTTGATTTTGTTTTAACCAAACTTACAAAGCTAGTAATCCTTTTTTTATTTTTTTAAACAAAGATGGCTGATGCTGTTGGGTGGTTGGTCCAATTTTTCCATCATTTGTTTCCACCATGCTCTTAACCTTCACTTGATTCCAGATTTTGTCAACATATAGATGTCTTGGCTTTTTGCAAAACTGCATATTTATATCTCCTGTCTTCATCCTTTGTTACTATACTTACTGTAACGTTCTTTCTGCATTTCTATATGTTCCATTACTTGTTTCAAAGTAACTGAAAGCTACTCCTTATGTCTACTTACAACTACTTTCAAATCAAAGTCACACATTGTATATGATCAATATACAATTTTTACTGACATGCAGAACTCACATCTCTGCTGTTTGAGATTTTGTATTTTACTGTAGAAAATATCTGGGGAACTTCATTAAATGACATATGGCCATGGTTCTCAAAATATGATCTAGGGTCCATGAAGCAGAGCCAGGGGGTCTGCCATTTTATATTTTGTTACAGTGGTAAATATCACCACAAAAAGTAATTATCAATGTTTTCATTATATATTATTGAGTTATTATAGTCATCAGCCTATGTTCATTTGCCTATAAATAATGTCAATCTGGTCAAAAGATCTTTGAGTAGAAAAGTTCTGAAATAAAAGCTATTCAATAATGGCTTCAATAAATAACTAAAATCATTTTTGTACACTAAACAATGAGCCCAATATTTGAATGGCTAGATTATATAGATAAAATAAATCTGTACTGAGGGGGTCAGCAGAACTTTTTTTTTAATAATTAAAAGGGTTCATGGCTGCAAAATCTTTGAGAACCCCTGGTATATGGAGTAAGCTGTGTGTTTGATGACTGATGCTGAATTGTGAGAGATTTAACACTTTCTGTAATGACAATACAGGATTAAAAAACACTCCAAATATGCACTGTTTGCAGTAAAAGCTTTTGGATTTCAACAGACTTGTTTCTTGTCTCAGAATTGAACTACGGGCCCTGGGTAAGATCACTGTGGGGGAGGAATTGACTGTGGCATATGTGGACTACCTGAATCTGTCTGAGGACCGCAAACGCATGCTAAAGCAGCAATACTTCTTTGACTGCACCTGTGATCATTGCACCAACAAAACTAATGATGACCTGAAGATGGCTGGTGCAGAAGTGGATGGAGTTAAGGTGAGTTTTCACACTTTTTTTTATAGATTGATTTATAGGTTTATTTAATCAGTTAATAAAGGCTAGTGTGTGCTTGACTCTACAGATATTTGTGTTATTTAAAAAAAGTCAATCTGAACGAAATTGCACTCATTAGTGTATGGCCTAGGCCCTAGGGCTTCCCATTCTTTAAGGTTCCAAGACGTGAGAGATGAGAAAATAGCCTTAGTATCAGTAGATATCTGTAGACCTAAGGACCTGATGTCCAGGCACATTTGTGCTATATTTAGACTCTCTATCTTTATTATGCTGGACCAGTACAAGCATAGTTACCAGGGCCTTGTTGTTTTTGTTGTTGTTGTTGTTGTTGTTGTTGTTGTTTTTAACACCAAATTGGGCTAGTTTGTGTGTGGCTATTTTATAAAATGTAGTCTGTGGTCACAAAGATCTTGGTTAAAAGTAAATAATCAGAATTAAATCTGTCCAGTTTCTGCAAACATAGGCTATGGCAAGCAAAGGGACCAAGGTGCAGACATCTTTGATATATCGAACCATTTCTGTACAATATATTGTAAAGATTGTGTGAAAGAAAGATTATGTCTGTGGATGTTTGTACTAGGCATATTGCAGAAACATCAAATACAAAATTTGGGCTAATATCAAGTTTTTTTAAATGAGTTTTGAGATGTAGTTGAGCTGTACACTTAAATAACTAGTACATGCAATGCGCTGGAGAATATCACAAGAACCCAATGAGTAATTCTCATGAGTAAATATTTTTGTCATATTGAGAACTTGGAATTATCAGGTATTATTTGGCTTGTTACTGTTATAAATATGTTGTGTACATACCACTGAATATATGTAAGATGTTTTACACCAAAATATTCCTTAAAAGTATAGACAAATATCAAGTTTTTGACTTTATTGGGGTCATAACTTTATGGCCCAATATATTATATCACAGGATTGACTGATGGAACCTTATTATTCAAGGGTCTCAATATGTTCCATTTTGACTGATTTGGTACAATCAATACCTCACTTTGTCAAAGGTACCAGATGAGAAGGTGAAGGAAATAACAGAATATAGTCAGGAGATGCTGAAGAAAATGGAGAAGGCCCGTATAGATGCAAACTACAATGAGGTATGTTAGATCTAGCCAACATACACACATGTATTACATCACTGCATAAAGGTTCTGTTTAATAGGTTCTCAATTTTTATTTTTAAAAAAATCACATCTATTTTAAATTGAATGGCATAGTTGGTCTCTGTGCAACTTCACCACAACATGTAGTAAGCTTTCCTTATTTCATTAACTTAAAATTAATGACTCTATAAGGAACTAGCCATCACAAAACATGGTTATTTTTTATGAAGATGCATTAATTTAGCTATGAGCATCACTTTTATGCTTTATCTGCTCTCGGTAGGTGGTAAAGATCTGCCGAGAATGTACGGAAAAGCAGGAAAACGTCCTTGCTGATACCCACATCTACCAGCTAAAGATGTGGAGTACGCTCAGTGAGGTCCTTTCCTACTTGCAGTTCTTTGAGGAGGCAGCTATCTATTCGCGCAAGATGGTGGATGGATACATGTAAGTACAGACTTTTGGGAATCAAATGGAAGTCCATGATAAACACAAATAGTGTATGTACTTGATATTCTCGAACCTTTGACCATCTTTTTCTTGTGACCCCAAAATAGGAAACTATACAATCCAAACAATGCCCAACTAGGCATGGCTACAATGAGAGCAGGAGTGACTCACTGGCAGGCTGGGCAAATAGAGGTGGCACATAGCATGATCTGCAAAGCATATGCCATTCTCATGGTGACTCATGGGCCCACACATCCCATTACTAAGGACTTAGAGGTAAATGTATATCCTGTGTTATACACAATACCCTATAATAGATAAATCAGTATTCCATGATTGGGTTGCTCCAAGATAGATTAGGCTTTAATTTGGATTAAATCAAAGATTATCTATAAAACCATTGCACCAAACTTAAAGCCTTGTTTAAAATAAACAGGATTTACTTATTTATATAGCACTTTATATATGCATTTATATTATTATGCACTTATTATATATGCAATTATGAATTCTGGTTTTACGTAGTTTTGCAGTAAATGTAGATTAACTTTAATCCTTTTACTATATTACTTTAAAATTCAGTTAGTAATATTGCAGCATCTGTAGTTTAAACTTTAAAAATGTCAGCATATTTTAGATTGATTACAGAAAAAGAACTTCTCAAAATACATGTTTTCCCCCATTTCACTCAAAAGGAAAGACTGGTATCAATAACGATAATGCATAGAGGTAACATTGTGGGTTTACATATTTAGACGGGCAAATTCTTCATAATGGCCAATCAGAATTATCAATACCCCCAGTTTTAATTGGAGGTTAAGATTTTAACCATAACTTAAGGTTAAAATAAAATTTAGCCCAACAATATTTAAATTTGTATTTAAAACATTAAATTTTGTTTAATTTATTTGTTGATGCAACATGCTACATGTGTAAAAACCCATGAAACTGAAAACTTTCCATCTTTATAATCATCTTGGTGCAGCTAAGTCCTCTGCTTTTCCTCTAAAGGCTATGCGCATGCAGACAGAGATGGAGCTGCGAATGTTTAAGCAGAATGAGTACATTTACCACACCATGCGTGAGGCAGCGCTTAAAAACCAGCCCGTACAGATGATGTCAGAACCAATTGAGGAGGGTATCAAGAGTCTCTTCCGCAAGAAGTGACCTCAAACAGCTCACACACTGCCATCCTTATGATTACTTGTATGGATTTCATCACTGTGACTTAAGATACTCATACCAGTTATCAGTATAACTGACAGCTATTTAAAACCACTTGCAGTACTTTTCGGTAATTTCTTAGATAATATAATCAAAATAAAATCAAAAGGTTTTTAGGTTGTATTTTATAGGTCATGTATTTCTTTTTGATTTAATAGCCTACACATTTTGAATTGTGTATTTTGTAAATAAAGAGTCATCACCAGCTGAAAGATTTATGTTTAAAGTGTATTTTTCTAAGAACCCAAATGTCACTTTCAATTTGTCTAATGCTGTCCCCCCCAATGATGAGGAAATACCAATCTGTCCCCCCCAATATACAGTAGAAAATATTTTCTATATGTCCCCCTTTAACCCTGCCAACGGATCTGTCTTTTCTTCATCTATTCTATTTATTTATGTCTATTCCTTTTTAATATATTTCCGTTTGTTAAGGAAAATAGGTGTGTGCCCCACCTCCAATAGTACACTTGGTTTCACCCATACTCAACGCAAGTTCGTTGATATATTTTAGCAGCTCAGTCTGTAAGAAATGGAGACAGCAGCCAAGTGCAGAAAAGTGCAGCAGAGCATACAAGCTTTTTTTCAGACAGTAAGTAACTAGATACCTAAATAGTAGGTAACCTTAGCTTAGTATAGAAGGCATCATACCATGGCTTGGTTTGTTCTTAAGAATGTCAATTAACTTTTGATATTTGCACACCCACGAAGTAGGCTAGGTTAACGCCAGTTCCAGTTTTTGACCTCAAATATAAGGCTCAGCATAATGCTGAGATGTGCTAGCTTGTCAACGAGAGATATGGAACTAACGTCTGAGTTGTGGCCATATTGTAGTTAAACATTCAGAACTAGTTATGGCAGTTTGTCTTTAGAATTAAGAAAAGAAAACTCCAGTACCCTTTACATAGCTAATGTTTCAGGTTACCACTATATATTGTTGTACACTTTGTACACTTATTACATAGCAAGCTAAACAGCATGATGACATTAACATAATAAATGACACCAGTTACACAAACATAATATTCAGTTTATCAAATTAAATTGATCATCTAAGTCAGTCATTGCTCTTCTGGGAAAATAATGGTACCTGGTCACAATGCAGGCAGCACAGCATTGCTTGGAAGCATACGTGGGGAAATTGTATTTACAACATATATAGTGTTGAATTTAGTTTCATAGTTAGCCATCCTTTCTGAGTTTGTTTAAAAGTCGTGATTGCATGTTTAAATGTTAGCGTGTGTGGTTTGCCAGCACACATCTTAGCTCGCCTGTACTTGGTGTGGTAGGTTTCATGGTAGGTTATGGAGCAGAGAATATATCTACCCACAGGACGTCCACAGCGCCCTACAATTTCCCCATGCTGTGGGAGCTTCTATCACTCAGAAATCACGTGAATTCAAACGGTAACTGTAATCCTAAAAACTATGTTCTAAATATGCGAATTTTCAGTATCAAACTTTGGATGTGGTGGTGGGGGCTTGGACCCCCCATGTCCATACCATGGTTACGCCCTTGAATGCGGTTGAAATGTCCAGTGGTTAATTTAGTGTCACAGCACAATTATAAATGAAAGAGCATCATGACAACTGTGGGAAAATGTACTCATGTTTAATACAATCAGTGTAATCATGTTTAACAAGAACAGTGTTTTTCATGACAAGCGTTTGCTGGTTCTCTTGAAGACAATGCTGCCCAGAGTCATGGTCTGAAAGGGAAAAAGTACCACGGTTTGGTCAGATGACTGGTAAATAATCAAGTACACCAAGTAAATGTAAGTGGACATTTACAGAAAATAAACTTTGATAATGGAAGGAGATATGAAGAGAGATCTCCAGTCTGTACTCACATGCACAATTGTGTCGGCATCCAAAAGCTCTGTGACTGAGTCAATACCCTTCAGATTTGTCTTCAGCTTGTTGCCCTCTTGTGTCACAACGGTCTATAAGATAGCAAGACATGTTTAATGCCATTAATACCATTCAGACCAAGCCATGTTTAATAAGCTCATTATGTAAGGCTGTATGAAAAGCACTAAGTGCTTGAACCAAAATCCTAACGCATGGATAAGTGCAAAATCTGATCTTTTATAGCATGAAGCACTGAATGCATGCATAGAGACACAGAGCTACAGAAATATGATAGCCTTGCCTTCACTTTTTCTCCAGTTATTGTCTCCACTTCACATTCTTGTCCTATAGTGAAGGAGTGAACCATAACTTTGCTCCCTGTGGTAACTGTTACTTTGAAGCTGTTGCCATTCTGTTCGATCTCGGAGACACTTTTGATGTCTTTGCCTTTCTCGATGAGGTCATCAGAAAGACCTAGAAGAAGAGGTTTTGTTTCAACAGTAATTCAGTCCAGCAAATCTCATTCTAAACGCAAAATCTAGCATGCTCAGTTTTTCTTAATCAAAAAAAAAAAAAAAACTATTCCGTTTAGTTTGTTTGATAGAAATATTATGAAAAATAGAACAGACATGAAGTATATCATCTAATAAATCACATCTATCAAGGGTAAACCTTGCAAGTTGTGAAATATTTTCCTCGGCACACCTACCAACAGCCTTCATGAAAGGCACAAAGCCCTCTTGGCTTTCCAGTTGATATTTTCCGGAGAAAGACATGACAGGACAGGAGTAATGAGGAGAATTTCCAACTTCTGAGACTTTTTATATTTACATACAGTACTGTAATGATTAACAGAAGAGGGTGGAGATTCCGTCTGATGTTTGTCATACACTCACTCTTATTGGTTAACATGTTTGTACACACAATGCATATTAGTGTTTGTAGAGTAAATGTGGCTCTCTGGTCAGATTGGCCAAGGCCTTCCGTAGATGCAATGTTGACCTTTGGCCCAGTATTCACTTAAAACTTTGCTCAGCATATCTCTCAGCTCATGATGATCAAAGCATTTAAATACAATTGGTTTAATTGTAGTGCATTATACCAACTTATCCACCAATTTGACACCATTTTAATGGCAAAAACAATTGAGTTTAAATACTATTATGGTTCAGCATTACGGTAAGTGCTTTTGACTATATTATCTCCTTTTTTCTCCAATCAGTGTCTCCACTTCCCACTCTTATCCTAATGAAGAACTTAATCATAACTTTGCTCCCCATAGTAACTGTCACTTTACAGCTTTCTCCATTTTGTTCGATGAAAGAGGCACTCATTTTACCCATTTTCACCTCTTCAGGAAAGCTTAAGAAATACTACTATTTCACCAACATGGACACCACAATTAATAAATCCTACTATTTTCCCAAAACTTTTCACTGTTAAACTAATCTAATCACACATAAATTAATACTTTTTCTATTTTACCTATCTTCAGGATTTTTTGTAAGTATATGGTAACCCATACAAAATGGTTTCCTCAATCTTCATACAAAGTATTTTTTTTTTACTTTTAATTACACCACAGTTCTATATTTACCCTTAAAATTATTTTTATAAAATTATTATTATTATTCTGTTAATCACTTTAAAGCATATTTTAGGGGTCAGCCTGTAGTAACTTGTAACTAGATTCAGATCTTAAATCTGTATTCTTTAATTGGTGACACCGGTGGACTCTGAACTTAAAGCTTCTCCTCTCAGTCAAAGGTTATCAGTTATTTCACCATTACTTTGTCTTATCAGAAACAAATCACAGAAGTCTTTTTTCTTATATAAATTAGTGCACACATGAATGTGCAGATTGAAAAGTGATCATGAGATGTACATTAAATGCATCTAAAACATCCCACCTAAGCATATGTAAAAAAAAAATAAAATAAAAAATCACATATATAATATAGTAATACCATTTAAAGTGAGCTGCCTGTACCAAATTCATTAACCCAGATAACAGTGTTAAGGAAGATAACACGTGAACATATTGGCCTCATCAATTGATTGTGTACTTTTACAACATGCTTATTTTTATAGACATCAAATCCAAATGACATCAGCCTCCAATAAACATAGTTGCACAAGTGACACAGAACATATTTTCACTACATTTATTATCAACATAACTGTAATAAGTCAGTAACCACCATAGCCACTATATGTTAATCTGTAAATGATACCATAATTATATTCGACCTAAAGCCATTTCAAATTGGAGTGCATTATAGTGTATAAGAGCCAGTGAAGAGCTCCAGTAATATAAAAATCAAGCAAATACAGTGCTGGTTTCACAGAGGCTCACTGGTGAATTCTGTTGGACAAATGCTGTGTGGACAGATGCAGCAGTTTCATGAGGAGATCTGCACCAGGGCCATAACTGCTCTCTGGATCAGATTCATCATCAGCTAGACATGACAGATCAGTGCTGCAGCTCTCTGTAAAAGAAAATGTATGTAAACTATCTATCTACCAGAGCATCAAAACAATAGATAAGCATAGTAAGCAAATCACAGCCCATCTCCTAAAAGTGTATTTTAATTACACTTTCACATGAAATTTTAGCAGCACAATTATTGCTCAAGTATAGGAAATTTACCCAATCATATACAGCGTACACTTTATGTGTTAGCAAACCAATTATGTATCCGATGTTGCAAACCAAAGCACAGTTTATGAGGAGTTGTAAAATAAAGTTGACCTTATCTCTGTTGATGACTCAGTTAAGCACCAAAAGCCACACTGACCTCATGTCTATGTTGGTTTCTGACAAGGTCATAAGAGGATTGTTAAGATCACTGCACCATGATTTTGTTCTGCTCTCTGTCTCAAGCCCTTTTTGTCTCAACCTTGGCCCTTAACAAGACTAACAATTTTTTGTCACCATAAATTGAGATCCTACAGTTGAATCATTTTCATGATAAGTGTTTTAACCCAGAGCTAGCTTAGTCCATAGTGATATTATAGATATTCTTCAGTAATTGCTATATATAAACTGTGAGTGATCTCATCAGTAAACAGTAAAAAAAAAACTATAAGTCAGTATTTGGTGTGATTTTTAAAAAGACATCAGGAACACTTTTTGTAACTTATTATGTGCAGTTTTCTAAGGAAATTGGCTGGTAAGGTTTACTAAGCACCTTGGTGAATCTGCCACAGTTCTTGTGGAGAGTCTGGCTATCAAACTACTTCTGTTTTTGAAGATAAAACTTGACAGCCTTTTTGTCAAAAAAAAAGTCTATTATGTAATATGTTAATTTAATGTTAAGTTTTCTGTAACATTACATTTGTTGTTGTAAAAGCCATGTTTGGAAATCGAAACTGTTTTACAGACTCAGACAAAGTCATAAAATAAACATCTGAGACATTTAAAATCAAAGCATTCTTTTTTAAACATTTTTTTTTACCTGAGTTACAGCAGACACCTGGAGCAGCACAGCGTCCCCCCTCAGATCCACATGCACTCCCTCCATTCTCACATGGACTGGGAATGTAGTTCTCCTCCATGCAGCTTGCTGCTTCAGGAGAGCCCACAGAGCAGCCTAAACCTGCTAGACAGCAAATATTGGGACCAAAGCAGCGGCCCCTGTCCCTGGGACCACACGCCATACACTACAAAATGAGAAAAATAAAGAAATGCATGGTAGTAACCGTTAAGTGGGATATTTTCACCATAACCAATACAAGTGTAATAAAAAAATCATCATCTCTATTAAATCATTATGTGTTTTCATGGTACCTCAGGTGACACATTTAAGATAAATAAAGTATAAAGTACATAAAGTATATGTACTATATATATACCTTGTGAGCTGGTGCATCTATCAGGGATCTTTTGCCACCTATTGGGCAGTTAGAGATGTAACAGGCTGAGCAGATAGAAAGAAAGCACAGCAAAGACACATACAGTGCGGCCCCAGACATAGCTGTAGAAATTAGAAGAAAGTGTAAACATATAAACATAAACTACAATGGAAGACAAGACAATAAACAATTAGAGACACATAAACTACCTCATATTTAAATTATTAGCAGCATATCCAGCAAAATATAGTTACTTACTGCTTGAGGAGCCTCTGATGCTGACAGTTGAGAAAGAGAGCAGAAGAGATGTTAGAGGTGTTAGAGGACAAAGAGAGTATTTTTATACTCACTTATTGAGTAAAGCAAGTGCCACATGTGCACGTCTACATCTAATGATTTAATCTTAATCACAGCAGTTAATAATCTAATTAGGTGAATAATTTGAAGCATTAGGCCCCATGGTCTAATGTCAAGCAGAGGGTCACTACAGACTGTGCATGATCATGCATTTACCACAGGAGGGGACCAGCGTAATTACGAGAAAGGAACACTTAGTCAAATGAAAAACAGACTTCATGTAGTTTCACTCTTCTCTTTCAAAGTGTGTTATTTGCAGACATGAATTGTCTGCTATTTTTTGCCATGCCTGAATTCTCAGATTCAAGGAGACTAACTGGGGAAAAGCTGTTTAGTTCATTATTGATCTTTCATCACATCTGAACATAATTGCTTAATGGTAATTTATAGCCGAACACAATTACAAAAAGTTCTGTGAATCTGCTGTACAAAATAATGTTCTTGAAAAAGGCACCCAGAATGCAACTCTTAACCTACCAATCATATTTACATGTATGTGGAATAAATGCACATGCGCCTACTTAAAACATGGGTGTCACTGAACCCTTTACCTATTAATCCCACTGTAAACCTATGAACATTCACTCACTCACGCACACACACACACACACACACACACACACAGAGTCACCCACCTCCACCCCAAATCTTTAATGAAAATTATTGTTCATCTGTCAGGTCAGCAGGTTAACTGGTGTAATAAAAGTTTTGACATGATGTACTGATGATAATAATAATCATAAAAATTAAAGATATTTCATCTACCATTTGATTTACTCAGTTGGCTTCTTCTACTGAATAAAATGCCTGAATGTAGATAATCATAGTCAAATATTCCAGAATACAGGTATACTGATAAACCAGTATGGCTATGATAAGGAAATCTGAAACAGCTATACCAATAACGTTAGTTCATACCAATATACTTATTGATGTTATATCATTAGCACATTCTTCAACATGACAAGCACTTTAAAACAGAAGCCTCTACTTTTTAAGAGCAATAATAGAAGGCAATAATACAACTGAATTTAAATCCTGATTTACTATTTTAACTTCTGAAGAACAATAGTAATGTTTTAGAACAATAAAATTAATTCTAGTACATTTTTAAAGTACTATTTCTAAGTAACACCTAGTGTTATCCACGCTTAGTGGTTGAAAGCATCTCCATTTATTAGCTCCAGTAATGTTTTGTGTCCCGTTTGCTCTGATAAAAAATTACTTCTGCCAGTAGAGCTTCCAGCTGTTGCAGTTTCTCTGCCCACTCATCCTCTGAATATTTTTTTGCAATGCCCATGAATATATTTTATAATTTCTCATGGTATTAAATTCCTTAGTTGCCACAATAGTCTCTTGACATACAAGGCACACGCATTTGTACATGCATTTGCTAAATTAATTTGCAGGTGGAGTCAGAGAAAAATACTACAGTTTACTGCCACTGTCAGGTGAAAGGAAAAATCACAACATGGACGGTGGGCCCTCTATCATACATTCTAATAAAGAAGCCCAGGCCAATTAACATCTGTCCATGAGCTACATTTGCCTCTTGGGCTGGACTTTGGACACCCTTGGTGTATCTCATTAAATTTTTTCTTTGAAAAATATGAAGCTGTCAGCAGATATATCACATTTTAGTGATATACCAAAATCAGGACTTTTGGTTGTACAGTTAGCAAACCATGATAAAAAAAAATCTGCTGAGCCCAGAAGTAAACAGAAGGGGAGAATGTATTGTAAAAGAGCTTGTATTGTGATAAAATACTGTATATAATTCAGCTGTAAGCTTATATGGTTTACACACTACTCTTGTGTACAGCTTTCAGTCTTAAATGACTTGTCAGGTTTTGTACATGTTGTACCTCCTGAATAACACTGTGAGGATACTGCACTCAAGGCAGAGAGTATAACATTTCCTTCACTGTATCTTTGCAGGAACTCTGAGGCTTTCTACATTCCCACCAAAATAGACAGTCGATAGAGGACTTAAACCCCTATGCACTATGAGGTTCTTCCTTGCAGTGTTCAGTGCTTGTCTAAAGCATCCACAATACAGCATACCTATGACGACCAGCTCTAAATCTATTCATCTGTAAATAATGAACACATTTAGTTTTTTCTAAGCAACACAAGTGTAAAAGTTTGAAGAGAAATGGAGATGTCTATCTAATGTTTCCTTATTTTTCGACAGGAAGGCACAGGCTTGTTGACTTCCTCTCCCCTCCCTTCCTTCCTTCTCTCCGAAGGTACTCATCTGAAAAATGGGAACAAAGTGATTGTTCCTGTTCTCTTTCTTAAGTCACTTCAAATGCTGTCTGCTGTGTTGGAGACTCATTGTCCAGAGCACGGGGCAAGCGACAGGTAAGCGCATGGTTTACTAACACACTCACACAAGCAAAGGCTAAGGTATTAATTAATTGGGGAGCACTGAGCGAGGAGGAGCTTGAGTTTATTACCTGAATCCATCAGGGACAGCGAGCTGGGCAGAGTCCTTGTCACTGAGTCACTGAAGTGAGTCTGTTTAGTTTTTACAGGTGTTTATATGGGTGTTGTTGGGTGCATTCTGAGTTGTGAGTCGTTGCTCATTTTTGTTTGGCCATGCAATATACTGTATGCTATGCATGAATGTAGAATTTCTCTGTGTTTTAGTAAAGGGTCTTACTCTTCATGTCATCTACTTAATGCTAGCCACAAAATAAGGAAAATTTTATTTACCCCCTTCTACATTTCGTGAATGTTGGACATAAGGTGGACCACATGTGTTTCACATTATAACCACCTATTTATGGGACAAAAGGTGTTCTTTACATGTATATCATTTTTTGCTCAACTTGGGCCATTTTTCCTAAAGATTTTTGAGCTTTAATTTTACAGTTAAGATCATGGGTTTAAAACGAATTATGGTATTTTTGGGAAATTCTTTTCAGAGCAATAACAATGTCACAAACCCAAAATACCGAAACGGAGAAGAACTGCTGAAGTTCCGGTATTTCTCTTTTATGTTTAATCTTCCCCATTTACTTTCCCCATATTTAGCAATGTTAGCCAAAGGAATACTATTACACCCTGTTGAAAAGAGGGTTACATTTACATTTCACCTAAACTAATTCAAACAGATGATTGTTGTGTAGGCTGGTGCAAAGAGAGAAGTGCTTGCTGTGCCAAAGTGAAAGATGAGTTCAGTAAACCAACATGGAGAAGCGAAAAAAGTGACAAAAAAGTGACAAAAGTGATTCATCAATCTGTATACACTTCCTGTTTAAATATTGGTCATGAGCATTGATTCTTTCTTATTACAGTCTGTCTTTAGCATTTTTAGATATATTTTTTAAAAATTTATTGTCAATATCAAATACAATTATTCTCTTCTTCATGTAATCTACTATGAATATACATTTACATGTATGACTTGCTGTTTATCTTCCCAGGCACGTGATGGACAAATCCATAATTTATGGTGAAAGAAAGAACCCAACTGACACAAATCTGAGGACTTGTCCAGACCCATAACCACAACAGCTTTCTACCTGAGAGGTTCTTTTATTTGCAGATCAGCTATTCAACCCTCTCAATATGGACCCCAATGGTTACAAGCCCAAAAGGGCAGATGATTCCATTACCAGAACTGTTGACCTCTCCCATCTTCCCTACCCTATTGCTCAACCTGTCCCTACCAAACCTCTACCACACAAATATATCCCGGAGATGATTGATCTCAACAAGCTTCAGTTTCATAGAGTCCTGGGCAGATATGATACAGTGCAGGTCAAACAAGAAACAGTAAAACCCATGCCAATATGGCCTTCATCCCATCTTCTCCTGCACCCTCCTTCTCCATACTTCCCACCCCTCCGTCCAAGTTTGGTCCCTTTCCCATTCCTCATGCCAGGCCCAGTCATGCACCTTTCTGCCAATTCCTTCTACCAACACGAAGTGCCAAGATACTACAGAAGAGGCACAGACGGCACCAGAGCTGGGCTGAGCAGTGCTGAAAAGTTTGGCCTGAACATCCACATAGATGACAGCTACTATGTGGATGTAGGAGGTGAACAGAAGCGCTGGAAGTGCCGCATGTGTGAGAAGTCCTACACTTCTAAGTACAACCTTGTCACGCACATCCTGGGCCATAGTGGCATCAAGCCACATGGCTGTGGCCTCTGTGGGAAGCTTTTCAAGCAGCTGAGCCACCTGCACACACACATGCTCACCCACCAAGGTGCCCGTCCCCATAAGTGCCAGGTGTGCCACAAGGCATTCACTCAGACAAGTCACCTGAAGAGACACATGATGCAACACAGTGATATCAAGCCATACAGTTGCAGTGTGTGTGCTCGAGGCTTCGCCTACCCTAGTGAGCTTAAGGCCCATGAGCTTAAGCATGAGAGGGGCCAAGAAAATGTGTGTGTGGAGTGCGGCCTTGATTTTCCAACACTTGCACAGCTGAAACGACATTTGACAGTCCACCGCGGACCAGCACAGTACAACTGCAGTGAGTGTGGCAAGAGCTTCCAGTACCCAAGTCAGTTGCAAAACCACATGATGAAGCACAAGGACATACGGCCGTTCATCTGTAGTGAGTGTGGTATGGAGTTTGTGCAGTCCCATCACCTCAAGCAACACACCCTGACCCACAAGGTAAGTGTGAATATTCTTGGGGAGATAAGGGCAAGATGAAGTAGTTGCAGAATACAACAACAAACAAAATGTTGCAGTTTAGCTGTATCAGACCTTGTATAAACTGAGTAAGTCTTATAATGTGCAGACTGAGAACCTTGCAGTCTTAAAACTTGGATCGAGGTATTACTAGAATCAACATTTTGCATTTAAATATTAATGGCATTCATTATAATATCACATCAACTGCATGATCCTATAAGGACCTTTAACATATCCTACTCCCCTTTTCATGAAGTAATTTCACCATGTTTTGCAGGGAGTGAAGGAGCATAAGTGTCGCATCTGTGGCCGGGAGTTCACCCTGCTGGCCAACATGAAGCGCCACATTTTGATCCACACCAACATCCGAGCCTACCAGTGCCACCTGTGCTACAAGAGCTTTGTCCAGAAGCAGACCCTCAAGGCTCACATGATTGTCCACTCAGACATCAAGCCTTACAAATGCAAGGTGAGTCACAGCATGACTTCCATTATGATAACCCAGTAAAACCCAAAGTGAGGTATTATTATGCGAGTCTGACTCTCATAACATGGGGAAGAAAGACAATTAGTAAAGGCCAAGATCAGATAAAATCCTAAGCTCCCAGATGGGACTGTATCTGGTTATTAAAACATGAATCTTGTCATTTCAGATGACATCATAAATGTGTTAGGAATTGAATACGTTTCAGTTTGGGTTAAATTTCTACCTGCTCTTATTGACTGATGGAACTATCTTCTTCCATTTTCATTGAGCTGAAAGCAAATGGACATGCATTGGTAATATATTGAATATGACATACTTGCAGAGATGATAATCCTTAAACAGGTAATACCAAAACAAGTCATTTTGGGGTCCTTGCTGTTTTGGAACGCTTGTGACCTTAGGCTAAGATGGGAGGCTTGAGGAGATGACCAGATAGCTTAGTTTTTGGCAACCTTATGTCTCCTTGTCCATAGGAAGGATATCTCCTCACAAACTGCCCCTGTAACAATAGCGCTCTTGTCCCATGAGAAAAGGCCACGCAAATAGATTTCATCTCGCTTTCTCTTGTGCTTGGGAGCACTTCCTGTTTTCTCACGGTCCTTTTGGACAGTTTACAGTCCCTCTCTCCTCCTGAAGGAAAGGCCCACCCTAATGAAAAAAATAATGTAGAGGAAGGACAGCACGGGAGTGCCCTTCCCAGTAGGTTTCTGGCCCTTTCTGCTGGCCTCTTCCTTTTGCTGCTCTGCTCACCCATTCATGATTACTCTCAGCTCTAAGTGTGTTTGATAACAGCTAAATTTACTACACTGTTTTCTCTGTGTTTCCTTGAACTCTACTTAAGTTTGTAACTCAAGTGGAGCGAAAGGTAGGTGGAATTTCTGGGTGTTCCTTTAAATGTACAATGAAGACATAACAGCTTTGTTACTATTATGTCTATAAAATTCTAGTTTTATTAATTATCTGCAGTAAGAATGGTTATATACTCTTTTCAGCTATGTGGGAAGGAGTTCAACAGAATGCATAATCTGATGGGCCACATGCACTTGCATTCAGACAGCAAACCTTTCAAGTGCCTGTATTGCCCCAGCAAGTTCACTCTGAAAGGGAACCTGACCCGCCACATGAAGGTCAAACACGGCATCATGGACCGAGGACTAGATGCCCGAGGTACAGAGTATTATCAGTCAACAAAGTTTGGGTCATTTTAATCTACCTATTTTTTTCATTACAAATTAAGAATGTTTTTAAAAATTATTATCAGCATGCATCCAATATCGTCTTCTCTCTGAAGTATTCAGGCGCAGAGGACGGTTATGTCTTTCCAGCCCTCTACGTCTCCTGTCTCGCTTCAGTCAGGACAAGCCTTTCGATTTGTCCCAGAAGAGCCACCCCCAACTCCGCCTTTCTCAGTCAGATGGTGAGAGCCGTGAGGAAGATGAGGACAGTTTGTACAGGATGAGCCAGTACAGCCCTGATCGTTACCAGACAGAACTGGGTGGAGCCAGAGAGGCAGACGATGAAGATGAGGAGGAAGAGGATGGGATGGTCCATGACGAAGAAGAGAGAAGAAGTTACAGAGCGAGTCAGCAAGGCTCAGTCTCTGATGGAGAGCTCTACTGTAGTAGAACATACCGGGATAGAAAATTAAGCTGTGAATGAAGCCTTATAAAAATATCTTTTAAAAAAGTGAAATAAATCTGTGAAACAGTCTTCATTTCCAGTAATATTGTAGCATGAATGAATCTGCTAATAAAACAGCATATTATTTAAAATAATTAATATAATTTTCCCCCCAAATGTTACTTAATACATAATTTCTAACAGTGTGCATGCTTTAACCTATTGTATATTTTGTAAGAAGGAGATATAATTTTTGATGTAAGGAAAAAGTGACTTCAGAAATGAATGATAAATCAATTTTTCATGTACTGATATTTTCATAACATTTGATAACATGTTTTTTTTGAGAAATATCGTAAATAATTCTGAAAGTAAGCTGTTCTGATTGTGGTTTTTTTTGTGTGAAATGTCAACATAAATCCAAATCTGTATTTATAAATAATAAATATGATTTAAAAAAAAATACTGTCTAGCTCTGCCATCAATTTTCATTTACATGCATGTAGTTTCAATTCAAGACATTATAAACCAGCCTATTAATTTTGAATAAACTCCTGTAAATTTTGTATGGAGAAAAAAAAGTTTAGTTAATATCTGAGAACAGCATTAGCTGTGTAATTTAGGTGTAATAAAGGTGATACATGCTTCATTCTTTGTCTAAATCATAAAAAAATTAAGATGACAAGTCTTTTTAACAGTCTTTCTAATTCTGTATATTATTATTAATAGTTCTCTAACTTTCTTGAAACATATTTAGCTTCTCAGAAAAGGAAAGGAAGTACAACAGAATGCATCACGTAACCTGATCAAACAAGCCTTGTCTGAACTCTGTGGGAGGTCTAGATCACAGGCATTCAGTGTTATTTATGTAATATGTGGTATCTGCCACTGTTTACCATAATTGATGCTCTTATGGGAAAGAAAATATGCAATTCTTGACCATATAAAGATAACTGTAACACTTGTCATTGCAATTCATCACACTGTTTGTCATCAGAAGTCTATTAAGCTAATAGAGTGCATTGATTTCACAATTACTTATTTGAAAAATGCATTTTATCATCTTTTTATACATTAGTCACTAGATACATATGTAACTCTTGTTATATTAACCCCAGAGAACAACATGGGACAGTGTGAAACACTTGTACACATGCATATGCTTGCTGAGACCTAAAGTCATGTAGTGGCATATGACAATACATTAAATACACCCATCATGCAACTACCATTCCCTTGAACCTTCTCACGGAGCTGGCACATTTCTGAATGACAAGGAACCCTGACAATTATGTTGTGCTCATAAAACCACAGTTACATACATAGCTATTGTTATATCTCACCCTTCCTAACCAGAGCTTAGAGCTTAGTTAATGTTCATTTTGTTCAAATATCAAAATGGGGGGAAATGTGATCTCAGTGACCATGGCATAGATGTTGGTACTAGATGGGCAGTTTGAGTATTTCAGAACTCTTGGGATCTTCATACACATTAGACTATAGAGTTTATGGACAGTATATGGACAGACTGGTTCGAGATGACAGGAAAGCTACAGTAGCTCAAATATCTACTCTTTAATAGAGTGAGTAGAAAAGCATCTCAGAATGCACCATTTAAAAAAAAAATACTATTCTATATCTTTGCTCCAGTGCTCAAAGTTGGCCAGTACTCACTGGAACACAGTACCAGCACTACTGCATTTACTCTTTGGCATACCATGGCCTTTTCTTGCGTACTGGCACTTCTCACAAGCTACCGATACTCTTCCCTGCCTTCTCCATATCAGGTTCTGGCAGATTCATAATTACCCTACATAAACTACATTACCCGGGGGCACTACGTGAAACTCACCTGTTCCTGTTCTCTCGACAAGTCTCAAGATAAATAACGTTAATGCTAGTCTATCATTATGTAATGTAACGTTAATGCTAGTATAAGTAATGTAACATTGATATTAAGTAACTTTAAATGTCTATAATGTTGACCTGGCTCCAAAAGGGCACAAAGCTAAAGCGTGAGTCAGACAATGACTATGTTTACATGCACGTCAAATTCCGTTTAAGGTCTATGTTTGGTTGCAGCCATATTCCGAATATGATGTTTACATGCGTACAGGCATCAGAATATTCCTGTATACATGGTTCCTGTAAGTATGCCTGAGTTGCCATTCCTAAATAACTAGCCTACAGCTAAGCATCTGCTAGCACCAACAATTCCTTGTGAACTGAGCATGTGCATACAGTATATCTCCTTTCAGTAGATTTTCTGAATAAGGTATTTACATGCAACAAATTTCCAATTAAAACACACACATACATAATATAATAATACAACTAATAGTATATAGTATCATACAGATATTGCATTATTATATTATTACAGTAAAATACAGATATTACCTTATTAAATTATTATATATCATTATTCTATATTATCAAATTAATAGTTTGGCAATAGGTTGTCCCTTTGAGTAAATAAATTTATGTTGTGAACGTCAGCAATATCTCTTAGTATCTTTTATTCACTGTAAAAATTCAGAATGCAACACTTAATGATTAGCTGATACCGGCCGATACACACACCAACATGTGAATAAGGGAAGTACTGGCACTTTTTTTTCACTTGAAGCACTGTTTAGCTCCCCACATTTATCTAACCGATAACACCAGTACTACAGTTTACAGAAGCCACAACACCATGCAAATGAGGTTGTAAGCTACATTACTAAATCAAATCATGAAATTTCTTTAGTGCAAGATCACTATTATAATATTGGCTCAGTGAGAGTTAAGTTTAAATAACTTAAAATTTAGTTAGTTTGTTTGTTTGTCTGTCTGTTCTGTACCTGTAATTTCACTTCCTGTTCTTGGCTGATCATTCTGTCACAGCTAGCTAGCTTCCCTCTAGCTAACTACTCCCTGACAATCAATGCTGCCTACTGTTTTCGGTTTAGATAGATATATAGGGCTATATGGGGATGTGACAGTTCTTTGCTACTTATGAAAGAGCTTCATTTGTATATCAAGGTTTCTAATAGACAATATTAAATTGTAACAAAAATGTGTATATCTGTATAGCCTAATAATGTGAATTATGCAGCCAGTTCCATCTTTACTTGCTAGATAGTGATACTCAGGTTGTGTTTGCAGATCAGAGGTAACTGCTCTTTGAGTTACTTGTCTGTTATTTTGCTGCATTTTGCAGCATCCTCTTGGAGGGCTTTTCTTTTTTCATGACCTTTCATTGTGTGTTCCACATGGCTGTTTCTTGTTCTTTCTTCAGGGTGTCTACATTGCTGTTTCACATTACTGTTTACAGAAGCCGGACAGAGATGAGGTGAATGATGACCAATAGTGTTGCATGACTGTGAATTCATGATTTATTAATCAATCACGTCTGACTATATGGACCAGATTTTCTGGGAACTGCAGGTTTTGTAGGTCACTTGGTGGCACTGCAGGGGAAATAAGTGAGCAGGCCAAAATCTCACCTCACAAGTAGCTAAACTTCTGCCACAGTTTTTCTGGTTCAAAATGCAGTATCAAAAATTCAGCAACACTCAAATGAACACATGGGGCAAAGTCTTCATGAAGGAGAAGACATAATTCACCATAACCAAAGAAATATAGAATCCATGAATGTCAAAGCATAACTAATTCTGGATCAATAATTAAAGCTATTAACTAATTAAATATTTAAATTGATCTTATTTGGGTGTTGTTGGTGGAACAGATAACACACACAGAAGTGTGTTATCTGTATGTGTGATGGCGTATTAGAGCGTAGACAACACCAATGTAATAACATTAAATAACTATGTAAAACAAAACAAGAAAAGGAACTTTTTTTCTGTGTTCTTTCTCATCAGAAACCTCAGGAACACCTTACAGTCTCACGCCAGTTTTGTTTTAAAACCACATGCAACTATTTTTCACAGACTTGAATATCCTTTTTTGTATGTGTTTTTCAGCCTTTTCAGGCCATTCACACACCTCTATCAGGTGGTGGACCTTTGTGAAACCATGAACCTGGAAAGGAAGTACTCATATCCTCATCCTCTCTTCCATCCACCTCAGTGTTTCAGTCCCAAGACTAACGGGAAGCACGCGGTGCTGCAGAATCAGGTACTGCGACTCAGGTCTGCTGAAGTGAAACCTCTGGATGAGTCAGGACAAAGGAGAATCTATAACTGTCTTTATCATGAGAAAGGTGCAAAAATGCAGAAAATAAAACCACTGTTGTTTTTTTCTCCTCCTACTAGTTCCACTTCTGCTACATAGGTGGGAAGGTACATGAGAGGCTTCACGAACATAACAGCTGAACACAAACAAAATAGCAGACAAGAATTACAGTTAAAATGTATTACTGCTCAATTGTTTTGCATAGGAATTTACAGTATATTGTGTAGTGTATCTGATGTCTTATTTTCATTATGTATCGAATATTTTCTATTTGTATCATACTATTTATATCCCTGTTCATTCTAAGCTGTTGTTACTTGTTTACGCTGACAGTGTCCACTGGCCTTATTCACCATGCAGTAAAGATTTTATTTCATTTTGTTATACTTGACTAGTTTATGAGGCTTCTATAATAATAAAAAAAACAATAATAATAATCGTGCGAACACAGGAAATGTACATGTCTTAACGAGACCAACGAGAACGGTTGTGAGAATGCTTGTCAAAACAGTTGACCGTTCACACTTTCTTACTTCAAGTAAATTGTAATGTTCCATTCCACTCTGCAGAACACAATACCTAAACCATGAATAACTGTATTTCTTGTATGGGGCAGTTACAGTATTTCATTTAAACAAGTGGAACACTTTATTTTATATACCACTGAATGTAATTGAATCCTATTTGATATTGTCAAAGTATTGAATTAATGTTTACCATTTTTTCACTGATAAAATTCTTGCTAAATTAGATTATTAAATCAAAGAAAACAGGTTAAAAACATGTTGGCAGTCTCTTGGGGGCCCAAAACACAGCACAGTTTAAACTATCAAATCATCAATTAGTTTCCTATCCTTTCATGGGCTAAATTTGGTGTGTTAGAGGAATGAAAACAGATATCTGTAGTGCTACGGCCGTCCATCACCTTTGGTAGATAAGGAGACAGTTTAACAAATGTGGCTGCAAAAATGGTCAATCTGCATAAAGATGTTTAAATTGCTAGCTTGCTTGCTCAGTGTGCTTTCTTTATGCACTGAATGTCATGCTTTTATCATGTTTTTAGATACACTGGTTACTTGGATACTGTACTATAGTGAAATGAACATAAACGTAATAGATTCGGTTTGTAAACGGCATAAATAACAGCTATTAAATTAGACGTAATATTTATACTGTGGAGATTGAAGCAGACAAAGTTGTAACATCTGAATGCTGATTGAAAAATGGGAAATCCCACAATGGTCAGGGTGTTTTCTTGAATCTGTGTTCTCAGGATAAGATTAAATCAGGTAAACACAATCTCAACTAATTCAGAGTAATTTAGGACTCAAAATCTACTTTATAATGTAAATACAGTCAATTTTAATAATATATTGTGATTATTAGTTCATTTTAAAAACAAAATATTAAATTAAAGGATGTTGTTATTAAAATGGAATAATTACCAAATGACCTGGAGCTCTGAATAACATATTAGTCTGTAGGTTATGAAGAATGGTTGGTACTTAAAAAATACTATTAATTTAAATGAATAAATAGTGCATGCTTTTGTTAATCAAATAAATACAATTAATATGCTGGCACTTTCAGTGGAGTTGGAATCTTTAAATGTTTTCCATTTCTACTTTAAAATGCTGCAACATTAGTAGTGTTCACCATGTAAAGGGTTTTCTATGGAGTTAAATTTGTGCCAAAACTAAACAAATAAATATACAATTTCGCAAATAAATACAATCTGCTTTTGCAAAGGGAAACTCGACTCTCAAACAAACAAAAAGGGATTTTCTCACAAATGTGTCGGCGCAGATCTTCTCACGGATGCAGCTAAGCAACTTCTTCTTCCAATCCAACAGATGGCGCTATCAGTCAATTTACATTAGTCTCCCGGGAGAAGCGTTACAACACACATTACATTACACAACAATAGAGTGCAGCAAAAAGGTTTTTTTTAATCAATTACATTTTATGCAAAGAAATAACAATAGATGCAGCTTTCAATCATACACATACAATACATATAATTCCAAGCAATTGTACACTTCCTTAATTTTATATATATATATATATATATATATATATATATATATATATATATATATATATATATATATACACACTACACTATTGTGGTGTAATGTAATGCGTGTTGTAACGCTTCTCCCAGGAGAGTAGTGTAATTTGAATGATAGTACCATCTGTTGGTTTGGAAGAGGAATTGCTTAACTGCGTTTGTGAGAAACTCCAAATATGTATTGCTGCTGCCCGGAGACCTCCAAGTGGGAGGTACTTACCTCCAAGTAGGCGGTATTTACCTCCAAGTGGGAGGTACTTGTATCCAAGTGGGAGGTACTTACACCGCAAGTAGGCGGGGTTTTAGAAATGGGCGGAATTTAGGCGAGAATCCAGAAGTGATGGCAAGTATGCGGAAATGCCCAATCCCCAAAAGGTGCGCGGTGATAAATGATAACAAAAACATCGATTTAAAACTAAATATCAACACTTTTTCTTGTAGTTTAATTTCTTACAGCTTTGTCGTTATTGTATGCATGTCCAATGCCATTCTATTTGAAGATTGAAGTGTATAATAATAACTGTCTAATATTAAATATTAATTAATATTAATATTTAAAAATCAATATTTATATTAATATAAATATTCATATTAATATTAATTTTAAAATTCCACAGTATCAAGATGGAAACAAACTTAAAACGAGATATTAACTGCACCCAAGGAGGTGAATGTGTAACAACATATAACCAACAATTTTTTTATTGCTCAATGATTTTGTTTTTAGGTGAACCATTCCTTCACAACAAAATCTACTACAAAATATGTAAGTTACTCAGAAATAAAAATAAAATTTGACATATATTTACAGTCCATAGTGATAAAAGGTTCCATGCATTTCCTTTGCTTATACAATGACATTATTCATTAACACAGTTGGATTGCATGGACGACAAACTGCACTATCTTGGGTAAAATGCTTTGGTGTAAATGCCCTGGAGCTCACCTCGTCTGCAGTTAACCTGGTGGATGCACAGAAAGCACATTATAAAATGGATTAAAAAAAAGTAATTTAACAAATAAAATACGATTCCTTTTGTTGATTCTATATAATCTGGGAATTCAGTGTGTCAATATTTAAAATTTAAAAACTGCAAGATTACCGGTTTAACTTCGTTAAACTGTATTGCCCTTGGAAAAAAAAAAAAAAAAAACCCTGGCAGCTTAATTTACATGACACTACAGTAACCAATCAAAGTCTTCTGAAGGCTTGTACAGCCCACTTGGAGCTAAAGTCCCACCCATTTGGAGCTGACCCACCCATTTGAAGCTGATCCTCCCATTTGAAGCTGATCCTCCCATTTGGAGCTGATCCGCCCATTTAAAGCTGACCCACCCATTTGGAGCTGATCCTCCCATTTGAAGTTGATCCTCCCATTTGAAGCTGATCCTCCCATTTAGAGCTGACCCTCCCATTTGAAACTGATCCACCCATTTGAAGCTGATCCTCCCATTTAGAGCTGACCCTCCCATTTGGAGCTGATCCTCCCATTGGAAGCTGATCCCCCCATTTGACCCTCATATTTGGAGCTGACTCCGAGCTCTGCATTTGTGAGAAAATCGCTTTCTGTTTGTTTGAGAGTCAGAGTTTTCCTTTGCAAAGCAGATCGTGTTTGTCTGCGGAATGCTACATTTATTTGTTTAGTTTTGGCACAAATTTAACTCCACAGTTTTCCTAGGGCGCCACACGAATACCTCCGTGTCTGAAGCTACGAATACGGGCTAATAGCGCCCTCTGCTGACACACTGTAATATTTTACTTTTAAAATAAAAACCTGGACAAAGCGCAATTCCCCAAAGATTTAAATCTATACCTAAAGTCGTTCTTGGCTTTATGTACTTTGCTGTCTGTGATGAGATACGATGAGAAATTAGGTGCACAAAGAGAAAGGCTAAGAAATATAAAAACAGCGTACAGCTTTACACCCCCCCGCCCACTAAGCCTGAAATGGTACAACCCAAACATGGCTGCCTCCATCCTGCAACGCTTTCTCCTATCTGTCAGGACTACGTCGAAATATGTGACTTCCAGCTTAAGTGGTGGGTTTTTAATTCAGCATTTAGTTGAATTATTATAAACTGGCTTTTCTCTCTTTGCATTTGTAAGCGTTTATTCATTGTAAATACCTTGATAGTGTATGGTATAGTTGCCAAGGTTGCCAGCTAGCTAGTAACGTTATGCTAGAATATGGCATTACTACTGAGAAGATAAGGAGTTAATCAAACACCTCAAGTGAAGAACAGCCAGATAAATCTGATAAGTGCTAGAATAAGAAAACATGAGGCGTTGATATTAGCCAAAGAGTAATTTTCGGTCGTTCTTGTCCGCTAGAGACGCAGTTGCTGGCTGTATCAGGCCACAATGTCGTTAGGTCCCAAATGTTCCTAAATCCCTGTTTAAAACGTGGGTTTTAATAATGGCGTTCCAGCTATGTATGATTATGCATTTGGGAATGAGTCTGTGTGTATGTTACAGGCAGAAGATGTCTGCTCTCAGCGGCTTACACAGACACCAGAGTGTGGGAGCAAAGACAACACGACCCCCAAAACCTAGGTAAGCTCTTTTTCCACATTCAACTGCAGTCATCCATGCAATAGTGTTTAACAGTGTTAACGTTAGCCGTCTTTTCTCATGTCATTGCAGACACTAAGGCTTTAACTTTAGTCCTCACTTTTTGGAGGTGTTCTTTGAGCTTAACTTGTATTGTATGTTGAATGTGTGTCATGCTGTTCATCTTCACTGTTTTCATTTATCCTTTTCAGCTACACTGGCCTCTCTTATGGACAAGACTTATGAGAAAAAGCTTCCGGTTAGCTCTTTGACGATATCACGGGTGAGGGAGTAACACTGTTTACCCGGACCTTCTACAAACAGGGCTAAGTTTTCATTAAAACCAAGCACAAGCAGGTCACCACAACGCCCATGGGATTTTTATAAACTAGATGGCTGTGTGGATGTGGACAGCGCAGAGTAGAAATAGAGAATTTTGCAAAGCTGTGCAAATTCAGGCGTCTGCGAGAGTCTAGAACAACAATCTATTCGACAGGCTGACATTATGAGAAAGTTATGTTCTTCCTTGTCTCCCTTCCCTTTGTTAATTGGTCTAACAGATCACCGCTTCTTCTGTTTAGCCTGTAAAAGTAGCCATGTACGCCTTGATTCCAATTCCTCAAGCAACAGATCATCAACAGAAAGCCATTTTCTAATAAGCAGTTACTCTTCTCCAATTTGACCCTGCCCTTGCACACATCGCCTATTAGGGGAATACCATTATTTTAAAAGTGTTGGAATATGTGTAAATGATATTTTATTGCAGGGGCACATAATGCTAAAATCATAATGCAGGCTTAATAGTTGGTGTGCTTATGCTTGGTTGCAGTTAACTTGTAGCTGGTGACTGGCCCTGACTGAAATTGTGCACATTCACCAAGCACTTTATTAGGAACACTATACTAATACTGGTTAGGGCCTCCCTTTGCTCTCAAAACTGCTTCAGTTCTTCATGGCTTGGATTCCATAAGATGTTGGAAACATTCCTTTGAGATTCTGGTCCATGTTGACATGATTGCATCACGCAGTTTGTGCAGATTTTTCAGGTGCACTTTCATGTTGTGAATCTCCTGTTCTACAACATCCCAAAGGTGTTCTATTGGATTCAGATCTGGTGTCTGGGAAGACCACTGAAGAACACTGATCTCATTGTCATGTTCCTGAAACCAGTTTGAGGTGACTAATGCGTCGTGACGTGGTGTATTATCATACTGGAATTAGCCATTAGAAGATGATAAATTGTGGCCATGAAGGGATGCACATGGTCAGCTACAATACTCAAATAGTTTGTGGCATTCAAGTGATGATTGTTTGTTTGGTATTAACAGGCCCAAAGTGTGCCAAGAAAACATTCCCCACACCATTACACCATCTACACCAGCCTGGACTGTTTACACAAAGCAGGTTGGGTCCATGGATTCATGCTGTTGGCACAAAATCCTGACTCTACCATCTGTGTGCACCAGCAGAAATCAAGATTCATCAGACCAGGCTATGTTTTTCCAGTCTTGATCTGTCCAGTTATGTTGAGCCTGTGCCCAATGCTGCGTTAGCTTTCTGTTCTTGGCTGACAGAAGTGGAACACAACATGGTCTTCTATTGTTATAGCTCATCCGCCTCAACGTTTGATGTGTTCTGAGATGCTTTTCTGCTCACTTCAATTGTAATAGAATGGTTGTCTTAGTTACTGTATCCTTTCTGTCTGCTCGAAACAGTCTAGCCATTCTCCCTTGACCTCTCTCATCAACAAGGTGTTTCTGTCTGCAGAACTGCTGCTCACTGGATGGGTTTTTTTAAAAAATTTATTTTATTTTATTTATTTCACCACTCTGAGTAACTCTAGAGACTGCTTTGCATGAAAAGGTCAGCAGTTATAGAAATACTCAAATCAGCCCATCTGGCACTAACACCCATGACACAGTCTGACTCAATGACAGAATCACTGACTGAATGTGTGATTTCTCCCACATTCTGATGTTTGATGTGAACATTACCCAATGCTGCTGGCCTGTATCTGCATCATTTTATGCATTGCACAGCTGCCACATGGTTGGTAGGTTAGGTAATTGCATGAATGTACAGGTGTTCCTAATAAACTGCTCAGTGAGTGGATATCATGTACTTATGTTATGATATTGGCCATTTTTTTTTGTTGTTGTTTTTGCTTTTTGTTCTAAGCACTGTGTTATCAGTTATTTACATTGATGATTAATTTTCTGTTTTGTACAAGATTATTTTACAACTAATCCTACATGATTATTTTTTACTTGTACCCTTCTTTTGCATTTCAGAAAATTGAAGGCATTAATGTATGCGTAAATCAACTGACCTCTGTTTTTTTTTTATTTATTTATTTATTTTTATAAAGTTTGTAGACAATATATCGTCTAGAGAGGAAGTTGATCAAGCAGAATATTACTTGTATAAGTAAGTACAAACCTTTTTCATTTTAGCCATTTTTCAGTCAACCATAGACTGAAATATGTTGCACCAACATTTTATTAGAAAAGTAAATCTCTAGCTCTAAGTAGTTTCTCCCTCTTCTGTGTTTTGAGGTTTCGACACAGTCCGAACTGCTGGTATATCCGTGACTGGACCATTCATAGCTGGTTTCGACAGTGTGTTAAATATGGAGCCAGAGACAGAGCCCTGTACACACTCAAGAATAAGGTAGGAGTTTTTCAGAAAACTGAGTTTATGTAATAGAACTTTTTTTTTTTTTTCATCGTGTGTTGGTTAATTATTTGGTGTATTATGGCTAGGCACTTACACACTGTACAAAAATCTGACGTTAACTTCCCTGCATTTAGGTACAATTTGGAATGTTTCCAGATGAGTTCACATTTAATATCCTGATTGACTCTTACCTAAAAGATGAAGAATACAAGGGTATGAGCAATAATGACAAGTTGGAGATTTGACTCAGTTATTGCTTTACTGTTTAATTTAGAACGTTACTCCGTAATCTATGTCGGATCTTTTAACGACTGTTTTTTGTTGCTTTTATCATCACAGAAGCCTGCTCAGTTGTTGTGGAGGTGATGCTTCAGGAAGCTTTTGACCTCCCCACGACACAGATCTTATCCCTGTTTGCTCTGAGCAAGTATTTAGCAACCAAGCCGGACTTTAGCGTATGTATTGCAAGTAAATTTTGACATCTCAGAAATAGACACAGTAGCTGATATGATGCATGTGCAGATTTGTATCAGATTTGAAACCACATACAAATTTCTTGCTAATATCGGGTATTTCAAACATATTGTTTTTAGTTTTCTAAAAAGCATAGCCTTTGGTTACATCCACATTACATGTCAGCTGACCTTCAAAGCAAATAATCTTTGCGACAGTCTTGTAGTGCTAGTTTGTTCAGTCTTTATAAAGAGTTGTCATTAACAGTTAAGACTTGAGTAAAACAGACTGCTTAATACAGTGCATCCGGAAAGTATTCACAGCGCTTCACGTTTTCCACATTTTGTTATGTTACAGACTTATTCCAAAATGGATTAAATTCATTATTTTCCTCAAAATTCTACAAACAATACCCCATAATGACAATGTGAAAGAAGTTTGTTTGAAATCTTTGCAAATTTATTAAAAATAAGAAATGAAAAAAGCACATGTACATAAGTATTCACAGCCTTTGCTCAATACTTTGTTGAAGCACCTTTGGCACCAATTACAGCCTCAGGTCTTTTTGAGTATGATGCTACAAGCTTGGCACACCAATTTTTGGGCACTGTCTCCCATTCCACTTTACAGGACCTCTCAAGCTCCATTAGGTTGGATGGGGAGCGTCGGTGCACAGCCATTTTCAGATCTTTCCAGAGATGTTCAATCGGGTTCAAGTCTGGGCTCTGGCTGGGCCACTCAAGAACATTCACAGAGTTGTCCTCTAGCCACTCCTTTGTTATCTTGGCTGTGTGCTTAGGGTCGTTGTCCTGTTGGAAGATGAACCTTCGCCCCAGTCTGAGGTCCAGAGCGCTCTGGAGCAGGTTTTCATCAAGGATGTCTCTGTACATTGCTGCATTCATCTTTCCCTCGATCCTGACTAGTCTCCCAGTTCCTGCCGCTGAAAAACATCCCACAGCGTGGTGATGCCACCATCATGCTTCACTGTAGGGATGGTATTGGCCAGGTGATGACTGGTGCCTGGTTTCCTGCAGACATGACGCTTGCCATTCAGGCCAAAGAGTTCAATCTTTGTCTTGGTCTTGGTCTGAGAGTCCTTCAGGTGCCTTTTGGCAAACTCCAGGTGGGCTGTCATGTGCCTTTTACTGAGGAGTGGCTTCCGTCTGGCCACTCTACCATACAGGCCTGATTGGTGGAGTGCTGCAGAGATGGCTGTTCTTCTGGAAGGTTCTCCTCTCTCCACAGAGACATGCTGGAGCTCTGTCAGAGTGACCATCGGGTTTTTGGTCACCTCCCTGAGTAAGGCCCTTCTCCCGCAATCACTCAGTTTGGCCGGGTGGCCAGCTCTAGGAAGAGTCCTGGTGGTTCCAAACTTCTTCCATTTATGGATGATGGAGGCCACTGTGCTCATTGGGACCTTCAATGCTGCAGAAATGTTTCTGTACCCTTCCCCAGACCTGTGCCTCGATACGATCCTGTCCCGGAGGTTTACAGACAATTCCTTGGACTTCATGGCTTGGTTTGTGCTCTGACATTGTTAACTGTGGGAACTTATATAGACAGGTGTGTGCCTTTCCAAATCATGTCCAATCAACTGAATTTACCACAGGTGGACTCCAATCAAGTTATAGAAACATCTCAAGGATGATCAGTGGAAACAGGATGCACCTGAGCTCAATTTTGAGTGTCATGGCAAAGGCTGTGAATACTTATGTACATGTGCTTGTTTTGTTTTTTATTTTTAATAAATTTGCAAAGATTTCAAACAAACTTCTTTCATGCTGTCATTATAGGATATTGTTTATAGAATTTTGAGGAAAATAATGAATTTAATCCATTTTGGAATAAGGCTATAACATAACAAAACGTGGAAAAAGTGAAGCGCTGTGAATACTTTCTGGATGCACTGTAGGTTTGCGTTTGCATTGACTCAAAGTCTGGATCAGATGGCACTCGAGTTGAACTAGCCAGACCCCATCAGTGAATTTGCAGCTTCCAAAAAAAAAAAAGATATCCTGAGTCAGGATTGTGGGCATTCACTTCAAAAAGCACATGTAGCAATTTTTTTTTTCCATCATCAGAGTAATGGGTTATATGATTTATGATGAAATAAATATATAAATAGTGATATGGCCACAGCAGAAAAACAAAGGGCAACAAATTGCTGATAGTTAATGCTTACAGTTATAATGTTCTATAGCATGTTTATCTGGCATTCACTATTTAGAGTAAAGAAACATCACACTTGGCAATTAATTAAAATAGAATATAAAAAGATAATTTAAACAGGTAGGCTTTCCACAATAGTCAGTGTTTTCTGTAATACCTTCCCTGTGTGTACTATATAGACTAATCAGGAAATTTGGCTTTGCAGCTTTCACAATGATTACATCCAACTAGAATGAGGAAAATCCATTTTAACGCAATGATCTTTAAAATATCGCACTTCTGACCGAAAACATAATTTGAAATAAGAGGTTGCTCGTTAACAAGATGTGTCTTGGAGATCATGAAGAGGAGGTGTTATTTTTGGAGGGTCCCATTTTTCAAGTATATAATATGTTAGCTTTTGTAAAGAGTACGTCAATTTCTTGATGTTAGAATTTTAGCTACTTTCACTTATTCTGAAGATTTCTTTTTTTTTTCTCTTCATTGTATAATTTGTGCAGTGGCAGGAGGAGAGGAACATAGGAGCAGCTCTTCTGCTGGCTGGACTGAAGCAGGAAAATTCTGTTGGCTTTAGTGCTCAGTTACTTGGTCATGCACTCATCGGTATGTATCCAATGTTACAATAAATATTATGATTATCTTTATTAAATGTATAATTTTAGTTTTCCTGTTAAAGAACTTGATAAAAATGAAACACGATCAAGGGTTGCATAATCTGACTTTTGCACAAGCTTTGTATGTGCTTTATTTTTATAAAAGGGCACTTCTGCCACAGCTGTTGGACTGTTTCATGTACATCTAAATGTATACATTGGGTAGCTGTTTTATGCAAATGGAACTACAAGTCAGGTGGAGCATAATCCTGCCTGAGTAGTTAAGGGCCTGTATAAGCTTTATAAAAACTTTTGCTTTAGTCATGTTAAGAATGTGCTGTAGAACTCAGAAAAGTGCACCAAGCAACAGCTCCAGTAAAAGCAGCATGTGGTTGTGTTTATTTGTTGCATTCATGTATTTTGGTATGAATAGCCCATGCTATTTACTTCTATAAATTGTATAATTATCATCCTTTCATCAGGTAAGGTGGAGATGGTCAGAGGAATCCATGCAGTGTTTCACAACATGCCCTTGATGTGGACCCCTGGTTATCTCAGTAAAGGCCTGGTTGTTATGGAGCGAGTGTGCAGTGATGCTGGAGATTTGAAACTATGCAAGGAAATTGTGAGTATGTAGTAAGGTTTCCTGAAGACTGCTCAAATTGCTCACATCTGTGGGACAAAGTAAGGATTGCAAGTGTATATATAAGGCCTTAGAGTAAAAAAAAAAGTATATTTTACATTATGGAAACTGTGTTAGAGGAAATATGGGTTGAAGATTGGAAAGTAATTGTCAAGACCTTATATTTGTAGAGCTGCAACAACTAATCAATAAAATCGATAATCATTATCAATGATCGTTGTCACCGCATCTCATTATCGATTAGTTGGTTTGCGCGCGGCATGGGGTGCATTTGCTCATTACGTTACTTCTGTTCTGAAAACACGCATCAGAGAGTAAATACTAAAGTTGTGTCCCAAATGACGTACTATACTCTTACACTATGCACTCTACCGTCTAGTGTGTGGATTTTAGAAAGGTAATATCTCAAATGTATCACTGGCGTTTTTTTACTAACCGGAAGTTTATGCCGCTTCCTAGTCAATGGCACAAGACGTCATACGCATGTAGTGCGATGCCACTAGCTTTAGCCTAATACCCAGAGTCACCGATAATGACTTTCTTCAGTTCTACTTCTACGAGCACAAAGTTATGTTTATATCCAAAATGCTCCACTGTGTGTAAGGGGCAGGGGAAACTGGTGCGAGTTGCTTAAAGGGTTTAGTTTAATTCCAGTTTATTGTCATTATATGCTGTATTTGTGCTTGCAGTGTAAATTCTGTCATTTATTATAAGGGAAGTGATGTGTTAGTAACGAGGCAGCGGTTCTGATCGCTCGCAGTGTAGATGCGCTGATACACAATGGGAGTGCGAGTAAGATCTGTAATGTCTAATTAAAACATTATGATCAAAAGTAAACACATAAAATATGTCTAAAGGCAGTGAGTAACAGAAACCACAAGGTGCAGTGAAAGGGATTTTTTATTATTAATTTACGACTGTAGTTTAATTCAGTACTTTTTTTGCATCCATAAAAAGTAATGCAAAATACTATTTTATAATGTAAACTAAAATATATATATATATATATATATATATATATATATATATATATATATATTATAAATTTTTTATTTAGTTTATATTATAAGTATTTATGCATTATTTTTTATGGATGCACAAAAAGTACTGAGTTAAACTACAGTCGTAAATTAATAATATATATATTCTTGTGTGTGTGTTGGGCTTTTTCTGTTTTGGATAAACAGTTGTGTAAAGTTTTAGTCTGAAGTTTATATTTGTAACACTCAGTTTGTGGATTTTATTTTAAATAAACAAAAACATAGTACTGAAGGTTTGCCCTTCTGTCCGATTAATCGGTTAATCTGGAAAAAAATAATCGGCTAACTAATCAATTATGAAAATAATCGTTAGTTGCAGTCCTATATATTTGTATAATGTTTATAGATAATTAGGCGCTACCCCTCAAAGTAATCTTCCAGAGACCATATGAATTTAAGTGTTCCTGCCTCACTCATACTGATTGACAAGCGAGATAAATGACAGCCTTACTTACAAGCAATCATAACCATAAGGCGTTTCTTAGCCTTTCTGTTCCACTCTTAATATTTTGCATTCAAACCCTCATGCACACAAAATGTTCCTCTTTGTGGCCAGTTTGAATGTCACATGTATTTGGTTCTATTTTGACTGGTTATTGCACTCATCATTACTACATTTGGTGCAATCCTTAAGTTTATTTGTAGCTCTCTTTTGCCTGTGTTGCCTTTATCTGCTTTAACAGATGTGTACTTATATTGTATTCTATTTCACTTGTACACTCACCGTCCACTTTAATAGGATCATTTATGCAGTTATTCAGTCAGCCACAGCACAACAAATCATGCTGATACAGGTTGAACGCTTCAGTTAATGTTCGTCAAACATCAGAATGAGGGAAGAAGTGCGATCTCTGTGACTTTAACTGTGGCATAGTTCTTGGTGCCAGATGGGCTGGTTTGAGTATTTCAGAAACTGCTGGTCTTCTGGGAATTTCACACACAGCAGTCTCTAGTGTTTACACAGAATTGTGCAAAAAAAAACAAAAAAAACATTGAATGAATGACAGTTCTGCGGTATCAGTATCAAACACCTTGGTGATGGAGTTCAGAGGAAAATTGCCAGATTGGTTTGAGCTTCCAGGAAGGATATAGTAACTCAAATAATCACTCTTTACAACTGTGTTGAGCAGAAAAGCATCTCAGAAAGCACAACACTTTGAAACTTGAGGTGGATGGGCTTCAACAGAGGAAGACCACATGGGTTCCACTCCTATCAGCCAAGAACAAGAATCTGAAGATATCATGGACACAGACTTACCGACAGTTCAGTTCCTGGTCTTTTTCCAGTCCACAACTGTCCAGTTTGGGTGAGTTTGTGAACATAATAACCTAATAAATAAACATAATGCTTTTCTACTCACCAGGGTTGTAAAGAGAGTGACTATTTGAGTTACTATATCCTTCCTATCAGCTCAGACCAGTCTGGTCATTTTCCTCAGATCTCTCTCATCAACAAGGTGTTTCAGCCTGCAGACCCTCTGCACACAGGATGTTTTTTTGTTTTTCGCACCATTCCGTGTAAACTGTGAAAATACCAGGAGATCAGCAGTTTCTGAAATACTCAAACCAGCCCATCTGGCACCAACATCCATGCCACAGTTAAAGTCACACAGATCACAATTTTTTTTCACCCCATTTGAATGATTTTATGCATTGTGCTACTGCCACATGATTGGCTAATTAGATAAGTACACAAATTAGCAGGTGTTCCTATTCAAGTGGGCGTTGAGTGTATATGAATTTTACAACCAAATACATAGGTGTGTACATCACCACTATTACTATGTGATATTTGTATTTTTCAGCTTGACTACATGCAGATGATTCTGCAGGAACTTGTGGCAACACTTGCTTCTGAAGCAGCAGGACAGGAAGCTGCAGAAAACCAGACTATTACCATAGATGAGGAAGATGAGCTTGAACGAGCCCAACTACCACAGTACATGGCTAGGTTCAAGGTTAGTGTATGTGCTGTTCATACACACATTCTCAAATTTAGATCATGATCTGTTATCCATAAAAATGTTTGATAAAATTTACCTAGAACAATAGTTAATGGACAAAATCTCAATAAAAAGAAGTGTTTGAACATAGAGACCTGAGAGTCCTGACATAACTGCCATAAATAATGCTTAAAATATTTTTTCATGTTGGTTAGTTAAAACAAGCCAAATTGCATGTTGGACATCTGTTTTTAGTATTATTTTTTATTATTGTTTTTGTTAAAAATGGAAAAAATAATAGCAATTTTGGCTGGAGTTTAACATTTGACTGGATTATTTCTTTTGCTGGTCTGCTGGGCAGGAGTTGAACGAGCAGCTACACACACAGGGGAAAGTTGAGATGCGCAGTCTAGATACACTTGTGTCCATCCTGGCTGAAGAGAAACTGAAGACCTGTGAGGAGCTAGATGTGGCTCAGTACGAGAAGAACATGCAGGCCTGGGAAGCAGAGCGCATACAACTTGTCCAGAGAGAGGAAGTGATGCGAAGAAAAGCAGAAGAGGAACATTTGGCCACAAAAACAGCCCAGGCAGTTCAGTAACACTCTCAGCCTGGGAGGAGAGAAGAGATATTGTTATTTCATGTTTATTTTAAATAGCCACAACATTAAAATAGTTTTCTGTTGGTTTTTTTTCCACACTCTGTCAAAGCCTAAACAACAATAATAAATAAACCAGAATTTATCAACTATTACACTTAGTTTTCATTCATTTATGTGCTAAATTGCATGCTCAAGAGAAAAGAAAACAAAAATTAAGTTTATGCAGTCAACTTTAGAATTATTAGCACTCTTGGTAAAGATGGATTCAAAACGGTTAAGGAAAATTGTTTGTGTTTAATTGGCTTAATCTCACACTGAAAATATGAGACATCTAACCTTTAATTGATAAAAAATATATACATTTATATAAGGACATAACCCATATTAATAAGTCAGTTCCATAACTATTTGGACATTGGCCTTGCCGTTATTTTAGTTGTCTAACACAATATAATTGAGTTGAAATTAAATGCATATAAGCTCAAAGTGCAGACTTTCAGCTTTTAATTTGATTACATCCAAATCGGGTGAATGATGTAGGAATTGCAGCAATTTTAATATGTGGTCCCCTCCTTTTTTAAGGGACCAAAAGTAATCAGAATTTTGGCTGATCAGATGTTCCATAGCCAGGTGTGTTATTGCCCTAATTTCCCCTCATATTCTTTTCATATTTCACTTACAAGTAGATAAAAGTGCTAGAGTTGATTTTCATATATGGCGTTTGCATTTGGAATTTGTTGCTGTTCACTCTCAAGTCCAAAGTGCTGTACCTGCCATGGATCTGACAGTATTTTATGTGCCAAAATGAGCAGCACCACTGCATTTGTGCAATCTCTCTTTGCCATCATACAACAGTGAATCTTCTCCTGTAATGCTTTAAGTGTGATCTCTGTGACTTTAACTGTGGCATGGTTGTTGGTACCACATGGGCCAGTTTGATTAGTTCAAAGTTTGATAAGGGAGTCTGTTGATCTCCTGGGAATTTCACACACAACAGTTTCTGGAGTTTACACAGAATTGTGCAAAAACAAAACTAAACTAAACAGAAAAACAGTGACTGCCAGTTCTGCGGTATCAGTATCAAACAGCTTGGTGATAGAGTTCAGAGGAAAATTGCCAGATTGGTTTGAGCTTCCAGGAAGGATATAGTAACTCAAATAATCACTCTTTACAACCGTGTTGATCAGAAGAGCAGAAAAGCATCTCAGCATGCACAAAACATGGAAGCATATGGGTTCTACTCCTGTCGGCCAAGAACAGGAATCTGAGGCTATCATGGACATAGACTCACCCAAACTGGACATTTTCAGTTCCTAGTCTTTTTCCAGTCCACAATTGTCCAGTTTGGGTGAGTCTGTGAACATAATAATCTCAAGATTTGATGTATTCTCCTTTCTGAGATGCTTTTCTGCTCACCACGGTTGTAAAGAGGGTGACTCTTTGAGTTACTACAGACTTCCTAGGGTTAGCAGTGAATCTTCTTCTGTAGTGCTCTATATGATTCAGAATAAAACATATGAAACTATTCCTCAATACAGAATATCTAAATATATATACACAGTCATGTGAAAAAATAAGTACACCCTATGGAAATTATTTTTTTGTTTGTTTACATATTTGGACAAGCAAACATTTGATCCTCTTTGAAAGAGTGCCTATTAATGAAGGTGTTACACTGTATCATATTACATAAAATTGACATTTTGTAGTAATTTTCACAATTTAAACTAACCAAAAAAAAACCCAAGGCCAGTCACGCAGAAAAATGTATTATATCACACCAATCCATAAAATTAGAATCAGGTGTTCATGATTGCGTGCCAGTGATTAGAACCTGTTTAGGGAGTGCAGGTGGAACCTGTCTTATTTATACCTCTCACATGTAGTGTCTGGTGTTCCCTTTGTTATTGACATGTGTGGTGTCATCATGCCAAGAGCTAAAGTGTTCTGTAAGGCCTTCAGAAAAAAAGGTTGTGGATGCCTACAGTATGAATCTGTCAAGGGATTTAAAAAGATCTCCAAATTATTGGAAATACACCATTCACTGTAAGGAAAATCATCTACAAGTGGTGCAGATTTCAACCACTGCCAATTTGATCAGGACTAGACACCCCAGCAAATTCAGCATAAGAGCAGACCATCAGCAGAAATTACCAAGAACCCCAAAATTTAATCACAGGATCGGCTACTAAGTCCTGCAACTGCTGGTATCAAAGTGCATGCCTCTACAATCAGAAAGAGATTGTACAAATTTGACCTGCACAGGACGCTTGCCAGGAAAAAGCCATTGGTCTCTAAAAAGAATTATTTTCTTCTTAAAATCTTCACTTTAGTATACAGTTCCAAATAATTAGTGATTCCTTCTGAAGGATTTGGTAACACTTGAGTGATTGCTAGTCGGCTATGATGATTCTTACAATAGTTATTAATGAAAACCTAACCCTGAAGCATAGACTCTTCTAACCATGAGGCAGGAGACTTACATAGAACCATATATTTCTGTGAGGAATGTTAAATAAATAAATCACTGTATAGGTTACAATTTGTCTGGCATTTGGGGTATGGCTGATGACTTGAAATGTTCCAGTAGTCTCCATGACTCTCTAGTGATTCAGTGAGAAGTGTGGACCTAAGCTGTCTTCTCTTTCGTGTTTCTTTATAGTAACACTTTTTCAGCCTTTTGTTGCCCTGTCCCAACTTTTTTGAGATGTGTAGTGGCCATTAAATTCAAAATTACCCTATTTTTTTTTCTTAAAATGGTACATTTATTCAGTTTAAACATTTGATATGGTTTCTATGTTCTATTGTGAATAACATGGGTTTATGAGATTTGCAAATCATTGCATTGTATTTTTATTTACATTTTACACAGTGTCCCAACTTTTTTGGAATTGGGGTTGTATGTACCTGACCGTACACTATATGGCCAAAAGTATATGGTTGCCTGACCATAACCCCTTTTGTGCCCTTATTGGGCCTTCTCCAAACTTAGCCACATTGTTGGAGGCACACGAATTTCTAGAATATCTTTGCATTACAATTTCCCCTCACATGAATTAAGGAGAGTAAACCAAACCCATTCAGGCATGACAGTGCCCCTGAGCACAAAGTGAGCTCCATAAAGACACAGTTTGCCAAAGTTGGTTTGGAAGCACTACAGTAACCTGCACAGAAACTCAACCCCACTGAACACCTTTGGGATGAACTCGAATACCTGCACACCAGGCCTTCTCACCTGACATCAATACATCAGGAACATCTGACTCATTTAAAGCTGAATGCATGGTATAGATTCCTCTACAGTTGATATTTAGCTCCTTCCCAGATGGTCTGTTTTCAGACATTCATGTTTATTTTTGTATTTGTACATGTTCCTATGGACTGCATAGTTTTTAAACTTTAGTAAAATATTTGATTATAATGTATTTTACATTCTAATTAGAAAAGACAGACCTCAAAGTGGATCCTTCGCAACATAGCTGAAGCACAGCCAAGCGCATAATAAGTGCATGTTAAAATTCCTAATCAAAGAAAACATCTGGCCATCAGTTGATCCACACTACAGGTTTGCTTCATATTTCATATTGCTTCATCTTTGCATCCCTTTTTCAGATTATGTAATATTACAGTATATTAACAGTCATCTCCAGTATTCTTGGAATACTGCATGAGATTGAGCAATGAAGACTGAGGGTTCAGACAATGAACCCTCACAACTAATATTTGGAGAAGCCTTCCCTTGATAGAATAACAGCATTAAACCTCTTCCTCTGATGTATAAGGAAGTGGGAGACATTTGTAGAGGCATCTTGGGACACTCCTCCACGCAACATTTAAAGTTCCTTTACATTCTTAGGTTGGTGCATGTGAATTCAGGCCACAAGTTTTGAATCATGTTCAAATATAGAGACTGAAATGGCTGTTGCTTTTGTGCTCCCATTATCATTTCAGTATTGACGATTTAAGTTTTTTGGGGTCATTATCTGTTTGTTAATCCACCTTCTGCCATTTCTTATTCACCTACCAGGAACAACCAGAAGGGATCAAATATTCCCACCAAGCAATCCTAAAGAATCTATGTTTGGCCACACATATTTTACACTGGGTATGTTTTTTCTTCATGTATCCAGTCCCTTTTTTCCACCAAACATGCTGATGGTGTTCATATGGCCAGAAATGTTTTGGTCTCATTTGACCACAACAGATGATTCCAATTGTAGTTCCAATGATGTTTGGTGAAGTTCAGATGCTGCATTTTTATGAGGAAGGGAAGACCTTTTTTTGCAAACTTCCAAACAGCTTGTTTGCATGGGGGTGGCATCTGAAAATTAATTCTAAAACTTGACAACTCCAAACTCATCGTCGTTTTTTTTCAATTTCCTGAAGGGTGTCAACAGTTCTAGAGTTAACTGTAAGTCACAAGACCTCTTTTCTGCACACAGTGCATATTTGTCCCAGGCTTATTTTGATCTGTCAGTGGAGACTCACAATTTAGTTACAAAATGAAGAGAAGACCAGAAACATTAGGGATGGATGAGAAGGAGCCATTTAGGTCAATTAAAGGAATATTTAAGAGCATTTACACTTAATCTGATTTATGGTCTATTAAATGTGATGTTACTCATATTCCGCAGTTAGTGGGTTCATATCCACCCTTTCCCCAGCTGACAGATTCTAAATTAATTTGATTAAATATGGGCCTTTTCATCCAGTAATCACACTATGATGTGAAAACAGTGTGAGTTTTAAATCAGTGACAGTATTTGGTGTCACTGGAAATAGTACGTTGTCCATCATGATTAAAATGGTGATTTCTGGATGAAAAAGTGCACATAGCCTTCTGTAGCCTTTCTGATATTGACATTGATGGCTTTGAAAATGAAGTAGTTTAGTTTGACATTGTACCAAATGAATTTCTGTCATTTCTATAATAAGATATAATACTTTAGACATTTTACAGCTGCTACAGCCGTCTGGTACACTGGGAAAATATTTTTCTTTTTCTTTCTTTCTTTCTTTGTTTTAATTTTAACAAGTTCTGTGTGTAGTGTGTGCCCTGCGATGGATTGGCACCCTGTCCAGGGTGTACCCCGCCTCATGCCCGATGCTCCCTGGGATAGGCTCCAGGTTTCCCCGTGACCCTGTATGAAGGATAAGCGGTATAGAAGATGGGTGGATTGATGGAAGTTCTTTGTGTAGTCTGTTCTTACATATTTTTAACTCTTTCAAATTTCTGTATTTAAGATCTTTATTGGTAATAAAAGAGTTCAACTAAAATCTGTTCCCCTACAGAAGACACTGAATAAACATGTTGCTTTCTCATGGCTTTATTTGTGCTACACAATGCCAGAACCAACTGTAGGCTAGAAAATGCAACCCAGCACGCACCACCATCTTCACCAAAAAAAAAATCACTTACTATTTTAAAGATGTTTGTGTTTACTTCCTGGTTAAATCTTGCTGTTTTTACTGCTTTTTAAAATGTTGCTTATATGCATTAATTTCTGTAGCCTTCGTTTGAAAATGATAGAAGCTTGTTTTTGGCATTGTGGCAAATAAAAACCTTCTGATTAGACCCACAAGGGCAAATACTTGATTTATAGGTTGGAATAACCAGTGCTTTTTTTTTTTAAATGCATTTTTTTTTTTTACCATTATGATTTAGGGTCTATTATCATCTACTACCACCCAGTTTACAATAAAATACATCACTTTTAATTTCCAGTTTAAATTGCCTGTCCCTGATTTGCCACATCAACTTGGGAGCCAATAAGTTACTATAAATTAAGCTCTTTTTAATACAGTGTAGCTTTTAATGACCAGAAATGATTCATCATGTATATTGAAATACAAAACGCTTTGTATTTCACAACTATGATGGGTTATCAGGAATAACTACTGTGTTTTCTTTTTAATGCCATATGCACTTACAGTAAAAGTGAATAAATCACAATGATGAAATGCTTTGTTGTTTCATACCTCCAGCCTTGCTGATGACAAAGCTCCACATCATACTCCCCTAATAGGCAATATTTAGTCTGGATTATTTTTTATTTTAAAACATTTTGTTCCATTTTCTTATTTCCAACCAGTGTGCCTCTTAATCTGTAATTCCGAAACCAGCTTTGTGAGTTTTAAAGAACTAATTACTGAGCATGCTCAGTGTAAGGCTGTATACATAAATTGGAATACAATTATTCCCAATGACATGTATATAAGCTATAATATTTCAGTAAAGTTAAATGAAAGTTACATTTATCTTTAAAAATGCATCATAAATATATTCTAATGCATAAAGGCATAAAAATAGATGATAATCTCGAAGACCACAGGTTGAAAACAGGAATGGGAACTATTATTATGCACTTTGCCAACCAGCCAACAAATGTGTCTCCACATGTTGACTACTACAAAGAAATAATTGTTCCCTGTTCTTAGTAGTTGTTATGCTTATAAATAGAATAGCCACTGGCAAAATTCAAGAAGCCCCATATGATAAACTGAAACCTCTTACCCTTTGAAATAAAGCTTGGCTCACTGTTAAGGTGCATATCCACAGCAATAAACATTCAAAAGGCTTCATAATTGTGGTTTTCAGATGTTTTTCTGTATTTTCCTACATATTCCCCTGACATTTACACCATACACTAGCTAAATAATGTGGAACAAATTATTAGTAAATCCATATCTGGCTGTCTGACAAGAGTCTGTTAGCTAGAGGTTTCACATGCATGCATGTTCTGTATAGGCAGGTTTATGGAGGACTTATCCCCTTGCTACCTTTCTTACATAATTGAGGGTTGACAGAACAACAATATGTGATGCCAAACACACAGCATTCAGGTTGACTAGCATACCTCAGTAATTAAACACTTTACTGAGAGTGAATTCAGGCAGTATGCATGCTGCGCCATGTCATAGCACTGCAGTACTTTCTTGGAATTTTTTTAAGTCAACTTGATGTATGATTTTTTTTTCAGGCATGAGAGGATTGTGTTTTTGGCACTACAGTTAATTGTGTCAGTGGCACTCATTTCATGGTTTGTCTTGTCTGTTCCTACTAGCACTGTGTTTATCCTGGAGCTCAGGCTTCTCTTTGACACCTCTTTTAAATAATATTCAACTGCACAGTGTTTTAAGAACCACGTTATCATGCCTGGTCCAGAGTAAGCAAAGACAACATGCCTGAACAACTCAAGCCAGTGCTCGCACATGCGTGGCTATAAAGGTTTTTTGAGCACCTAATTCTTGCTCATTTGGAAGTATGCACATATGGAACCACTGCAGTGCATATAACAAACTAACAGGCCTGTTGTTGTGATAGTCATTCTGGGACTTTACCCCATTTGTCAGTATCTAAACAGTCTTCTCAACATCTCAGTACCTGCGTACTCATCATAGACTTCAATTCAACATTAATATTTCCCAGACTAGCACCTTTCACTCTGTGATGCCAGTCTTGTGTTTTATTCTCTCCTTATTTTCCATATATTACACTTTATGTAATATTAGTTGGTATGTATGCATAGATGTATCAACTATGAATATCATCTTGCTGTGTGGCAATAAAGTATCCTATTTTTTTTATTATTGTGTCAAATCTGAATATGAACAGATTATGCCTATGCATGATTTTCATAAACTTCACTTCAACATTTAACACAATTAACATCATTAAATGTCTTACTAGACTTCAGAACAAAGTTAAACCTGGCACTTGTACCTGATACTTTCTACTGCAAGTAATATAAAGCTTGCCAAGGATACTAGTACAAACTCTCACGCCCTGCTACTCATAACAGGAACACCCCAGGGCTGTAGTCAAATGTTTCTTTTTTCCTTTTCTATTCACAAACAGATTTGCTAGTCATAACTCAGTCTACATTTTCAGATAGGATCTCACTATTATTGGACAGTGAAGATGTATCTCTTAATGGCAGGTTACCCATGCTACAAGCTGTACATATATAATGCTCAGAAAGAGTAATATTTTGTAAATGTAATAATTTTTATTAGATTTTTATTTTATGACTTCAACATTACTGAGTCAGTACAAAAACATTTTAGATTCCCAAACAGTTTTCTAGCACAAAATGAAATGTTACAGAAAACATGTTTGTATCTCAGTAAAGAAAGCAGCATATTAAGTAGTAAGAAACACTTTTCAGACAAAAAACACAATGAAGGCTGCTGGGTTTTGCTGCAAATATAAAAAGCAAGTGCGACAGTCAAAATCTCCAGAAGAACTGTGGCTGGTTCTGCAAGGTGCTCAATAAAACTTACAGCTCATTTCCTTATAAAACTGCACTAATTCTATGAGACTACTTTTTTTTAAAGCAAATATTGCATTTGTTTCATTTATTACTGTTTACTGCTCTTTATGTTTTTTAAAATGGAGAAACATTTAATTTCATTATTTTGAAGGCATCTTTGCTCTATAGTATTTCTCTGCATGTGCTTAAGACTTTTGCACATTATTGCATATTAGGAAACTTATTAGGCTAAATAGGCTATCCCAAATGTTACATTTAATGAATGAATGAATGAGTTATTATTATTGTTTCTTTTTTGAAAAGAAGCCTTTACTTGTCACATAGACACTACAGTGAAATTCTTTTTTTTCCCTCTTCATATAACAGCTTGTTAGGAAGTAGCAGATGGGGTTAAGGGCCTTGCTCAAGTGCCCAACAATGGCAGTTTGGTGGTGCTGGGGTTTGAACCTCCCACCTTTTGATCAGTAACCCAGAACCTTAACCGTTGAGACACTACTGCCATTTTTCCACTTATTGTGTTCTGCACTTTATACTCTGCCTTTAGGCCTACCACATCATCTGACCAGTCAGACATGCTTTTTGCTAACTTGTTAGAAAGTGTAAATAATAATAATAATAATAATAATAATAATAATAATAATAATAATAACAGCTACAAACTACATCAATGAAATTCATTCAAAAAAATATGCGTGTCGTTTTTGGTATCAGGAGAAAAAGTTTATTCACTTACGACTCCTATTTACGACAACAGAATCACCGCAAACTACGTGCCCTCCTGACCTTAGGCATCATTTATCACTGTAGCTTCATTCAAGTCATAATACGAAGGTCATAATGTGAAATCGTGAATTCGTGGTTATCTTTAACAACGCCAGACGTACTTCGATTTAATTTATTTTCTATTGAAACTATAAAAAGCTTATAATTCTTGCTATATTATTTTCTGCATTAGAGTAAGGAAAGCAGAGGCGGGGCAAACCTGTAAAACTTATACACTCCTCCAACGCGCCTGCGCCAAATTAAGACCCGTGCGTCGCAGAAAAGAAAAGAAAGTAGGATATTTATACTGTCTTCTTTTGTGAGTTTTCTACTTTTTTTTTTACACAGTTCAAGTCAATATACTCAATATTCCGATTACGCAAAGGCCATTTTTTTTGTCGCGCGCAAAATCTATGTACTTTTGAAAGAAATTTCGGGAACCAGAACGGGCGCGTCCAAAATGTACAACGGCACTATTTCTCAATTAAGGATGGAACCCACGGTCCCGGTGGTCATGTTCATATTCGGGGTGATGAGCAACCTGATCGCCATCGTCGTGCTGTGTAAATCCAGAAAAGAGCAGAAGGAGACGATATTTTACACGCTGGTGTGCGGCCTCGCGGTCACGGATCTTTTGGGCACGGTGCTCGCGAGTCCTGTCACTATTGTCACGTACGTGAAGGGCTCGTGGCCGGCTGGAGAGCCTCTGTGCCAGTATTTCGGATTCGTCCTGCTCTTCTTCTCTTTGGCCGGCCTCAGCATCATCTGTGCCATGTCTGTGGAGAGGTACGTGGCCATAAACCACGCATACTTCTACAACGACTATGTTAACCAGAGGCTGGCGGGCGCCACGCTTCTCGCCATTTACGTCTCCAACGGTGTTTTCTGCGCCCTTCCGAGCGTGGGTTTCGGCCGGGTCACCATGCAGTATCCGGAGACATGGTGCTTCCTAGATTGGAGGACCGAGAAGAATGTACATGCTGCCTTCTCGTACATGTACGCCGGTGTCAGCTTCGCCCTCATCCTGGCCACGGTCGTCTGCAATGTGGCGGTGTGTGGCGCACTGATGCGGATGCACCGCAGGTTTGTACGGAGGATGTCGCTGAGCAGCGATCAGGGGAGAGCCACGGAGGTCGGCAGGAAGCGCAGCTGTAGGCGCCTTGCAGGAGCCGAGATCCACATGGTCGTGCTGCTCATCGCCACATCTGCCGTGGTGCTCGTTTGCTCCATTCCTCTCGTCGTGAGTTTTTCATCCATCAGCCTATCATTGCACTTCATGGCACACCTTGGGAAAAAAAAGAGACCCCTTTAGGGTACTTTGGATAGTTAAGTGTTCTTTGTTTCCTAAAAGGGTTCTAATAGGAAAAAAAAAACTATAAACCACAGAGAGAACAGCTGAAAAACCACTTAGATTTTCCTTTATTTAGGATCTTACAGTAGATTTAATCTTTTTTCTTGCTTTCTAAGAGTGTAGACAAATATACCTTTTTATTGCTTTCTGGATCAACAGAAAAACTGCAAACAAACTTTATTTTTCGCCTCAGTGTTTATTTTATAAGTCTACTGACCAACATATATATAACAGGTATATATGTTTGGTAAACCAAACATATATACCTGTTCCATATTCTCCACAGTATAGTGTGTAAAGAAAAGCCGATTTATTAGTAACCATACGGTCCGTAAGGTTAAATCTGGAACTCTTAAACACTTTCTTCAGTTCTTCCACTGGTGGAACCCTAGAAGGTTATATGTAGAACCTTATTAGAAATTAAAAAAAAAAAATAAACTCAGAACTATTAACTATTCAAGTAATGTTCGAGGAGTCCCTGGAAGAACACCCTTTTCTAAGAGTGGACCTACCTTTTGAAATCAGTTTGTAGTGTATGATCATAACATTTTAAAAAGAAATATTTTATGCAGCATCTTTATCCATGGACAGATCAGGTATTGGAAAATGCGCATTTAATTTTTTGGTGAAGTAGAGTATTCAAAATGCAAACAAGGTTTCATTTACATAGGCTACTTTGCTCCTCAGATTTTTCTTGATAAGCTATGTTTGGAGTGGAGATGTGCATGGTTGAACTTTCCCATGGTCAAAGAGAACAATATCCAGCATATGCACAGTGAATATGACAGTTTAGGCCTGCATAACAAAAGAAGATATTTACACCTGCCCTCCCATTGCAACTGTGTGCAGGCTTCCCTAATCATGGTGACTGAACTATCAAGCAGGGTAATCTCAGAACACACAAACTTTTTCTTGTGTTTATACTTTGCAATTGAAAGTCAACATTGCTGTTACTAAGCAGTGACCAGAGAAAGTCAAATACATCAATTTGTGATGCAAAATAATCCACAAGTAAAGACTGCAAACAATTTTTTTTAAATTAAAAAGCAATACATTATTTTGTCATTTTGAAATTACATGGTGTAATAATTCCACTTAAGATGTTAAGGGTAGGATGCTGGTGGACGGTGGCTAAAAATAGCTATCCCCCAATAATCTACTAGTGCTATGCAGTAAATTAGAAAGTATCAAGCATTATATTGTATTGTTACATTGGTTTCAGAAGTATTACTGAATATTCTTGACTTATTATCTCTTATCTCCAGCTAGCATCCATCTTGTTAGCCAGAGGAAGATAGATAATAAAAGACATTATGGATCAGATGAAACACCTCTTTAAAAACAAGGTGATGTTTTATCTTCATCCGAGCACAGCCTTAACAGTGTCACAATTTAATGTTTTATTTTTTTGTGAGTTATTTTAATGATTCTAGCTAAATATGATAAACGATAATACTATAATAAAATAATATTACAAATAATAAAAGACATTTCAGTTTACATGAAACACCTTTTAAATATCCAGTAACATCAGTCTTGGTATCGGCCACATGCTGAAGAGAAATTAGTCAGGAAACACACTGCTCCATCTCCGTTTCCATCAATGGCAAGTTTGTTGGTAGGGAAGCCGATGCACTGTTCATAAACTGTTCACAAATTGTAGGTGCAGACTTTCACAAGTCTGTGGTGCCACCGGTAGCTGCCGGACAGCTCTAGGGCAGTTGCCAGGTCTAAAATCACTTAGATCAAACCATAACAAAATTATTTTCTGTATTTTGAAAATAGAGGACACATTATTTTATACAAATAACATTAAAAAAAAGAAAAGAAAATCAAATAATCGAAATCAAGGGATCTAAAATCCCTCACATGATTTCACTATGCAAAGTATTTTCTGTATTTTGAAATTTTGAAACACAAATCATTTTGGAAATCAAATACAAATGACAAAATATATCATTCAAATGTGTATTTTAAATGCATGTATTAGAATAATTGCCCCTCCATAGTAGTGACACCATGTGATCAAAATCACAAACATGGATGTGCTACAGATAGGGGTAAGGCAAATTGCAAACAATAAGTTCTTCAGAGCAAAAGCTATTTCCCAAATTTCATACTATGCACAATATTGTATTATGGAGTACCTCTGTAAAGTAGTAATGTCTAAAATTGAATACTAATATTTTACACTAAACAGTAAAGGCAAGGTACAACAGTATGTCTCTTAGCCTCAACAGTCTCCATAGGATGAACTGGCAATTTCAAAACATCTCAATTCCAGTTCTGTGGACACCCACACTGTGCAGTTGCCCTACTGCGACACACATGTTCCAACTCGTTAACGGATTAATAATGGGCCAGTCAATTGGATCAGGCATATCAAACTGTACTAGCCAGACTCTCCAGGACTAAAGTTTAAGAACCCCTAAACATTTAGCTCTTTTTTGGTGAGTAGAGGCCAGAAAATGTCAAATTTTAGTGGTTTTTGGTGTCTGTATGTAGAACAGAGCAAATAGTGATGCTAATTACATTTTCATGGCTTTATGTTTATTCTTCCTTTCCCACATAATCCCATGTAATCCTCCAACATCTTGTCTATAGGTGCAGGTGTTCATCAACCAAATATATAAGACTCCAGTGGAGAAACGGTTGGACAAAAACCCAGATCTTTTGGCTATACGGTTTGCTTCAACCAACCCTATTCTAGATCCATGGATCTACATACTACTCCGGAAAACAGTCCTAATCAAACTCACAAAAAACATCAATTATCTGTTCTGCAAGATCATTGCTCGTGGGCAGCAGACACAGGCCAGTTTCCACTGGCTGGAGCGTCAGCGAGTGTCCTCCATTATCTCCAAAGACTCGCTATCACTTGTATCTCGGAATATGCGGGAGGTCAGAAGCACCTCGCAGACTTTTCTTTATCTCTCTGCAATCACTGAGCCCTACAAAGACACATGCAGTTCAAGTCGCATTGGGTCCTCTCCATATTCCTCCAAACACCTTGGCACAGAGTTCTCCAACAGGAACAGTTCAGAGAGTGAGGCAGAACCATGCCCTATTAACCACACAAGTCATCCTTCATGCTTAAAAGAACCGGATCCTCAAATGACATTAAATTTGTGAATTTCAAGGAAAAAAGTATTTAGTGCTAAAAGTCAGGTGCGGTGACATCTGTAAGCCTATTGGCATTTATAAGTATTTTTGTTATTTTCATTTGTACCATTTTAATGGCAGCTGTAACATGAATTTTTAACAAAGGATATTTAGAACCAGTCATGTTCTATACTACAAATAAAACACTGAAATGCTCTAAAAATCCCATAACTAGCTACATACAATAGTGATACACTTATTTTTCCAGCAGGGTTCAAACTGGTCACAGCATGATCATGAAATAAACTGTGCACAGACGAACCTAACAAAAATGTTTGCTAGTTTTTGAGCATTCCACTTCCCAAAGAAATGTTATATTCTTGCATAAATAAATGTGAGCTGCAGTGTGACTAATTTAAGCCCCAGTAAGCATGTTGATGAGCTCAAAACATCCATCAAAAGAGTGTGTCAATGTCATGAGAATGAGAGGCTCATATTAATAGAATATGTGTAAATAAAATTTATGATTGTATTCCTTGCTCTTGTCATACTATATATTGTAAATTTTCAATAATAAAAATAGAAAAAAGAACATTTTCATGATTTATTTGTATTTTCAAACTATTTTATGTACAGTATCTCACAAAAGTGACTACACCCCTCACATTTTTGTAAATATTTGATTATATATTTTAATGTGACAACACTGAAGAAATGACACTTTGCTACAATGTAAAGTAGTGAGTGTACAGCTTGTATAACAGTGTAAATTTGCTGTCCCCTCGAAATAACTCAACACACAGCCATTAATGTCTAAACCGCTGGCAATAAAAGTGAGTACACCCCTAAGTGAATATGTCCAAATTGTGTCTATATTTTGTGTGGCACCATTATTTTCCAGCACTGCCTTAACCTTCTTGGGCATGGAGTTCACCAGAGCTTCACAGGTTGCCACTGGAGTCCTGTTCCACTCCTCCATGATGACATCACGGAGCTGGTGGATGTTAGAGACCTTGTGCTCCTCCACCTTCCGTTTGAGGATGCCCCACAGATGCTCAATAGGGTTTAGTCCATCACTTTCACCCTTCAGTGTTGTCACATGAAAAGATATAATCAAATATTCACAAAAATGTGAGGGGTGTACTCACTTTTGTGAGATACTGTATATTTTACCAGAAGAAGGCTAACAATACTAATCAACTATCCCAATAGTCTAACCCACCACTCCCTGGTCCATACTGATCTCCTCCGCAATAATGTGCACTGTTCTTACAAGGTTAAAGTTGCCTAACAATCTGTGCACTAGTCACACTGCATGTATAAGGAAGTAAAACATTTGTTTCCCCAAACTTTTCTTACTCCCACTCTTGCTGAGTTTGCTAAACTGAAGTGTTCAGACCCATGAAATATGGCCTGAGTAAGCGTAGGGGAAATGAGTAAATATAATTAATTCTGGGTTTTTTAAAAATTATTATTATTATTATTTTTTAGATCTGTTAAGCTGCCCTATGATGATATGTGTGTATAGTCATAGGCTCCCAGTGAAGTGGATGTAAAATGAATAACACCAAGAAAAATATTTTGTACTCTTATTAACATTTGCACCCTTTGGTAGGGTATATTAAATGTTGGTGAAGAGAGTTTTCCTCCTGCTGGACAAAACTTAAACAGGTATTTATTTCCAGAGGCTCATCTATCAGGAGTGCTGTAAGGACTTTGGTAGAGAGAAGCTTGAAAAGCTTGCTCCTTCATGCAGGGCACTGCATCTTTGAACTGCAACTACTGAAATATGTTTGGTAATTCTGTTTTAGCTTATCACATTTATCGTTGTTATTTGTGGCAAATGAGGCCATAATGATAATGATAATGAGTCTATTGGTCACATATACATTACAGCACAGTGAAATTCTTTTTTTCTTTTCATATTCCCAGCATGTTAGGAGGTTGGGGTCAGAGTGTAGGGTCAGCATAGGCCATGCACTATTCAAGTATAAATTAGCAGCCTGTATTTAGCTGATATATATCACATTTCATAATGGTACAAATGAGAATTTCAGATTTTTACATGACCCATGACCCATATAAAGGACCACACTAGAGTTTACATGGGGTAAGATGTTTTTGCTACCTGAATTGCTGCCTTCATGCAATGTTTGCTCCTATTTGTATAGGCTGCTTGTATTTTTTCCCATTGTCTGAATCTTTAGGAGTCGATAAGTTCATATAATACTCTTTAATCATTGCACTTATTTCTTTAAAATTTCAATATGGCTTACATTAGCAGTTGCAGTATCAATGCCATGCATGTAGAGCAGTATTGTCCTTCTTTCTGACAGGGATATGCAATTTGGTCTTTTCAACTGCTCAAATACTCAAAGAAAATGATTGAATACACAGAATTTAAATTCTTTGGGTGCAATATAAATGATATAGGTCTTTCAGAAGTATTTACCCCCTTGAAATATTCAATTCAGTTTTATTTGTATAGCGCTTTTAACAATGGACATTGTCCCAAAAGCAGCTTTACAGAAATATATAAACTCAGTATTTAGATTAAATGTAGAATTTATCCCTAATGTGCAAGCCACTGGAAATGGTGGCAAGGAAAATCTCCCTGAGACGCTATGAGGAAGAAACCTGGAGAGGAACCAGACTCAGAAGGGAACCCATCCTCATTTGGGTGATACCAGATACCACCAAATCCCTTCTATAAATGTGCTAATACTACATGGTCAAATAGTACAATTGTGTAACCAGGAAAATCCATTACAGTTTTACATGAAGTCTGTTTTGTTGAACTTCTCCACTGTTCACAGAAGGAGACTTGAGTGCAAAACTGTTTGTGGCAATTGCAGTCCTAAAGCTATCATAGCAGTTGTAGTCCTAGTGTTACAACCTTGAACAGAAATGGATATAACATAACTGTGATTATACACAATGAATCCACAAAATGATCCTCATTTCTGGAGTGTGGTACAATGCTACATTTCCTAGATGCTTGATGTAAGTAAGTGTGTAAATGTGTCTGTGTTCATGGTGCCCTGTTATGGACTGGCATCTCATCCAGGGTGAATTTTCCACCCTTTTGCCCTGACCAAGATAAAGGGGTTACTGAAGATGAATGAATGAATCATATTTTCAGCAGGAAAACTGGCACACAGCACTCTTGTGACTGACTTTGAGAATATGCAGACTGTACTCCAGTAAGGCTACACATGCTGAGATGCATGATGATACTAATTCTAAAAACAAACATTCTTAAGGTTCATGATGCAGACAGTTTTCAAGCCCTGGAAATTTTTTTAAGGCCACATTCCCATGCTAAAGATATTTTGATCATTATTTACAAGTTTATTTCACAGTAAATTTTGGCCAAAAAGTATGTGGACACCTCAGACTCTCAGCCATATATGGGCCTTTCCCAAACTGTTGCCAGTTTGAAGTACATTTTCTAGAATGTCTTTGTATGCTGTAGCATTCAAATTTACTTTCACTGGAGCTAAGGGGCCAAGGTTTTTATGGCCCAGTTTTGGTTCTATAGTGTATGTAACCAGGTAGCTACACACAAGCCTAAGATCACTATGCACAATGCCAAATGTCAGCTTGAGTGGTGTAAAGTACACTTCCACCTGGAGCAGTGGAAACTTGTTCTTTGGTGTGGTGAATTACGCTTTACTATCTGGCAGTCTGGCCTGGGTTTGGCAGATGCCAGGAGAACACTAACTACCTGAATTCATAGTGCCAACAGTAAAGTTTGGTGAAGGAGAGATAATGGTCTGGGGCTGTTTTTCAGGGTTTGCTCTAGGGCCCTTAGTTCCAGTGATGGGTAATGCCAATGTTAATGCTACAGCATACAGTACAAAGACATTTTAGTCAATCATTTGCTTTCAGCTTTGTGGCAATAGTTTGGAGAAGGCCCTTTCTTGTTCCAGCATGACTGTGCCCCCGTGCACAAAGCCAAGTCAATAAAGACATGGTTTGACAGGTTTGGTGTGGAGGAATTCCAGTAGCCTGCTTGAGATCATTGAACACCTTTTGGATGAATTGGTTTATTGCAAGCCAGGCCTTCTCATTCAACATCAGTGTCTGACCTCACAAGTGCTCTTTTGAATGAATGGGCAAGAATTCCCACAAACACACTCCAAATGTTTTAATACTTAACTAGTGCTTTCATAATGATGAGTTAATACTTGTTAGCGCAAGTTATCAAACAAGTTATCAAAGCAAGTTATCAGTTATGCATCAGGAAATAATGAAGTGCATACAGTAACAGTCTCTGAGTAATATATGAATAGTAATTAAGAATGGAAATACTTAAGTATTAAGATTTTGTTAACTCATTGTAGTAAAGGAGTCATATCATGATTTTTAAACATTTTTAAACATTTATTATGTTGTTTATTGGTTGTAAGAGAATAGGTTAGCATGCTTTAATGTTCAAAAAACCCATTATTTGTCAATTACTGGACATTATTGAAGTACCTCTATTCCCAGGCTGCATAAAATGCTCCGATTTCTATGCTGTAACTATGTATCTAACTATGCTGTACACATCTGTGTCTATATAGGCAGTCATGTGATATACAATTGGAAAGCTGTGATTCTAGATACAATCACAACAGCAGCTACAATCAACGTCTCTGTCAGACCACCGACATACAAACAAACACTTACAAAACTGAGGCAACTTAGCAAACTTTAGCTAGCACATTAATAGAGGTCTACAACTGAGCCACAACACAAAACTCCACATTTGAACAATCAGTTGCAGATACTTCATAAAATAATCAAACACACTTACAGGTTCTGATTCAGAAGCACAAAATTGTCAGAGCAAAGTGAGAATCGCCCCACTTTTCAGGAGTAGCCTTTATGTATAGCCAGCCTTGTACTCACCCAGGTTCAGGAAGCTGTCCTCTGTAAAATGCACTGTGCACAAGCAAACGGTTGGGTTGTACTGCCCAGGAACAGCGTTATAAATAAACAGTAACCACTGATTCCTAATTTCGTCTGTTTTTGGAAGGATAAACACACAGCGTCTCCGCGACATGGTGTCTGAATTCATGCCTTCTTTCTCTGTGGCTGCCTTTGGGTAGGTTTATGCTGATAGTGTATGCCGTGACGTAGAGAAATTACAGAAGTAAATCTGGACTTCAAACGGTGCGTTTTGGGCAGGTCTAGAGGCGTGTTCTCTGTTATATACAATAAATCCATTTGTGGGAAAATATGAGTTTTGGAACTTTGCAGAGCTTATACATGCACAAACAGATGCATTACACTCCCAAACAGAAGGAAAACACTCAAAATCATGTTATGACCCTTGTAATTACTACCATGACTTGTAGTATTAATAAATATCATTACCATTATTAAACATGTTTTAATAATTATGTTTATGTACACAATTTAGGTTAACCCAAATGAGACTATTTAAGGTACTTGGTTTTTAGTTTTGAATTGGGATGCAGGAAAACAAAAATATAACTGCTGGGTGTGATGGTTAGGCGTCCACATGTCATATAGTGTACTTTAAAATACTGTGCCGAAGCAAACGTTTCTCCTTAATCTCCTGAATCTTTTCATTATGCTTTCCATCCACAAATGTAACATTTCATTACTCACTTTTTGATTACAGTTGCAATCAAAATTATTCAACCCCCACTGCAAATCAGGTTTATTATCAAAATTTACAATAAAAATAGAAGTCATTATAAGTTGCATTTTTAGTTGAATTTGGCAAAACCACCAGGCATTCATTGTGCTGAACTATTTAAATTGCTTTTGTTTGATTTGTTCATTACAAACAGCTGAAAGTCTGTACATTTTGACAGTAAACCTGATTTGCAATGGGGGGGTTGAATAATTTTGATTGCAACTGTATTTGCAATTGTTTTAGCAATACTTTTGCCATGTGGAGACAGAAATGTTTAGGGATCTATTCCTGTGACCATAGCAAAATAAGGCATAAGCAAGATATAAGATTTTGAATTGCAAATTTTGGTGTCTTTGTGACTACCAGCGTAGAGTGGCACAAATGTAAAAAGTAGTTTGAATGAATACATTACTAAGAGGTATGGTTAAGACTGCTGCTGTGATATCCAATTATATGAGCTCCTGCTGTTTCCTTTGCAACACAGTGATGTCACATACAGAGTTTATATACATTTTTAATGATAGTCATAACCAGCCAGCTGACTGAAATTACTAATATATATATACACACACACACACACACACACACACACACAGTATCTCACAAAAGTGAGTACACACTGAAGAAATGACACTTTGCTACAATGTAAAGTAGTGAGTGTACAGCTTGTATAACAGTGTAAATTTGCTGTCCCCTTAAAATAACTCAACACACAGCCATTAATGTCTAAACCACTGGCAACAAAAGTGAGTACACCCCTAAGTGAAAATGTCCAAATTGGGCCCTAAGTGTCAATATTTAGTGTGGCTACCATTATTTTCCATCACCGCCTTAACCCTCTTGGGCATGGAGTTCACCAGAGCTTCACAGGTTGCCACTGGGGTCCTCTTTCACTCCTCCATGACGACATCACGGAGCTGGTGGATGTTAGAGACCTTGTGCTCCTCCACCTTCCGTTTGAGGATGCCCCACAGATGCTCAATAGGGTTTAGGTCTGGAGACATGTTTGGCCAGTCCATCACCTTCACCCTCCGCTTCTTTAGAAAGGCAGTGGTCATGGTATGGTCTGAGCACTGACAGGCTGACCCCCCACCCCTTCAACCTCTGCAGCAATGCTGGCAAGCTCAGTGTCAGGGTCTTGGCAATCTTCTTATAGCCTAGGCCATCTATATGTAGAGCAACAATTCTTTTTTTTCAGATCCTCAGAGAGTTCTTTGCCATGAGGTGCCATGTTGAACTTCCAGTGACCAGTATGAGGGAGTGTGAGAGCGATGACACCAAATTTAACACACCTGCTCCACATTCACACCTGAGACCTTGTAACACTAACAAGTCACATGACACCGGGGAGGGAAAATGGCTAATTGGCTCCAATTTGGACATTTTCACTTAGGGGTGTACTCACTTTTGTTGCCAGTGGTTTAGACATTAATGGCTGTGTGTTGATTTTATTTTTATTTTGAGGGGACAGCAAATGTACACTGTTATACAAGCTGTACACTCACTACTTTACATTGTAGCAAAGTGTCATTTCTTCAGTCTTGTCACATTAAAAGATATAATCAAATATTTACAAAACTGTGAGGGGTGTGCTCACTTTTGTGCGATACTGTATATTTTACCAGAAGAAGGCTAACAATACTAATCAACTATCCCAATAGTCTAACTCACCACTCCCTGGTCCATACTGATCTCCTCCGCAATAATGTGTATTTGTATAATGTGTATTTGTACTGTGTGTGTGTGTGTGTGTGTGTGTGTGTGTGTGTGTATATATATATATATATATATATATATATATATATATATATATATATATATATATATATATATATATATATATATATATAATATGAGTATTTTGTGTTTGTTTTATCTATCACTATATTATTTGTGTTGATATTTTAGTGGTTGTAATAGAATTGGTGACTTAATACAAGTGTGTGTATTTTTATTTGGAAGAGTCCAAAATCCACAAGTATTTGGAATAATGACAAGGGTTAAATATGGATGTGTGTGTATATATATATACAGGCTAACACAGAGATCAAAAGCTATTGAAGAGAAAACATGCAGAAGGTCAAATATAGACAGAGTTCATCAACCAAGCACTGTGGTCACAAAGGGCACATTTTTCCCATAGATATGATTTCCTTCTTTAAACACTATAAAATACAATATTCATGTGCAGTCTATACCTGTATTTAATCCTTTATAACCTTTTTCCCCAAAGCATGATAAACACCCAAATCCCACTAGCATCCAAGCCAGGGTGTATTTCTGCCACATGCCCAGTGTTCCCAGGATAGATGCCAGATCCATCGTGACCCTAAACAGGATAAAGTGGTTACCGAAGATAAATGAATGAATGAATACTTACTGGTCACTGCATAATTCTGTATGAACACAGTACAAATAAACATGTGTTTAACGTGTTGAAAGTTGAGTTTCTTTGTCAGACACGATATTTTCTAAATCTGTTTATAACAGTTTGCCTGCAGAACAGTTAAAGCCCCATGTCTGCAAGCTTTATCAAATATTCTTAAAAGTGTATTGCCAGATACACCTTTAACAGTAAAATTAACTCAACTGATCCCCTTAGTACAAATCTATTTCATAAACATTACTTAAATGCATATAATAATATTTTGTCTATTTATTAGCACCATAGAGGTTTTTATTCCTGACCTTTCTACTTACAGAACAGATTAGGTTCATGTTAACTTTATAATTTGTAGGCTACTTGTTATGTAGGTTTGGATTAAACCTACTCAATTCAAACAGGCTAATGACTATAAGAATGCAATGATAAATATGAAAACTTTAATAGTGGTGGTTTGTGATTTCCGGAAAAAAAAAAAAAAGAAATCAGGTCTTTACATTTGCACTAGGCAGAACATATTTTTAGTCATTGGTACAAAGTCAAAAGACTTAATATATATATATATATATATATATATATATATATATATATATATATATATATATATATATATATATAATATACAGTGCATCCGGAAAGTATTCACAGCGCTTCACTTTTTCCACATTTTGTTATGTTATAGCCTTATTCCAAAATGGATTCAATTCATTATTTTCCTCAAAATTCTACAAACAATACCCCATAATGACAACATGAAAGAAGTTTGTTTGAAATATTTGCAAATTTATTAAAAATAAAAAACAAAAAAGCACATGCACATAAGTATTCACAGCCTTTGCTCAATACTTTGTTGAAGCACCTTTGGCACCAATTACAGCCTCAGGTCTTTTTGAGTATGATGCTACAAGCTTGGCACACCTATTTTTGGGCAGTTTCTCCCATTCTTCTTTGCAAGACCTCTCAAACTCCATCAGGTTGGATGGGTAGCGTCGGTGCACAGCCATTTTCAGATCTCTCCAGAGATGTTCAATCGGGTTGAAGTCTGGGCTAAGGCTGTGTGTGTGTGTGTGTGTGTGTGTGTGTGTGTGTGTGTGTGTGTGTGTATATATATATATATATATATATATATATATATATATATATATATATATATATATATATATATATATGGGTCTGGAATTTTTTTTTTCCAGTTTCCTGGTTTTACTATTATGTGGTTTTACTATTATTATTAGATATGTGTTTGGGTAAAATTAACATTTTTGTTTTATTCTATAAACTAATGACAACATTTCTCCCAAATTCCAAATAAAAATATTGTCATTTAGGGCGTTTATTTATAGAAATTGACAATTGGTCAAAATAACAAAAAGATGCTACGTTCTCAGACCTCGAATAATGCAAAGAAAATAAGTTTGTATTCATTTTTAAACAACATAATACTAATGTTTTAACTATATGAAGAGTTCACAAATCGATATTTGGTGGAATAACCCTGATTTTCAATCACAGCTTACATGCATCTTGGCATGTTCTTCAACAGTCTTTCATATTGATGTTGGGTGACTTTATGCCACTCCTGGTGCAAAAATTCAAGCAGCTCGGCTTTGTTTGATGGCTTGTGACCATTCATCTTCCTCTTGATCACATTCCAGAGGTATGTGGTTCAGGTATGGAGATTTGTATGGCCATGACGGGGTCTTGATCTGATGGTCCTCCATCCACACCTTGATTGACCTGGCTGTGTGGCATGGAGCATTGTGCTGCAGGAAAAACCAATCCTCAGAGTTGGGGAACACTGTCAGAGTAGAAGGAAACAAGTTTTCTTCCAGGACAGCCTTGTACATGGCTTGATTCATGTGTCCTTCACAAAGACAAATCTGCCTGATTCCAGCCTTGCTGAAGCACCTCCAAACACCCCAAGATCATCACCGATCCTCCACCAAATGTCACAGTGGGTGCGAGACACTGTGGCTTGTAGGCATCTCCAGGTCTCCGTCTAACCATTAGATGACCAGGTGTTGGGCAAAGCTGAAAATTGGACTCATCAGAGAAGATGACCTTACTCCGGTCCTCTACAGTCCAATCCAGTCCAATGGTCTTTTGCAAACCTCAGCTTGGCTCTTCTTTGCTTCTCATTGATGAAGGGCTTTGCACTTCACCCCAGCTGCCATTCTTTCTGTAGGTCACTTGATGTCATCCTACTGTTGTTGAGTGACATTCGAATGAGTTGGCGGTCATCCCAATCAGTGGAGAGTTGTTTTTGCCCTCTGCTGGTCTGTGGATTTGTTGTCCCCAGTGTCTGCTGCTTGACGTTGTTCTTATAAACTGCCGTTTTTGAAATTTTAAGGATGGAAGCAACCCGATGCTCATTGTATCTCTCTGCCAGTAAAGCCAGAATTTAACCCTTCTTTTCCTCACTCAAAACTTTCCTTTTCAACTCTTTTGGCATGGTCAATAGTTATTTTTTTAATTCCAGTTACTTTTGAGGTACTATTAGCACTGTCTTTGCCACCCAGCTGGTCCTATTGCAAGAGTATAGTGATGAACACAGCAGTGGATTTTATACTTTTCCTTGTTATATAAGATTTGGTTTATGTGATCACCTAATCAGTACCTCATTTAGTAGAATGACATGTGCCTGTGTTGGAATTCAAAAGACACTGGAATGGAATGGCTGCCATACATGTAGAGATGCTGATTTATGAAAACTTTGCAGTGGTCTCTTAATTTTTGTATAATATATCAAATATATAAGTGTATATATGTGTGTGTATGTATATATATATATATATATATATATATATATATATATATATATATATATATATATATATATATATATATATATATACTTAGCCACAAAATAGCCAAATGTTTACCAGCAAAGTGTGCGCATGGAATGTCGACAGAGCTAATAAAGTTAATAAAAGTTTTACGTTTTAATAAAATTTTAAGACAAATATCAAGTTTAATAAGGGACGCTCATGAGAGCCCAAACATCATGGATGTTATTAAGATACAAGCTGATTATTTATTCATTCTACTCTAATTGTATGTATTTGTAATAGGTGAATTTCTAATTTGTGAAAATAAAATTTAAGAAAGGATATTTGTGCAAGGTGCTTAAAACAGAGATTCTTAGGTAGTTCATCTTTGTGATTTTGTAAAAAAAAAAAAAAGAAAGAAAGAATGCTCTTTGGCCCTTGTTTTGAATAAATTCTCACATGTTGCATGATCCAATTCTTTATCACAGGTATAATAAATGGGTTTGTGTCATGTCTAATTCTGAGTCCTGAAAATCAACAGTGATTGTGTTGATTTGCAAACTGAATAAATGGGTCTGAAGAAATGAAAACTGAAGAAATGGGTCACCAGTATAATGCGGTTTAGGTCTTGAACATTCAAATGTAATTGCCTTTGATTTTGCACTTCAGGAAAATGTTGTCTTCAGGTTACATATTTAACAACATCCTTGTTATCCCTTTAAATGTTATCAGTGAAATGGATTAAGAAATTTAGGTACTAAAATAGAACTGGCCTGGCAGCCTGTGTTATAGCATTGTATCTAAGCTGCCTATTTGTAGTAATGTGAATATTTAATAGTATGGCTACTTTGCAAAGGTTTATTTCCAAATGAATGCTTCTTCTAAATTAGCACTTCTAAATTAATCTTGTGCAACACAAGATGCATGATTCTTGTTTGATATTTTACTTTTTATAAAGGTTTTATTTTCAAACCATTCAGAAATAAGTAATATATCTCCACACATCTCAATATGTTCCATAGTACATGTAGTGACTCCACACTAGCTATTAATAATATTCCTATTAATAATATTTAATTATTATTATTATACAATTACACATTTGCTCATTACAGGAAATATTTGTCCTCATATATCCCAGTTTGAAAGGAAGCTGAGGTCAGAGAACAAGTTCAGTCAGGGTGGTTAGTGAATTTCAGGATAACAGTCAAAGCCTCTTCCTTTTCTGTTGTGGATTTGTTTTTCTTTACACATAATTGATTTCCTTGTGCTCTGTTTATTTGTATTTTTCCTTATTTTCAATGTGAGAAAGGACATAGTTGTTTAGATTAATATCCTCTTGGATTTGTGTAGAAAATAAGCACAGAGGACAATGGACAAGCACATCGAACAAGCGAACACAAATAGCTGAAGACTAATAAAGCAGAATGGACAGCCTGGTCTTATAACAAACTATAACTTCATCCATCCATCCATCCATCCAAGGGTACACCCAAACACTCAAAGGCATTTTTGTGTCTATTAACAAACTATACTTGCTAGTACATGCCTAGAAAATACTGAACTCTTAAGGGTTCTTTGGTTGTCCCAGGAACTATTAAAGGTTCTATGTACTATAGTACTCTAGAACAGTGTTTCCCTGTTAGAAAGGATTCCAAGTAGAACCCTTTTTTTGGAAGCTAAGAATGAAAACTCATTTCAATTAGTACTTCATTTGTAAGGGAAGAACCCTTTTTCACCTACGTATGTACTATGAGAAATGGTCTGCACTTATATAGCCTCTTTTTTAAACTTAGTGGCTCAATAAAGCGCTTTACGCTGTTTCTCATTCACCCATTCACACACACACACTCACACACCAATTTTAGCAGAGCTGCCATGCAAGGTGCTGGCTTGCCATTGGTAGCAACTTGGGGTTCAGTGTCTCGCCCAAGGAGACTTTGGCATGTGGAGTCATGCAGGCTGGGAATTGAACCGCCAACCCTATGGTTAGTGGACAACCCGCTCTACCACCTGAGCCACAGACACAACACTGGATTATTTTCCAACATGAAACTAGCATGTGGCTCACTTTTTCAGCTAAATATTTTAAATATCATGTAGTTTTATGTAGATAATGTTTAGATTATTTTGAGCTGAGAGTAAATAAATATAATAAATCTTAAATAATAATAATAAAAAATATATACATTTATATAATTTAATACATTTTTATAATTTTAGTTTCCTCCACCTGCACAACATATCAGTCAAATATATGAGGGAATTTTGTGCATCTTTTTCCATAAACACTGTTTTATAAGTAAATAGTAGATCTAAAATCTAAATAAATTGCCTGGGTCAATAGGCTATCCCTTGCATATTAGATAACATAACATCAGTATCATATATGTACTATAGTCATAGGGAAATAGTATCATAATTTTGATCAGAGACATTTGAGTTAGTTTGAAGTATGGTCAGCATATCCAAGAGATCTGACTTTTTAATGTATGAACTGTCTGAAGTGGATTACAGTTATACTTCACAGTTACTTAGGAGTATGGTAGAAACTACATGTTAAAAGATAATCTTACTTCTGTAAGCTTTTTATTAGTGCTTGAAATGCAGCAATAATGGGTTCACAAACATAATCATGGGTGAATGTCTCCACCAACTGGGAAAATGTGGGTATAACTGCCATGATAAAATCACAGCCCTTGCCGAGACTATGAAATATCTTTCTCTCAAGTAACTTTATTTATCTGTATATTAATGAAGAATTATTATACACAAAATTATTAGTCACCTATTTAATGTTTTTGAATTTAAATTGATCTTTTTATAAGTTATAGCTCCATAATTATTTTAACAAAACTGTGAAAAGCAATATGCAAATAATAATGATAACAATAATAATAATAATTATTATTATTACTAATGTGAGGTCTATAAATTTGCTTCTTAATGCTAAAAACACAGGACTTTCCTTACCAGTCAGTTTGACTAGGAACATGCCCTTTAACAGTAGCCCTGTCTAGTGAGTGTCCACATGACTAAGACATGGTAAATTTTAATGAGGCCAGTAACTGTTGTTGTTTGTGATGAGGAAGGCCCTGATGTTACAGCTTACTTGTACCCAAGAGCCCTTGCGCTCTCTCCATGACCCTTCCTGTTGGCAGGTCTCCCTAGCATCACAGGTCAGCCGAGGTGTCCTTTACGTGAACGCAAAGACGACAGTTAAAGTTACAAGGCAGTAAATAAATTAAAGATGCCCTCGAAGGGGGGTGGAACGCGGCAGGGGCAAGAAACCAAAGAAGAGAAGCAGCAGTCACAGCTAAGAAGGAAATGAAAGAGCAACGGTACAGATTTCGATAAATGTAGAATGAAGCAGGAGAACCTAAGATAGACTGAACAACAACTGATGTGAGGAAGAGCAAGAAAAAGGGTGAAATTGCCTAAAAAGCAAGAAGAAGGATAAGAAAACTTCATTGGAAGATGAAGCAGATGATGAGACGGTGAGAATTAGCAAAGCCAACATAAGGAGTACGCAGGGGGGATAATGGGGTCAAAAGATAAGAAGTCCAAAGAGGAAGGTAAGAAAAAGAAGAAAGCCGAGAAGGAAGAGCAAGAAGAAGAAGACGAAGAAGAAGATGACGACTCTCAAAAGAAGAAAAAGAAGAAGAAGGCCAAAAAAGGTTCCACAGACAGTGATGATGAGGGTAAAAAAGGCAAAGGCAAGAAAAAGAAAAAAACTGTTGACTATGTTGAGATCTATGAGAATGAGTTAAGGAACTATGAACCAGAAAAAATAGAAAACTATGAAGATGAATACCATAAAAAGAAAGGTATGGATTCTGCTGTGGTTTTGGTTTATTAGCACACTGCTATAGAGTATTCTTATTCCATTTTAGTTGTAGTATTACACATTTGATACTTTATATTTTCCATCAATATGTATCCCTTGATTGTCTTTGCATAAGTACTCTGTAGAATGTCTATTTGAATCATCTGATTTCTTGTCAATACCTACACCTGTAGTTTATGAGGTGGTTACCATCACTGGGGAAATAGCTGGGGCAGGGACGGATGCCAACGTATTTGTTACTATTTTTGGTGATTATGGCATAACTCCAAAGGTGCATCTTGCCAGCAAGTGAGTATATATCTATATATATCTGTATATATACATATTTTTTTTTATGTATAAAAGGTAATTATTGGAAAATCAGACTCAATTGTGATTGTTCAGACTGAGGGTTTCCATATAGTTGATTAACTGATTTGTAAAATTTTTTTATATCATTATACTGATGATATTGACAGCAATTTGTGCTTTTCATTTTCCCCCAAATCCACAGCACTGAAAAGAGGTATCTGACTGGCATTTTCTCTCTGATTAAAATGACAGAAAAGCCAGTTGAACGCTGCTTAAAATTGTGTGGGGGTGTCTGTACACACATGATATTCTATAGCCTTATTTTTTTTTATCAAGGACCAATGTGCAATTGTTCTTCTAATGTATACTCTTAGAAAAAGGGTTCCGCAAGGGTTTTGTTGGATAGTTGAAGGTTCTTCACTTCAGAGTCTACTTAGAAGTCTCTCTGATCGGGAAACACTATGTTGTTCTGCATAGAACCTTTAAGGGTTCCCCCAGAGAGACGATCCAAAAAACCCTTTAGGATTTTAGATTGATTTTTTTTTCTAAGAGTGTCGAGCTGTAACTACTTTAAATGTTGCCAAATGGTGCAAGGTGAAGGTGTGATTAATAAATCTAAAGCATGTGAAAGTTTTTGGAAATTTGAGAGGCAAATGGACTTGGTTCTCATGATAAAGTATAGAATATCCATGTGCTGTAAATTATTATAAAGGACCTGCTTGAATGTATGGTTTGGTACTGTGCCTTCTTTTTTCAGTTTAATAGGAAACAAAAGACATTATTCTACTTCCAGATGAAAATCAGGTTTTTTGTTTGTTTGTTTGTTTTTTTTACTAAGAAGAGAATACAGAACACTTGTCTTTAGCATGCATGATTTGGACAAGGTAGAAGATATCAGCTATGTATCTGTTCGATTTTATTTAGTGAACAACATTGAACCTATTTTAAGAATAATTATGTAGCACTATGTGAAGACCAATTTTAAAGATACCATTTAATCTGAATGTTTCTATTTGTGGAAAAGATAATTAATGAAATGTAATGAAGTGGTGTAACTAAATTACATTTCTTTGCACATTGTGCTATACAATTAGTAAGAATTCACAAAGCCTTATGTACAGCTGAGTAGCTCTTTCAAGTAGATGCAGGGCTGGTCATTACCTACAATAATTACATATTTGTTTACTGCTACTTAGCTAATATGGTTTATCTTATTAATTCATTATCAGTGAGAACTTATACTTAGCTAGCTTAATTGACTAAGGCTTTTTAGTCTTTAAACTCTTTTTAGTCTTTACACCCACTTTATTCTATTACTTTCCTAGAACTAAGAGCTTGTATTATATTTATCTTCCTTACAGAAATCGGACTGCTTTTGAGAAAGGCAAAACAGATGTTTTCCGGATAAAAACTCACAATGTTGGTACTTTAAAAAAGATTAGGTATTCTAAAATAACAAACAATTCCTTCATGAACTCCATATGTATCGTCAATGTGAGTATAATTATTCAACAGAAGAGTTTCTTTTGCTTTTTTAAGGATTGAGCATGATAATACAGGCCTAAGCGCTAGCTGGTTCTTGGACCGTGTGATGGTGACTGACATGAACAGACCCCATCAGCGATATTACTTTGCCTGCAACAACTGGCTCAGCAGGAAGGAGGGCGATGGACTCATTGCACGAGATCTACTGGGAACTATAGATCCATCTGACATGCCAAAATGTGGGTCATTCTTTCATATGTCGGACATTTGATAATACAGCTGGACATACACAGAGACATTTCTCATTTTGACTAATTCTTAACTTGACTGCATTTGCTATGTGGTCACATATTTCTTGTTTTGCAGATAATAAGTATGTGGTGAGTGTCTTCACTGCAGATGTCAAAGGTAGTGGAACAGACGCAGATGTATTCCTTAATATTTTTGGGGAAAATGGAGATACTGGTAACCAGCATGCTCTTTACAATGTATCAATCATAATAGAATGCTGCTTTATATTGTACAACTAATTTATAATGTTATGTCGTTATTTGGCTGTCCTATACATTGTGTTTTGTACAGGGGAAAGGAGACTCGACAGTGAGAAAAACAACTTTGAGAGAGGAGCAGAAGACAAGTTTACTATTGATGCACCAAACTTGGGTAAATTAAGGAAGATCACCATTGGCCACAACAACAAAGGGTCCTCTGCTGGATGGTTTGTAGACAAGGTACAAGTTTAGTCTTTTATTACTTCAAAATCTATAACAGCTTAATGACCATTTAAAATGTTTTTGTTATTAAACTACAGAAAATTATGATGATGAAATGAGTATAACAATATCACATTTGTTTGTTACTTCCATTGCTGCTCTTTGGTTTTCATTCACTTGTTTGCTGAAGTAGGTTGTATAAAAATGTTATTGTACAGTTATACAGCTATTTGTTTCATAACATTTGCATCCCTATCTTATACATTACCAGACTCCTAAATGATAATTTAATGGTTTCTTATTAGGTATGCACAATCCATATCTAACAAGTGTGAATATGAAAGAATGTGTAGGAAATTACTGGTAAAAAATCTAACTATAGGTTGTTTTACCATGGTTTTTTCCTTGGTAATGCACCTCAGACCTTGGAGTTTGACTCTGTAGCTTCCTCTGCATCTGTGTCACTCACACACTTTGAGATGAGGTCATTCTCCTGGACTGTAGTCACCTTATCTGTGTTGAAAGGAAACACCACTCTACTTAAAGGATTGTTTTTCCTATTGAAGAGGTGCACTACTGAGCACATAGATTTGCACATAGATTATACACATTAAATCTATTTATTCCAAACATCCTGTATGAGTAGATTACACACATTATGTAGTTGAACTCAAATAAAAGGAGATGCATATTTTTTTCTTTCAATATTATTTTATTTGACTTGATTTTGCTTGTGTTTAGGTGATAGTGGATGACCTGGGAAACAAGGCAGTGTATGAGTTCCCTGTTGGCCGCTGGTTTGCCATAGATGAGGATGATGGAAAGATTCAAAGGGATATTCTGGTGGGAGGAAGTCAGCCCACGGGTAGGAAAGTGATTTTTTTGATTTTGATTATATTTATGCAGACTAAGCAAGGTGAAGTACCTAGTTAAAAGAAAATGCCCCAGATGCAACCGTATTAGGTACAACCTTTTTTGTAATCATTGATTGTGCTTAAAGTTGATCTTTTTTAGCAAAAACCTTTTGAGAAGAGTTTATTGACAATCTTAACATTACTGTTTTAATGTTTCATATCATCTTAGAAACAAGGTCTGGACTAATTGTGTGAACAATTGTCAGTCTCCAACTGTAGACATTCAACCAGTCATTCTCTGTTTTAGGTCAGACTTTTTGGTGTTTCTGGAGAGTAAGCGCAGCCTCAAGAGAATCTAACTCCATTGCATGTAATCCTATCTTGCAGGCATTGTTTACAACATACAGGTGGTTACAGGAAACATCAGGGGAGCAGGGACAAACTCCAAAATCCACATAGTCATGCATGGCTCCAAGGGCACAAAGAACAGTGGAAAGATCTTTCTGGAAGGTGGCAAATTTGAACGTGGACTCACTGACATCTTTAACATAGAAATTGCAGCTTTGCTAAGCCCTCTTGGTCGCATAACTATTGGTCATGATAATGATGGAGTCAGTGCAGGCTGGTACTGTGATAAGGTGAGTTACAGACTAATATCATGTGACAAATAATTACTGAAGCAATCATTCTACATTAGACTCTCATTAGAAAAGAGACTGGAGGAATGTTTCTAGTGCAGGTTAATGGTGCCTACATCTTTTCCCAAGTGAAGCATTGTTAATTCTTCTTACATTTCTGCCATAATAGTTTAGTGGCCATTTATATTTGTCCAATGTTTTTCCACAGCATTCCTCACTGTTTAAAGCACTATGGGCTTTTTGAAGCAGTATTGACTGCTTGAAACACTATTGATCATGCCTGTTTCTTTCAGGTAGTAATCTACTGCCCTTTCACTGGGCTTGAGCAGACATTCCCCTGTTCTAAGTGGCTGGATGAGGATGAGGGCGATGGCCTAATAGAGAGAGAGATTTATGAAATGGTCTCACTGCGACAAAAAAGACAAAAGAGTGAGCAGTCTTATAGCTCTGAGACAAGTTTTTAATTCAAGAAAAATAGTCATGAAATAATCTAACCAGAAAGTGAGAGATTTCATGTGTCACCAGACTGTCCTTACAGTGCTGTGGCTGAGATGATTGATGTCCTGTTGTTCTACATGTTCTCCTGTCCATCAGAGTATCCATGGTCTCTGTGGATTTGGACGTCTGATCTTTCTGGGGCAGGCACAGATGCATCTATTATACTACAGATCTATGGAGAGATGGGCAAGTCTGATGAGATGAAGTTGGACAACAAGACAGACAATTTTGAGCAGGGTCAGGTTGATAAATTTATGGTAATTAGTGTTTTTAGAGTCAAAATATTTTTTGTTTTATTTCCTAACTAATAGAAACCCATAAGTCTCAAACGATGGGTTGAATTTCTATTAATGCCTTTAGATTGAACTACCTGATCTTGGAATGATGAAAAAATTGAGAATATTTCATGAGAAGAGAAATCCATTTGCAGGATGGCATTTAAACCAGGTAAATACAAATGCAAAGTTTATGTGTATGTTTTAACTTTTCCAAGAATTAGGCTTTTGGCTTGTGTGTAATTATTTATTTATGCCTCCAAAGGTGACGCTTATGAAAACATTAACAAAAGAGAAATACAAATTTCCCTGTAATCGCTGGCTAGATACAAGTGAAGATGACAACGAAGTAGTAAGGGAGCTCCCAGCAACTGGAGATCTTATCCAGGAGCCACTGCCAGGCAAGAGGCTAAATCATTTTCAAGAGTGCCTTCACAGACCTTGAGTGTAAATGCTGTAATGGCAAATTTGGTTTCAAAGCTTTTGTACTACCACTAGATTGTCTTCAGCATATTATTTGATATTAAGGTGGCCTATGTTTTACAACCCTACAACAAAGCTCTTAATTTATTTGCAGTTATAAAATACAGAGTCACAGTCTACACTGGAACTGTCAGTGGAAGTGGGACAGATGCTACAGTCTTCCTATGCCTGGTAGGAGATTTAGGAGACACAGGTGACCGCATCTTAGTAAACTGCAAGAATAATGTCAACAAGTTTGAGAAAGGCAATGTAAGTAGAATTATCAAGCCAGACCTTTGTGGAATGCAGACATAATATACCTTATGGCTTGATTTGTGCCCTTGCACTTTAGACTTTGCATTTGTGTTCATTCACAGGGTGATGAATTCATAATTGAGGCTGTGTCGATAGGGCAGGTACGCAGGGTACGGATTGGCCATGATGGGCGAGGGGGAGGCTGTGGCTGGTTCCTAGACAAAGTGACGGTCAGAGAAGAAGGACAGGCTGAGTCTGAGGCTGTAGAGTTCCCATGTAATAGGTTAGTGATGTTTTAATTTCTTATTAATGTTGGTAGTTGAAATGATAATGTTTCAGTTGCTCGTGGTACAGTATCTCTTTACCAATTCAGATGGCTTGACCGTAATGAGGATGATGGCCAGATTGTTCGGGAGTTAGTTCCATTTGCTGATGGACAAAAACTCTTTAGTAAGTTTCTCCTGGTACGTCTTCATATTGTGTGTGCTTAAGTTTATTGGATTACATAACTAGAATAATAGAGTTCAGATTTAAATGCCACACATGTCCTCAATAATACAACTGAAAGCAATTTGAGACCTTTGAGGCTAGAATGGTTATTTACATGCTACTGAAAATATTACCTTACATACTGTAAAGGTTTACATTAAAATATTACTAAAAGTATTTAAAAAGTTGAACATTTGTATCTGCTTTGACCTTATTGATGATCATGGTTATGGTTCAATATCAGGCAGAACCTTATAATTCCAAGGTCTCAGATTGCAATCTTCTCATGAAGAGGTTGCCAGGGTTTCTGCCCTTCCTTTTGCTAAGTAAATTTAAGGGAGCATCTACAAGATTGTGTAGCAGAATCTCATTCATGTAGTCAGTGGCATTGAGAGGTTAATGACCATAGGAGGAGGCATCTGATACTGATGGTACTGTATGCAGTTTGGGTCCTACACTCAGAACCAGACAAACCTCAAGCAAACCTGTTTGATTAGACATTTTAATCAATCGTACTGATTTTGTCTGTTCAGTACATGAAATTTGCTTATAAACTTTTAAACTTTTGATTTTTAGACACCAGCTTTCATATTGAAGTAAAGACAGGAGACATCAATGGTGCCAGCTCAGACTCCAAGGTCTTTGTGAAGCTTTATGGTGAGAAAGGTGACACTAGTAAAATGATGCTGGTTGTTTCGTCTAATGACCTGCGGAACTACTTTGAAACTGGTCGGGTTGATATCTTTACCATTGAGACGTTTGACATTGGACAAGTGCGTATGGCTTAATGGCTGTAACTTTTACTCTCCGATTTCTTATATGAGAAATGCCTACTTTAAACTGTAAACTGATGTCGCTGAACTTAATCCAGATCAACCGTCTGCTGATTGGCCACACCAACGAAGGCATGAGGGCAGGCTGGTTTCTGGACAGTGTACAGATCATGGTGCCCAACCAGGGCAAACGCTACATGTTCCCCAGCCATCGTTGGCTCTCTGAAGATGAGGCTGATGGCAAAACTGAAGTGGAGCTCTACCCAAGTGAAATACTTGATATTGAAAAATGTACTCATTTCACACTGTATAATATGTAAAGACAATTCATTATATGTACCACCCCAATTCCGAAAACTTTTGGACAGTATGGAAAATGATAAAAACAAAGAGGAGTGATTTGAAAATGTACTTTGACCTGTAAACAAAAACACAAAAAGACAAGGTATTTGATGTTTTACATAATCAACTGCATAGTTTTTTTGAAGTTAAACATTTATATTGAAATTGATGCATGCAACACATTCCAAAAAACTTAGGACAGGGGCAATTTAGGACTAATATTGAAGGTATAAGAAGGTGATGTGAAACAGGTGAGGCAATTGTCTAATCCTACTATATAAGGAGCCTCCAAAAAAGGCCTAATCCTTCAAGGCCAACAGATGCGTCAACGAATAATCCAACACTTTGAGAACAACATTCCCCAAAGACAAATTTGTGGGATTTTGGGCATTTCAACCTTCTACAGTACACAATATAATTAAAAGATTTAAGGAATCCGGTCAAATCTCCGTGCGTAAAGGGCAAATCCGAAAACCACTTCTGAATGCGCATGATCTCCGATCCCTCAGACATCACTGTCTTAAAAACCATCATGAGTCTGTAATGGATATCCTGATATGGGCTCGGGAATACTTTGGTAAACCTTTGTTAGTCAACACCATTTGCCGCTGCATCCACAGATGCAAGTTAAGGCTTTACTAGGCAAAGAAGAAGCCATACATCAACACTATCCAGAAGCACCACCGATTTCTCTGGGCTCGGTCTCATCTGAGATGGACAGTAAAACAGTAAAATTGTGTTTTGTGGTCCGACAAGTCAACATTTCAAATAGTTTTTGGATAAAACAGTCATCGTGTTCTCCGGGCCAAAGAGGAAAAGGACCATCCACGCTGTTATCAGTGTCAGGTCCAAAAGCCAGCAGGTATGTCAATGCCCATAGCATGGGTAACTTGCACATCCTTGAGGGCACCATTAATGCAGAAATATATGTACATATTTTGGAGCAACATATGCTGCCATCCAGACTTCGTATTTTCCAGGGATGTCCCTGCATTTTCCAGTAGGACAATGCCAAACCACATTCTGCCTGGAGAGTGCGGGTGCTAACATGGCCTGTCTGCAGTCCTGACCTGTCTCCGGTTGAGAATGTGTGGCGCATTATGAAGCGCAAAATAAGGCAACGAACGCCCTGTACAGTTGGGCAGGTGAAGAAATGCATAATGGATGAATGGGGGAAAATTCCACTTGCTAAACTTAAGTGCCTAAACTTCAGTGCCCAAACGCTTAATAAGTGTTATTAAAAGAAAATACGATGTTACACAGTAGTAAACAGTCGACTGTCATATTTTTTTAGTGTGTTGCAGTCATCAGATTTTAAATGAGTATATATTTTCAAATATAAATCACATTCACAAAGTAAAACATCAAACCAGATTTTTTTGTTTTGTTGCAATTTTCCATACTGTCCCAACTTTTCGGAATTCGGGTTGTGTGTGATATATATATATATATATATATATATATATATATATATATATATATATATATATATATTTGTTTGTTCTTAATTAGAATTCTCAGCTCCCTCTTTTTCCACACAGTAATAAACTATGAGGTTACTGTGGTAACGGGTGATGTTTGGGCTGGAGGAACTAATGCCAGTGTTTTCATCCAAATATATGGAGATCAAGGAAAAACAGAACTTATCACCTTGAAGAGCAGGTCAAACAACTTTGAAAGGGGAACCACTGATATATTCAAGGTCATAACTAACATTTATGGTGTTTTATATACTTATGCCATTTGTCTAATTTGAAATATTTCATTCAATTTCTGCTTGACAGCCAATCATTTCCTATAAAAAGGTTTATACAAATTACTTGATGATCCTTAAGGTGGCAATGGTCTGCTTAACATTCTTAAGTAGTGCACCTATCAGTTTTTTCAAGGACCACCAAAGAAAAAGTATTGGAAACCTGCAGATTGGCACTAATGTAATATTGTATCTAGTGGCAATGGGTATTGTAAACATAATTTGTCATCTCACCAAATAATCCTTAGTAGTTTATTAATTTCTTTGGTCAGAAAGTAGAAAATCAAGGATAAAAACATCTTGAAAAATAAAGTTTACAGAATGTTGAAAATAGTAGTTTGCTTTAGTTCATGTAAATAGTAATGAACAGTCCCCACATTCTATTTAGAAATTTAATCAAACTTTAACTATACTGTATTTATCCAATACTAATTATTTCAGTTTTATAATACATCTTGTTCAAACACTGACATCACAGGAGAATTTCCAAACATCTAATAACAGTTTCAATTTATGAGAATGCTCTGAATAGAACATCAACCCTGAGACACTTTTTGGTTTTTGTTTGAAACAGATTGAAGCTAAAGACGTGGGAAATATCTTCAAAATCCGCATTGGCCATGATGGATCAGGAATTGGTGCTGGATGGCACTTAGAAAAGGTGGACCTGAAGTACCTGGTCATGGCCATGGTGAGGAAAGAGAAGAAAGAAGACAAGAAGAAAAACAAAAAGAAGAAAAAGAAGGAGGAAGAAGAGGATGATGAGGTTGAGGAAGTGATGCAGGAAGTAGTGAAGACATTAACTTTTCCCTGTGATCGCTGGCTGGCTGAGGATGAGGAGGATGGGGAATTGATAGTGGAGCTTCTCCCTGAGGACAATGAGGAACTAGAGGGTAAAGAAATGCATCAGAACTTTTATCATCATCTCAAATAACATCTCTTTATTTGTTCATTAATCTATACACACAGGCTGCTTACTTTATTGTACCATCATGTAAATCGGCTTTACAGTGTATTACTGACTATCAAAACACTAATCACCATAAATATTAATGACATTCATGAAGGGAAATAACCATTTGACCATATCCATTCATAGAAAATACATATGAAGTCAGTGTCTTTACGGGGAGCATGTGGGGTGCGGGAACCGATGCCAACGTTTACATCAATATCTATGGCGAGAATGGTGACACTGGGGAGCGTCCCCTGAAGAAATCTAACAACCTTAACAAATTTGAACGTGGTCAGGTGAGTAAGACTCGATTATCACTCTGAGACTGTCCTCTAACGTTAAGAGATCTGATATAGTGCCACCCATTATTATGAATAGATGCTGGTGTACTGTAGCTCTTAATGCTAGCTGATCATATATAATTTATGCCATACCTTCATTATCATGCCTGAGGTAACACAACACACCATGTTCTTATAACTTTTGAAGTGTTGAAGGCAATGAAAATGTTCATTTTGTTATGTAGGCAATTAACTAATTCTGCTAATTTTCACTTATTTTGATAACAAAATTTTGAAGTCAGCTGCATCTGTATGTGTTGCAGGAAGACGTGTTCACAATAAAAGCAGTTGAACTGGGGCCTTTGAAGAAGCTAAGAATCCATCATGACAACAAACATGCCAACTCAGCCTGGTACCTGGACCGAGTTGAGATTATAGATACGAAAGATGACACCACGTGAGTGTGCCTTTGATAAGAAATTTTGAAGACATGAGTTAATTCTAAGCAATTTTACTATTTTAACAACAAAAGTCAATTATAATTTTACTGCTAACTTTGATTTAGTAAGCTTCATGGAAAGCAAATACATTTCGATGCAATGATGTTCAAATTGGATGCTAATGCAGGTACTACTTCCCCTGTAACCGCTGGTTGGCTGTTGATGAGGATGATGGCCAGATTGTCAGAGAGCTGGTGCCTGTAGATGAGGCTTTCATGAAGAAGAATGAGGATGAGGAAGAGTTAGGAGCCACCTTAGGGCTTGAGCAGAAAGGTAAAGAAAAGGTTGACACATGTTGTGTTTTAAAAACTATGCATAAAAAGATACAAAGATACAAAGATTCATTGATATTTTTTCACAGCCATGTCAACAACATACACACTGAGGATTAAGACTGGGGAGAAGAAATATGCTGGAACAGATGCCAATGTGTTTGCAGTTCTTTATGGAGAGTATGATGATACAGGTTAAACATCATAAAGCAATGGAATTAGAAAAAACTTAAAGACGAAGCAGTTTTTAAACGCTTTCCTAAAAGCATTCCTCAAATATCATATTTTCAATTTGTGTAAATGATTGCCACCTTCTTGGGGGCTTTGTGCGGACATCATCTGCTCTTACTTTTCTTTCTGTGATTCTTCATTAATTCTACAGGAATTATTAACCTGAAGGCCAGCAAAACTCACAAGAATAAGTTTGAGCAAGGATTCATCGATGAGTTCATTGTGGAAGCTGTTAATCTTGGAGAGCTTAAAAGGATCAGAATTGGGCATGACAATGCAGGTAAGTTTTTGGAGTATTAACCTATCTAAAATAGGAAGGAACCTGGTTAATTTTAACAGAATTTTGTTGAAAGTAAATGTCATATTAATGCTAATCTAAGGAAGATTTACAGTTGTGCCTGACCAAGGCTTATTCTAGCTGGATGTCACTGACTGCTTCTAAAAGCTGTTAGCAAAGACTAGCTATCTGTATCCTAAAGACTACATTTATTCAGCAATGTGTATCACAGCAGTCAAGTGCAAAATGAACCTGATCTTGAGGAGCATGGTTTGTTGTATGATTGAGATTTGTTAAATATGATCGGTAATATAAGTCTGAATATCAGTGCCAACACTTTAGCAAACATGATGTTAACACATTCCATTGCCTCTCATTCAGGGGGTTCAGGTTGGTTTTTGGATTGGGTGGAGATTAATGCACCTTCTCAGGGTTTAAAACTCTGTTTCCCATCTGGCCGCTGGCTGGATAAGGGAGAAGATGATGGGGCATTAGCAAGAGATTTGTACCCAGCGGAACTGCAGACTGAGGTGTATACTCCATGTAAGGGACGATTGATTTTACACTATATTCAGCTTCCTCTTTATATCCCATATTCTTCTGGATAATTACTCTCTTGCAAAGCTCAATTCAAACCTCAGTGTAATTCACAGTTAATTAATCTGAAACTTAATTTGTTCAACTCAATGCTTGTCACCGGGGTCTGACTATATAATGTAAACAAACAACAACAAAAAAACAAAAAACCTTGTATGATGATGTATATCATTGGTCTTTTTGTCTGTTCTATCTACAGTTGTGCCCTATGAGATTAAAACCTTTACTAGTGATATCTTTGGAGCAGGAACGGATGCAGATGTCTTCATTGTTCTCTATGGTGAAAATGGAGTCTGCACCCACCAAAAGTATCTGTGTGTGAATAAGAGAGAAAGGCGCATGTACTTTGAGAGGGGAGCAGAGGACATGTTCATTGTGGAGGTGAGCACAGTACATTACAAACTACTGCTAATTTAAAAACTTACAATTGGCCTTTATTTACATTTCCTCAGCTTTGGTGTGGATGACAAATTTATATTTTGTTCATGTGTAGCTGGAAGATGTAGGCGATGTCATTGAGAAGATTCGCATTGGACATGACAACAAAGGCATAAACCCTGGGTGGCATCTTGACCGAGTAGAGATTAGAAGACTTTTAAGGAAAGGAAAGGTAGTATATTTTTATGCTGTTTTCTTTCCAGACATAAATTTCCAGAAATATTTGCAATTTAGTTTGTATTCCTCTTAAGGGATCTGAGACTACCATCTTCCCATGTGAGAGATGGCTGGCAAAGTCTGAAGATGATGGCGAGACAGTGAGAGAGCTTGTACCCTCAGACATCATCATAGAGAGGCTTCTGAGAGACGGCACCCTGAAATGCACTGAGACCGAAGTGGAAGATGCATTGGAAAGTATGTTCCCCATTGAGCACTTGTTTCTGACTAAATGTTACATACTACGTAGTACACTATATGGCCAAAAATATGTGGACCATCACACCCATATGTGGGTCTTCCCCAAACTGTTGCCACAAAGTTTGAAGCACACAGTTGTGTAGAATATCTATGCTGCAGCATAATTCCCATAAGAGAACTAAGGGGCCATGTTCCAACATGACAATGCCCCTGTGCAATGCTCTGTTCCATGCAGACATTGTTTACCCCAGGTGGTGTGGAAGAACTCGAGTGGCCTGCACAGAGCCCTGACCTCAACCCCACTGAACACTTTTGGGATGAACTGGAACACTGCCTGTCTGCCAGGCCTATTCGTCTGACATCAGTTCCCAACTTCACTAATGCTCTTATGGCTAAATGGGCACAAATCCCAACAGTCACCCTCCAAAAATAATATATATATCCAAATCTAATAGAAAGCCTTCCCAAAAGAGGTTGGAGGTTATTATAACAACTAGGGATGCACCGAATGTTCGATGCATTTAGCAAAAAAAGCATTTTCGGTGTTCGGCCGAATAAGTGAAAAGGCCGAATAAATTTGACCGAACAGTGACATGTTTGATGACGCGACAAAATAGCCTAGCAACCAGAGTGAGATGCGCGAATGTCACGACCTCGATGAGGGGCGCGCGCATGCACGAGCTACGTGCACGAGCTACGTACTCTTCGGATGTTTACTTTTTTGTTTCTGTTCCGGAATATTCTGTCACGTCGCAAGATGTAAGGGAGTAGAGTACGGAAGCGGGTAAAGACGTATTTATTTAAGGGCAGGCAGACAAATCCAAATCGTAATCCAAAAAACTTAGTCAAGACAGGTAAAGGGAATCAAAGTCGCGGTCACAGAAAACAGGGTCACAACACAAAACAAGAAACATGAACTAGTACTAATGACTGGGAGCGGAAAAACCAGCGGGGACTAAATGAACTAATCTATAGTTTAAACTAACTAAATCTATCAAGGAACAGAACATTAACAACGTATCTAACTACACTTTATCTACTATAATACTCCGCGAGGTGTACAGGGACGCGAGCGGTATATATCCCCAATATAATCAGCCGTATATAACCGGATATAACCATTTTTTGCACTCTCGTCAATGCACTTTTTAATGCACTTTTTTGTTGTAGGCTACAGAGTGTTCCATTCTTTCAGCAGTCAGTTATAGGCCTAACATCGACTATTCAAGGGGGGGCTCAAAGATGACCACATCAAAATATTTTTATTTTACTAATTTATTTATTTAAAGTTATATTGTGCCTTGTTGGTAGCCTATGCCTGCTGGAATGAAAAAAAATGTTCAGTGTTAAATAAATATTTTGAAATTGTAGTTTTTGTAATGTAAAGTTTTTTTCTTTGAAAAGCAAGACAAAATAGTAAAAAGCACATTTTGACTATTTCATTTATGCAATGGTGAAAAAAATGGCAAAATAAATGGAAAAAACGTGAAAAAACGTGTTCGGTATTTGGCCTTCGGCTTCGGCTAAGAATTTTCATTTCAGTGCATCCCTAATAACAACAAAGGGGGACTAAATCTATAATGGGGTGTTCCACAAGCACATATGGCTGTGATTTGTCAGCTATCAACAGACTTTTGGCAATATAGTATACGTATATCTGTGAAGTGATAGACACTGTTATATGGTGACAAAAGACATTCATATTTAGGTATTGAATGGAGAGTGTTGAATTAGCCTTTAGTTAAATTACTATGCCTACTATAAAAAAGAAATCAGTTATGTATCAGAAGGACATTTCTGCTAAACACAGTTTCCTGTTTTTTCTCATATTCTTCAGCTCACACATATGAAGTGTCTGTAAGAACAGGTGATATGTATGGAGCAGGTACAGATGCCAATGTGTTCCTGACCATCTATGGAGAACTTGGAGACACAGGAGAACGCAAACTCAGCAAATCAGAGACCAACAAAAATAAGTTTAAGAGAGGAGCAGTATGTCTTTTCTTGATTAATATTTCAAAAGCAGTATTTCACAAGCCTGGTCCGTGGGAATTCTGCATCTGTTTTGTGTTTAACCATTTTTTACAATCCTTTCAATTGTTCACTGATTATTCATTCTAGGTTGATAAATTCAGCATTGAGGCTGTGGACCTTGGGCAGGTTTTTAAGATCAAAATACGGCATGACAATTCTATGATAGGAGCAGACTGGTTCCTAGAGCAGGTGGAAATTGTGGATATAGACACAGAGGAAATCTCCATGTTCTTATGTGAAAGGTGGCTCTCAAAAAAGAAAGAAGATAAAAAGATTGAGAGAACGTTTTATGTCAAGGTGAGAAAGTTTAAATTACTTCCACTATATAGTTTTTGTATGCAGTTTTATGATTTTTAAATACAATAAACTAAAGTAATTATTGTTTTTCGATACTGAATTATCTACCTGAGGTACTTGCCATTCTACCAGGGATATGAAGGTGAAAGGAATCCACAGAATTCTAAACCGAGCCTAGACAGCAACATGAACAAGAAGAAAAAGAAGAAAAAATCAACACCTGTAGAGGAGAGTGCTGGTAAGGTTTAATTTATATATTAATTTACAGTAAGTGTGTATTATAACTTAAAATAGATGTTAAATGAAACTATATTGTGTTCACTCTAAACACTTGCATTATGATTGCATTATATTAGCCAAGAGTTTTTCCACTGTGTCATCTGAATAATTATTTGTTATTTTCTAAACCACAGTGATCCCATATCACTTTACGGTGTCGACAGGATCGGACCGTGATGCTAGTACCACCAGTCGAGTATTTGTGATCATCATAGGTGCAAATGATCTTGAAACAGACAGACTCTGGCTCGACCTTCCTGAAGGAAGGAAATGCTTTGCTGCTGAAACTATGGAACACTTTGAATGTTATGGGTTGGATGTAGGAGAAATCAGAAGAGTCGAGGCAAGCAAGACAAATGCACCATTGATGCAGATTGTTCTTTAAATTCAGCAATTTAAATTTCTTTAAATCTAATGCAATCACATGTTTTTTTAAAACAGTGTGAAGAGCTTCAGTCAGAAATTGTATTGCACATGTAATTGAAAAGCTTTACATATCTTCTTTGCTACCTATTTTTTTCTTTCTTTCTTTCTTTATTTCCTTTCTGCAGTTAGGGCATAATGGTGCTACTCCAGAAAGCTGCTGGCTGGTGGAGGAACTGGCTGTGGCAGTGCCTACTAAAGGCATCAAGTATATATTCCAGTGTAACTGCTGGCTTGCCAAGGATAGAGGAGATGGTCTCACATCAAGAGTGTTCAATATACTTGATGCCATCACTATTAATATAATTCAAAAGGTTAATTGTTGTTGTTTTTATATTACATCATTGTGTTACTGTGCTTTCTAAATGTCTATACAATATTCACTAAATGCTGCACAATGATGCATGCACGTTTGTGGTGATTAGCTGGAAATTCAGTGTTTTTTAATGAGAAACACACATTTTTTTCTGTTGGTCTAGCATTGTATGAACACAGCATGATAGACTATAATATAAATATAAATAAATTATTCATTCATTCATCCTCAGTAAGCACTTTATACTGGTCAGGGTGGTGGTGAATCTAGGGTCTTTCAATGGGTTCTAGGCAGGAATACACGCTGTTCACACTTTTGATCTTACCTGACCACTGATATCTAGATACCCAAACCCTTAAACTTCTTTCTTCAGGTTGTCTATGAGATTACAGTTGTTACAGGAGACACCCAGTATGCAGGGACAGACACCAACATATTTATATCTGTATTTGGGGCCAATGGGAGCACAGAGGAGATCTTGTTACCAAAGAATGAGAACAGGTGACAGATATTTATTATTTGGGTCCTCATTTCCGCAAATAGCCACAGATGAGCTGATCACAAAATTATCTTTTAAGATGACATCCTACTGCTATTCACTTATCCTAGGTTTGAGAGAGATCAGGAGGACACTTTTAATTTGGAGATAGATGACATTGCTCCACTTAAAAAGTTAAGAGTTCGCATTGATGGGACAGGATGCCGACCCGATTGGTTCCTAGACAAGGTTAGTTTAAATATCAGACTGACATTAACGTGTTGAGTGAGTCTTCATTGGGATTGCTGGTTACAATTACACAGAAGCCAATTGTTTTTTTATTGTTTGACAGTACAATGAGTCACCTGCTGGATATTGTAATCTGGTTGGAGATAGCGGATGATAAACAGTGTTTGGGGTTTATGTTGCATTGTTGTCATTGTCTTCTTGTCATGTTACATGACCTAGATTATCATGCGAAACCCAATCACTGAGGAAGTGTCGGTTTTCACCTATGAGGACTGGCTATCCAAAACGAAAGGACCAAAGAGGACAAAGGTTTGTGAGCTCCCTGCAGTGGTGGATGATGAGGAGATGGTGGAGAAAACCACCTATATCATTCAGGTTAAAACCAGTGATGTTGCTGGTAGGTCACACATGCATGTTTTTTTGTTTTTGTTTTTGCATGTAGTTTGGATTATTGCATAAATGTAACTGAAATATTGACGTTTTTCACCAGTGATATAGTGGCACTTAAATCTACATTTTATGTGACTACACTCCTCTCTTCAGGTTATCCATAGAACTACAGTTGTTACAGGAGTCATGCATGCTGTCACTTTTTTTAAATGGCTATGTAATAATGAAATTAGATGAACCTACAGTTTAAGCATATTGTAATAAGGCAAAATTATATAAGCAATTTTCTAAGGCCTTATTAGATAATAACATGCATTTAATGTATGCAAATAGAAATGTGAGCTCACTTATCAATATCAATATAAAGGAAAAATACACAAATGAATAAAGGATAACATTATACATATATTATTTTCCAGGTGCAGGCACAGATGCTAACGTGTTCATGATTGTGTTTGGGGAGAATGGGGACACGGGCACTCTAGCACTGAAAGAAAGCAGCAACAGGAACAAATTTGAGCGCAATCAAGTGGATGTGTTCCACTTTTCAGACATCCTCAGCTTGGGAGAGCTTTGCAAGGTCCGAGTATGGCATGACAATAAGGGTAAGAAAAACAAAAAATTTTCATTCAGGCTAAGTCACTTCAGACTGATTACAATCTCTAGCATAATACCTGCCCAGTATCTATGATGTTGGACTAATATTGTCAAAATTCTGGTTCGTTTTTGTCTTCTTGCCTTAAGGTCCTGCTCCTGGTTGGCACGTAGAAAGCATTGATGTAAAAGATGAGTTCATGAGCCAAACCTTTCGATTCCCTTGTGACCGCTGGCTGGCCAAAAGTGAAGATGATGGCCAGATTATTCGGGAACTGGCCTGTGCCAACAATGATATCCTGGACCTCAGTGAAAAGACCAGTATGACACAGGATTTACACTTTACACTTTAGTTTCATATATTGATTTGATTTTGTATTTGTATTTTGATGTGATTTTTAAACCTACACTAAATATATTTACATTTTTATGTTCATTTTAGAATATAGTATCGACATTACTACAGCCAACTATGAAGGTGCAGGGACCAAGGAGAGTGTGTGCATAGTGCTTGAGGGGAAAAGAGCACGTTCAAAGGAGTTTATGATGGAAAATTCTTCAAAGAAAAAGAGATTTGTGTGGTATGAACTTGCACAGTTAGCATGACCCAGAGCAGTAGTTCTCAACGTGGTATCTAGGTTCTCTGACCAGTGGTGAATTGAATTGAAATGAATTGAATGGGTTTAACCCAAAGATAAACTCAGCATATAAATCATATCACCTTACTCATTGTTCCACTGACCATTTATTTATTTATTTACTGTATTCTGTTTTCCATCCTCATGGTTTCATGTGGCACATAGTTTAGCATGCTATAAAATTATTTTAATTGTAAATGATCTATTTTTTTTTCTTGATAATTTAGGGGTGCAACTGACTCGTTTGAGTTTTCCAGCAAACTTCTGGGAGATATTGTTAGCATCTCTTTGGGCCATATAACAAAAGATAAAAAAGTGAAGAATGAGGCTTACTGGCATGTTGAGGAGGTGGTGGTGACAGAACAAGAGCTGGGGAACAAGTAAGCTATATGTACAATTTATATATCATTAGTATGCGAATAACATTTATTTTTAATAGCATTTTTAAGTTCTTCTGTGTCCATCCCTCACACCTCTCCAGGTACTTTTTCCATTGTGATGCCCAGATCCCTCTCACTACGAAGAAAGGCGAGTTTGTGGCATTTGAGTGCATTAAGTGCGTCGAGAGCTTCGCCAGCAAAGTGCGCAACTTGGTTCCCATCAAATATGAGATTATTATCATCACAGGTGATGTAAAGGGAGCTGGGACTGATGCCAATGTCTTCATTACTATCTATGGTGTGAACGGAGACTCGGGGAAGCGTCCACTGAAGCAGAAGTTTAGAAACCTGTTTGAAAGGGGCCGTACTGACCGCTTCATTTTGGAGATGCTGGACTTGGGTGATCTCCAGAGAGTAAAGTTGGAGCATGACAACACTGGCCAAGCACCAGGCTGGTACCTGGAGTGTGTAGAGATTACAAACACTGCCAACTGGGTGACCACAATCTTCGTTTGTGGAAAGTGGATGGATAAAACAAAAGCAGATGGAAAAATTGAAAGAGTCTTGTTCCCCAGATACTGACACTTTTTTTATGAACTAGTTTTCCATTTTAATTTACATTTTTCATTAGTTTCTTAATTGTTTTTTTAAATGAATTTTTTAAATGCTCAAACTATTTAGTACTGTTTTTGAATAGCAGTTTGATCCAATATTTTATCTAAATGAAATAATGGATTTGACATGGAGCCATCGTAAAGCATTTTTAAAATTTTATTTGAAAAACACATACAAAAAGGTCATATACAAGACAAGAAATTAAAAAAGAAAGAACAGTTTGGGTTAAGCTATGCAACTTTTTGCATCATTAGTAATAAATACAGTACAAAATCCACCAAAAGTGAATCTAATTTTTTTTCCTTTTTTTTTTTAACGCAATATACACTTAATCTAATTATCGTACATGATGATCATCGAGCTATTGCTTAAATATTGTCAATACATATTTTTTTCTACTCGACTATAAAATATTAATGTCAGAAAACATTGCGCAGTAACAGCAACAGCAGTGTCTTATACAAAGATAGCCACTTCCCTTTCACTGGCAGGTTATTCAATATTTTTTAACATCAGCAGCAGAAAAAACATCAGAAAGATTTATGGTAAAATATTTTAACATATCTATCCATTCTCATACGTATATTAAAACCTGAGAAAGACATGCATTATAGAGCTTGTGCTTTAGGATCTACTGTTCATTCTGTTTGCGAAACATAATACTATTGCTGTATGTCCAAAATTTTTCTAGTGTGGTGGAGCAAGGAAAAAGACCTTAAGGCTGGTGGGACAAATCATATGACAAGGCATGTCTTATATCATTTGTCAATCATATCAGGCGTCTGCAAATAAATAGGGAATTCCAATGTGTTTATCAATTCAACCAAGAAAATTATTTTCCGCTGGGGCATGTCAAAATCCTGTTTGACACAATCATGATCAAGTAGGAGGAATTTATGCCCTTTTTGGCTGAATCTATTCTAAATTATGTACCATGCCATATTGTTTCAAAGTTGCACCTCTAAAAATATCAGTGCATGGTCTAGCTGAGAGCTAAATATATTTTATAGGATTATTATTATTATTTTTTTACATTTGCTGTTTTGTCCATTTCTTCATCAAAACATATCAAAAGAATAAATAATGGCCACATTACATTTAGTGATAGATATATCCTCAGACAGACATTTAGCTTCAGACCCTGTTACTAAGTATTAAAAAAAGATTAAGAAGTAGGGAAAACATATGCAAACAGAAGGTTAAAAATGACCGGTCTCTATGTAATAGAAATCCAGCTAATGTAAAGCATTTTGGACAAGTGGCTAATCACAGTACATCTCACGCTGCACTAAGCTGTGTTGTAATACTTTAAAAAAAAAAAAAAAAAAATGTTAGATACTAACCAAGTTAGAAAAATTCAAATAAAAAGAGTATGGTGCACATTTTCCAAATGCCAGTGAGAGGGTAGCAAAGCTGAGAGTGCAAAATAGGAGATACATGCAAAACATTTCCAGTCTATAGCAGTTTGTCTACTAGTTCACAGCTAAAGTATTCTTTGAAATCGCATTAATGGAATGTAACCAAATCCACAGCACCACACACTGACACGATTCAGCAGACCCTTGAGAAATTTTTTTCTTGTTTTGTTTCTCTTTTTCTCCTTTAAATAACAAATGCATGCAAAGCACTCCCATTAAAGTATGCACAATGAGGTATTTATACACGTTATGCCTATGTAAATAAATAAAACCGATTCAATCGCTAAACTAAATCAAAACTTAAATATGCACCCATAGTAGCTAAAGTTAGTCATAAATTATGATTGTTAAATACTTAAGGCATTTTTACTGCACAAAATCCTGTGTAAACTATTGAATGCTGCACACAGGAAGTGAGAAAAGACTGCTCTGTACCTTCGGAAGGAAAATTTTCATTGAAGTTACAAAAGGAATCTCAACAGACATTAACACTGCTCACACACAGAAAGGCCAGTAAGGGTTAGTTACACTAAACTCTCACTGAGACAATCATGATAATAATAAAGCCAATTTAAGATGTAACGGAAATTGAAACTTCTCCAGTTCTTTGTTTGTCAAGTACAATTTACCACAATGCTTTAAATTGACTCTAATCTTGGGGAAAGGCAAAAAACAAGCAAGTTGCATTAATCAATGCATTACTGCATTGCAATTAATTAGTGTCAGAAATTGCTACTAAGCCATGAAGTCACATACATTTAAGCGAGGGTTCAAATAATTTAAGTAATACAAGTGGAGCTAATGACTAATGTTAGGCCACGCTACTATTTTTTGGATGGAGTATACTGTCAGGAGCAACCGCAGTGTACACGTTCAAAGAGACAGGTCACTGAGTGCAAATGCATAAGCAGGGACAAGAGAAACATTCACAATCACATCAAAGTCAGGCAACCTCATAATATAGTGCATTTACAAAAATAACAGCTAGCTACATTAAGACAACAATAAATATTATTCCAGCATTGCAGCTACTTATTTAAAATGGTGAGAAGCTGAAACAGCCCCACGACTAGGTTGGCATATTCATCAATATTAGGAGGGGGGGGGGACGACATGAACAGAATGGAAAGAATGAAATTAACTCAAAATACAGTTTAGAAAAGTTATGTTTGGTATCTATAAAACAATGGCTTTTCTCCCTTTTCATCTCCCCCAGAAATGGCAGCAACAGTTTTCATGCACAATATGACTGCTTTCTTAGTTAGCTTCATACTCTACATATGCTGTACTTTCAAGCGATACCACAAACTTTACATTGCTAATGGAAACACTGAGAAGTAGGCTGTTATTAGAATGTGTGCTTGTCCTACAGGCATTAAGGTATACATCTCACTCCTGGTTTCTTCAGTGACATGTTAAGAACACAGTGTCTTCAGAATTAGTAAGATATCTGTCATGCACAAACTGCCCGTCTTTCCATTATGTTCCTGAAAATAAGCCTCAGCCTCTCACAGAACATGCATTTTGAGGATACTTTTCTAAGCATGGAGATTTCACAAGCACAAATACATACTGTCACAGCTTAAATCAAGCCTGGTCTTGCTGTCACCATGGTTACAGAAAGTATATTATATATCACTTCTGATAATTACAGTTAATAATTGTTAGTGTCATTTCATACCGTTGGATTACTTGATTTGTGAGAATAATGTTTTCCTTACACATTCCTTATTAGGATTTTGTTTTAAATCCATTTAACTTTTTTAACTACTCATACATTTCATACTAATTTACTATCTCCATTCACATATTGTTCCCACATAGTACATAATTGTTTTGAATATTTTTTTGAGTTGATTACCTGCACTATAGAAGAATGCAGAACATCTGAAATACATGACTGACTACTACTAACATTTGGAAATTTGAAAGCTTCATAAAGTTTTGTTATAATGCATTATGAAACATTGTGACAGAGGAAAAGCTTTAGGTTATCTGCAGTTGAGATCATCCAGGGGATGCACTTACTGTCCTAAACAGACTAAATGTCCATGCAGGGGACTTTGATAGGAACCATCTTAATGACAGACTCTGCAAAAAGTCACATTGAAACCTGCCCTGGACACTCGCACAGATCTGAACATTCTTCTCCATGAATCCTCAGACTCCTTTCCATTTTGCTCACTTTGCTATTCACCTTTAATCCTACGTGGATTAAAGATTTGCGTTTCGAATTGGCTCAGAAGGCAAGGTCAAAGGTGAGAGGTGATGGAGAGACAGACATTTGGCAAAGTACCCAAAAAAGGGACAGGGAAAAATGGCAGACCTTTCACCAACGCTACAGAAGACATCAGCTGTCTGGCGTCAGCTGGGTCTCAATGTCCACCCTGCAAATTGGACACTTCTTATTGGTTGCAAGCCACTGGTCAACACACACCTGATGGAAGAGGTGCATGCAGGGTAATCTCCTGATGGAAAAAAAAATATATATATATATATATATATATATATATATATATATATATACACACACACACACACACACACACACACACACACACATTAGCTGAAACTGAAGTAGAGACAGAATCAATTATACATCAAAGTGTAGTCAGAATTATAACCAAGTTGATTAACAGAACATTTGAAATTGCATACTACCTCACATCCTCTCCATCCTCAAGCATGGACAGGCAAATTGTACACTTTTCATCTGTGTCCAGCTCATCTTCATCCATCCCTATTTTCAGCTCCAGTGGTCTTCTCTGTTACAGGAATGCAAAAATATACACGATGATGTCAACAATGGAAAAAACAACATTGATAAGGCATAAGCATATCACTATGAAAATCCAGTTCATAGACATTCCTGTCAGGAATCATAGCAAGCGTAATCGAATATGTGTTTAAGTACAAAAACCTTTACACAAACTAAAAACAACACCAGAGGATCAGAGCACCAGTTACTGTTTGGAGAGGCATTCACAAAGACTCCAAAACCAATTACTAGAACGTGCATAATAAATTAATATTTGAAAGACCAGCATTATACAGACTCAAAAAGATGTTAAGAACCTTCATCAAGATATCAGCATCAGTGCCAATGTGACTATCAGATGTACAATAATTCTGTTTCTGATTTTATCACTAAGATAAATGTATAGATGCCTACTTGGGGGTTTAGTCACCATTGGCCTGCCCGGTATATTTATGACTTTTAAACTGGGTACCAAAACTGTCTATTTCTTTCTCTTTTTCCTCCTCTGCCATCTCCTATTTTATGGGTTGTGGCAAAAAACAAAACAACAACAACAAAAAAACTTAAATGAACAACTATTTTCAGTCCCCTTTGAAAGTACTGGAAAGGCAAGGCCAATTCTTTTTTTATTTGCTATAAATTGAAGATGTTTGAGTTTGAGATTAAAAGAGGAAAATGAGACGATAGATCAAAATTTCAACTTTCATTTCCTGATATTTACATGTAGATGTGTTAAACCACTTAGAACATGGCACCTTTCGTGGCAGACCACACAATTTTTAGGTAAGCATAAGTATTGGAACAGATAGTCAGAAAGTAAATAACACTTCATCAAGCCAATTTGCATATACATTTAAACTTGCATACTTGGGGTAGAAATATAATTGGTATCACCAGACAATTTAGCATAACCAATCCAGTTGATACAGTGGATATATGTCCTTCATGGCATTCCGTGATATGTGTAATGTTTTGGAAAAAATTTTGTACCCCGCTCCTTATCAATACCTTTCGACAATGAGATACTATAAATTCTTTGCAACATCTTTGAGGACCATGGCTTCAGGAATTGGATGAAACCAAGAAAATAACAAGAAAAGAACAGTTGATCTTTATTTGGGGTTAATCAGAATCACTTCATTGACAACAGGTGTATAATAATTACTTTTAAACATGAGTTTGAATGTGATTGGTTAATTCTGAGCACAGACACATACCCCATTATAAAAGGGTGTGCACACCTGCAATTTTATCAGTGGTATGTAGACTTTTTTATTCACTGTATGTGGGAGGAAACCGGAGAACCCGGAGGAAACCCACGCAGGGGGATCATGAGAAACTTCACACAGACAGTAACCCTAGCATAGCAACAAATCTGCCTGTTGCGACACAGTGCTGCCTACATATATAAATGTAATGTATAATTTAATGTAATGTTTAAAGCACAAAATGTTTTTTTTAAGTGACTCAGAATGTTGGATCAGGTCACAAATGGGTACAAGATGGAGGAATACCAGGAATTTAAATAGGAACAAGAAAGAATGTGGGAAGTGAAAAACACAGTGTCCCTACTGGTAATAGAAGCCCTCATAAGTGGAACAAAAGTTTCTCCAAGATCTTTCAAACTGTCTCAAAGATATGGCATAATTGATTCAGATGTTCGGAAGATGGTAATCCAAGGATCAGCAAAAAAACTTTACCATACCCTCATACTCCCAAGTCTCTGGGAAGTACAAGATTGACAAAAAGAAAAATGCCACCTGTGTGTATGTAAATTTGGTTAACCATAATCTATGATAGCTTTTCTACATTCTCTGCATACTGAGTACTTATTCTTAAACAAAACACCATAGTTTCTTTCAGCCTGAAATACACAATCAACAGCAGGTTTGTTTTGTGGCAGGATATAGACAACTTTATGCAGAATCAGTTCCTGGGCTGAATATAGAGTGCTGTGAAAAAGTATTTGCTGATTTCTTTTGGGTTTTTTTTATATCTCATACTAAAAACAAAGGCAACCTGAGTAAACACACAATACAGTTTTTTAAAATGTTTTTTATTGAAGCAAAAAAATATTAAATAAATAAAGTTATCCAACACCTGTCACCCATGTGAAAAACTACTTGGCCCCTTAAACTTAAAATCTGGTTGTGCCACCTTTAGCAGCAATAACTGCAACCAAATGCTTCCGATAGTTCAGCCCCATTGGAGGGTTTTCAAGCATGAACTGCCCATTTAAGGTCCTGCCACAGCATCTCAATTGGGTTCAAGTCAGGATTTTGACTAGGCCACTCCAAAACTTTAATTTAGCTTTGTTTGAGCCTTTCAGAGGTGGACTTACTCCCTATGCTTTGGATCATTGTCTTGCTACATAATCTAGTTACGGACTGAAGACTGAACAGTCTCCTTTAGGATTTTCTGGTAGAGAGCAGAATTCATGTTTCCCTCAGTTATTGCAAGTTGCCCAGGCCCTGAAGCAGCAAAGCATCCCCACACCATCACACTTCCACCACCATGCTTTACTGTAGGTATGATGTTCTTTTCATGTAATTCTGTGTTTGGTTTATGCGAGATGAAACGGAACCCCTGTCTTTCAATCAGTTCCACTTTCAACTCATCAGTCCACAGAGCATTCTTCCAAACGGTTTGAGGATCATCAAGGTGTGTTTTGGCAAAATTCAGATGAGCTTAATGTTCTTCTGGGTTGGCAGTGGTTTTCACCTCGCCACTCTTCCATGAATGCCATTTTTGTCCAGTGTCTTTCTGATAGTGGAGTCATGAACAGTGACCTTTATTGATGCAAGAGAGGCCTGTAGTTCCATCAATATTGTTCTTAGCTCTTTTGTGACTTCCTGGATGAGTAGTTGCTGTGCTCTTGGAGGAATTTTGGAAGGTCGGCAAGTTCTGGGAAAGTTCACTGCTGTGCTGAGTTTTTCTGTTTGGAGATAATGGCTCTTACTGTGATTTGTTCGCTGTCTTTTGGAGTCCCAGAGCCTTTGAAATAGCTTTGTAACCATTCCCAGACTGATGTATTTCAATTAGGGATGCACCGAAATGAAAATTCTTGGCTGAAGCCGAATATAATGAAAAACTTGGCCGAAGGCTGTAGGCCAAATACTGAACACGTTTTTGTCGTGTTTTTTCCATTTATTTTGCCATTTTTTTCACAACTGCATAAATTAAATAGTCAAAATGTGCTTTTTACTATTTTGTCTTGCTTTTCAAAGAAAAAAATCAATTAAAAAAACTACAATTTCAAAATATTTATTTAACACTGAACATTTTTTTTTATTCCAGCAGGCATAGGCTACCAAAAAGGCACAAAATAACTTTAAATAAATAAATTAGTAAAATAAAAATATTTTGATGTGGTCATCTTTGAGCCCCCCTTGAATAGTCGATGTTAGGCCTATAACTGACTGCTGAAAGAATGGAACACTCTGTAGCCTACAACAAAAATGTGCATTAAAAAGTGCATTAACAAGAGTGCAAAAAATGGTTATATTCGGTTATATACGGCTGATTATATTCAGGATATATACTGCTCGCGTCCCTGTACACCTTGCGGAGTATTATAGTAGATATAGTATAGTTAGATATGTTGTTAATGTTATGTTCCTTGATAGATTTATTAGTTTAACCCTCTTACCCCTAAGTTCCCACAGTATTATGTCCCATAACCCTATATTCCCCAGAGAAACAGCACGCCAACCCTGAGTTCCTGGGCCAAAATCAACATTTTAATTTGAACATTTTTAGGCCTTGAAACAACTTATAATAATGTATTTGTGTAATATTACTTTGAAAATGAAGCAGTTCAGTGTTTTTACTAAACTTAGAGCACAATTCTTAACTAGAGAAATTACGAAAAAAATGCTTGCTGAAATCCTTATACTCATTTAGAAGTACCATACGAGCATCAGCGTGGTCAATGCCTTTATAAATAATAATTTATAAATATTTATTTTATTTATATTTATTATCATTTATAATAAATAAATGCATTTTAGCGCCAAAAGTCAAGTTTCTGGTGATAATCAGACCAGCAGGTAGTGTTTTCACGAATGCACAGAAATAGTCCCGTTATGACTCCAGACCCCTGCAGTGTCGGTCGCACTGGTTGATGCTGAAGATGAAGACAGATCAGGGTCTGAATCAGGAGAGTTTGCGTATCAGTTTTGGTTTCGGTTTCAACATCGCCTGAACTTTCACTGCTGTCACTATCTAGAATCCTCGCTCTCGCCTGTGTAACTGTGTATGTTTTCTCTTTTTTTCACTGTTTTAGATGTACCTGTGTTCACTGTAGGTGTAACTTTAGCTGGAACACGATTAGCTTTTCGCTTTGGCATTTTTAGTTCACTTCTACTATTACACCAATATTCACGCTTGGATCATCTTCATCGTAATGCCGGCGTAATAACGTAATCACGTGACGTCATCAACCTTCCGGGTCAAAAAATAATAATTAAATAAGTAAGGAATCATAGCAGAGCAATGCTGGTACACCGGCCTTACGGGGATAACGTTTACACTGTAAATCCGCTATATCGGCCTTACGGGGATTTGGCATAGACGACCAAGCCGATCTATCGTCCTTACGGGAATAGATCAAAGACGGGCAAGCCGGGTTTTCGGCCATACGGGGTAAGAGGGTTAAACTATAGATTAGTTCATTTAGTCCCTGCTGGTTTTTCCGCTCCCAGTACATAGTACTAGTTCATGTTTCTTGTTTTGTGTTTTGACCCTGTTTTCTGTGACCACGACTTTGATTCCTGCTTTGCCCCGTTTATGCCTGTTTGCCGATTGCCCGACGATTTTCCTATCTTGACTACGTTTTTTGGATTACGATTAGGATTTGTCTGCCTGCCCTTAAATAAATACGTCTTTACCTGAACCTGCTTCCATACTTTACTCCCTTACGTCTCGCGACGTGACAAAATACTCCAGAACAGAAACAAAACAAACGCACGTGTCCACAGTAAACAATGTCACGGTTGTCAACATCCGAAGAGCATGTGCTCGCTGAGCACTCGTGCATGTAGATCGTGCATGTAGATCGTGCATGTGCGTGCCCCTCATCTCTCCGAGCCACTGCTGGAAGTGGAGGTCATGACATTCGCACATATCATTCTGGTTGCTAGGCTATTTGGTCACGTCATCAAAAATGTCATTGTTTGGTCAAATTTATTCGGCCTTTTCACTGAACACCGAAAGTGCTTTTTTTTTGCTATTTTCGGCCGAATAATTTTGGTTGCCGAACATTCAGTGCATCCCTAATTTCAATCACTTTCTTCCTCATCATTTCTGGAATTTCTTTGAACTTTGGCATAGTGTGTTACTGGGTAAGACCTTTTAACCAACTTCATGCTGTTGAAAAATTTCTATTTAAGTGCTGATTTGATTGAACAGGGTTTGCAGTAATCAGGTCTGGTTGTGTCTAGTCCAGCTGAACTACATTATGAATGCATTTTCATAGATTTGTGGAATTAGTAACTACAGGGGCAAATACATTTTCACACAGGCCCAGTTGGTATTGGATAATTTTTTTTGCTTCGATAAATAACAATCATTAAAAAACTGTATTTTGTGTTTACTCACGTTGCCTTTGTTTTATGTTAGATTTTTTTGTTTAATTTCTGAAACAATTTAGTATGAGATATACACAAAAATGAAGAAATCAATACTTTTTCACAGCACTGTATTATTGTTAAGTAAAGGGCTACTGGAAGGAAAGCATGCCCAGCTATGAGGTTTACCCTTTGTCAGTAGTTAATCAAGAAAGTAGGAATGTTCAGTGGATATTTCTGAAGCTTAAGAATTATACCACCCTCTTTATCTGTGTGTTTGGAGAGATGCATTATACCTGGAACATTTTGTGTGACATTTTCACAATACCCAATAATGTTAATGATAAACTATTGTTTCTGGATTGCTTATTAGGATATAAAGATATAGTTCAGTTCAGCTCACCTTTTTGTATTTATGAGGAAATGTAAACCTCTCAATGGTGGTCTGCATAGCCCCTCGATTCACGTTGCCAAGCCTGTCTTCCAGCTGTAAGAGTTCCTGTAATTCAAAACGTATGCATTTGTGAAGCTGTGCTTTTTACCATCTACACAAGTAATAACTTGTAATAACTGAAGTACTAATTAACTAGTACTATTTTGTCAAAAATGTTTAACAAGTGAGGCCTTTTTTGTATTTTGTAAATTAGCTGATTCATTAATAATTACTTCTCCTGGTCAGAACAGGATTAGACACTACCTCATAGCTTTCCCTCACAGCGGTGGCATGGCGGGAGGGATTGAGGCTCTGCAGGGTCAGTAGATGTAACTGTGGATAGGGGTAGTTTCTGATCTCATGCACAACCTGTGAAAAACAAGACCATTATCTGATCTGAATCAAGATAATTTCCAATGTAAATTGCTTGTTGTGGGAAAAAGACAAATGTTCCTATTTGCATACATAATAAGTATTACATAATAGTAAACTATTAAACATAATGTTTACCCAGTTTAGAAATTACAGTGTCACTAATTATCAGTACCATACACTTACTGTCCACTTTATTTGGAACACCTTTACATTCATGCAGAATCATCCAATCATGTGGCAGCAACCTAATGCAAAAAACCATGTAGATACAGGTCAAGAGCTTCAGTTACTGTTCACATTAACACTGTTGCACGTGTTTTTTGCACCATTCTGTGCAAACCCTAGAGACTGTTGTGTGTGAAAATCACAGGAGATCGTCACTTTCTGAAATACTCAGACCAGCCCATCTGGTACCAACATCCATGCCACGTTCAAAGTCACAGAGGTAATACTTTTTCTTCATTCTGATGTTTGATGTGAACATTAACTGAAGCTCTTGTGTCTGCACAAAATTTTTGCATTGCGATGCTGTCACATGATTGGCTGATTAGATAACTGTATGAGTGTGCCGGTGTTCATAATAAAGTGGACAGTGAGTGTATGTTCTTCTCAGTATGGTATAATACATAAGCTAAAGGATAAATTTCACTGACAGTGAGTTGGACTAACAAAACAGAACTAACAACAGTCAACTTCCATAATCCATCCATAAACTGATGCATATCATTTTACTGAAAAGAATACATGTGGCAGACATACCACTTGTGCTGAGGATGCATTTCTGGGAAAGTGGTGCAGCCGCGGAGAGGCCAGGTAGTGCTGATAGTGCTGTGGGAGCTGAGGGACGTGGTAGTGTGAATGAGGTAGACCAGGGTCCACACTCAAGTCCCTGAGAAGGAGGACCATGCAAGCATGGGTTCACAGATATTCACCTTTTGCATGAAAGCCTCGTTAACACCAATATATTTTTCCATGTAAATTTACTGGAAGTCTGCTGTTTAGTCCAGATGTACTTTACATTTCAATAAAATAAATACTGAAATGAATCATAAGTAGAGAAGCAACTTTTTTGTGAAACATCTCTTCTTAATGTTGGTGTGCGGTTGTACTTAACATAGCTATTAATATACATGCGCTACAATAATTTACTAAGAACAGCAATTAAATAATCAGCAATAATCTCTGACTCTATGAAGTAGCCAAAACATGTTTTATAAATTAGCATTTTTAACATTACCAGTCTGTTCCTTCTGCAAGATAGCGTGGCTGCTGTGGCACAGGTGGAGGGGGAGGAACATGTATGGAGGGGGTGTATTCATAGGGGGCACGGATCGTCTGGGGATGGTGTGCTGTTCTCTCTTGGGCATGTCTGCTTGAAAGAACCAAGGTTTGATCAGCTAATCAAGACATTTGTGCTTTTGTCATTTTAGGGTTTTTTTCTGTCAGTATTTTATGACATCCAAATAATATATAATATGTGTCAGAGTATGGATTTTCCATTATCTGACCTGGGCTGTGGAAGGAACCTCCTGTGCTGTGCCTCCAGGATCTGCTGCTGGATGAGGTATTGCTGGTGTAAAGCCTGAGGTAGGAAGGGGGGGCCTTGGATGTCCTGGAACTGTGGTGCTGGTATGTGGCCGAGGGGAGGATGCAACGGGGCAGCTGGCTGGTGCGTTGGGCCAAGGTGCGGGTTCATGCCCGCCTGAGATTGTCCTGGATGGGGCATTGGGAAGTCAACAGGGATCTGGGCCTGGGGCCCTACTTGGAAATGCCGGCAAGAGGTAGCATGGCTATGCTGATGCCTGTTAAACTGAGATCCTGCAAGAACAATGACACCACATCAACTAATGTTGGGCAAAGAGATGCTGGTTTTTAAATTAATATACAACTCTTGTTGACCACCTCTCCTAAGCTCCCCAAACGTCTCTGCAGGTTTGAAGAACGCAGAGTGATATTTGAGTGTTTTGTACATATTCACTGGCTCGTAATACTACCAGGGCATCTCGGTGGTAGTCAGCAGCAGCGTGCAGTTTCTTTTTGGTTCTCACGGTCACTTCTCACCTCTCAGCAGCTGACACTTCAACGACAGATGCGAGCAAGTCTACTATTATTCACTGACTATTCCAAGCAGCTAGCTGAGCCTCTCAGAGGGAGTTCCTTGGCCACACCTGCTGTCTCAAAGACCCTGGAAAATCTATGGGCTTTGGCTCAGATGAAGGATTCACTAAGAGGCTTGTACAGTTGTCCTGGCAAAGCATGCAGGAAAATACCACAGCAAAAAAAAATTCTCATTACATAAGTGCACAAGAAATAAAACAGTGAGAATGATTTAATGATTTGTTCTGAGTGCATGTGGAGGAAAAAATAAAGTTCTTAATTGAACGGACATGAAATTAAAAAGTAACAGTCATGGACCCAGACAAGACACGTGGCTGATCATTTCTAGGCATCTTCCATAATGATGTAAAAAGGGTGAATGTCATATGGAGAATATGTCTACACTTAATTACAAAAGCATGAGAACCTCCAAAACCTTAAACAGCAATTGGCAAGCTATGGAACATCTGTTTTCCCACAGCTTATTAAGGAGCTTCCTGTGCACCGGAAATTCCCAGCATATTTGTGAAAATATAGGACTTTTTAGCACTATATGCTATGTTTTCTGCTCATTGAAAATGATCGCCCTTGGTTCCTCACTGGCTCTTAAGGATTTTACAACCAGTCATTATTCTGCTTTGTGCCATCTATGAAAACACCTGAATTAGGTAACCTATGCATATAACCAGTTGATTACCTGTACCTGTTCTTGGGATTATAAACACTAGATTCAGAACATTTAAAATGACATTTTAGACAAACTGCTCATTCTCCGTAATGAGATTTTGACTCCAAATTAGATACAGTGCTATGAAGAAGTATTTGCCTCATCCTGATTTCTTCATTTTTGTGTATCTCTCATACTAAATTGTTTCAGAAATTAAAACAAAATTTACGATAAAACAAAGGCAACCTGAATAAACACAAAATGCAGTTTTTAAATGATAATGTTATTTATTGAAGCAAAAAAGTTATCAAATACCAACTGGGACTGTGTGGAAATGTATTTGCCCCCGTAGTTACCATTTCCCCAAATCTATGAAGCTGCATTCATAATGGGGTTCAGCTGGACTAGATGTTACCAGGCCTGGTTACTGCAAACCCTGTTCAATCAAATCAACACTTAAATAGAACTTTTTCAACAGCATGAAGTCGGTTAAAAGATCTTACCCAGTAATTCAAGAAATGAGGTGGAAGAAGGTGATGCATCAGTCTGGGAAGGGTTACAAAGCTACAGTGCCCGCCACTAATATTGGTACCGTTGGTAAATATGAGCCAAGAAGGCTATGGAAAATTATCTTTGTTTAAACTTTTGATATTTTATTTTAAAAAAAGTCACAAAAATACTCTGCTCTCGTGGATATCAAACAACTGCAAACAAAACACAGGTTTAGCCCCCTCCCCCGCCCAAAAAAATCTTCGTTAAATATGTGTCCTATGAATTCATATGAGAAAAATATATTTGAAGTATGTTCACATTGATATTAAAAATATTTTTAGTACACCTAGTGACTAGGAACAGGAAATTGTTCAACCATGACTTATATATGTATATATGTAAGTATAAATATGAGGTAACACACAGGCCAATTTCCCTTAGACTTTCATAACAATGGGTAAGACCAAGGAATATAGCTGTGATGTGCAGCAAAATGTTTTGAGCTTCAGAAAATGGGAAGTGGCTATAAGAAAATAGCACAAGAACTGAAAATGCCCATTTCCAGCATCAGGGCAATAATTAAGAAGTTCCAGTCAACTGGAAATGTTATGAATTAACCTGAAATTGGACGTGTGTCTATATTGTCTCAACACACTGTGAAGATGATGGTTCGAGTGGCCAAAAAATCTCCAAGGATCACAGATGGAGAAGTGCAGAAGTTAGTCGCGTCTTGTGGTCAGAAAGTCTCCAAAATTACAATCTGAAGTCACCTACATCACCACAAGTTGTTTGGAAGGGTTTCAAGAAAAAAGACTCTACTCTCATCCAAAAACAAACTCAAGCGTCTTCAGTTTGCCAGACACTACTGGAACTTCAATTGGTATCAGATTATATGGTCAGATGAAACCAAAATAGAGTTTTTTGGCAGTAAACGCCAGAGGTGGTTTTGGCGCACACAGAGAGGTAGCCATATGGAAAAGTACCTCATGCCCATGGTTAAATATGGTGGTGGCTCTTTAATGTTTTGGAGCTGTTTTTCTGCCAGAGGACCTAGACATTTTGTTAGGATACATGACATCATGGACTCTATCAAATATGAACAGATATTACATGAAAACCTGACTGCCTCTGCCAGAAAGATTAAAATGGGTCGTGATTGGATCTTCCAGCAGGACAAGGATCCAAAACATACATCAAAATCAACACAAAAATGGTTTAAATCAAGGTCCTGCCATGGCCATCCCAGTCCCCTGACTGTGGGCTGAACTGAAGAGGAGTGTGGACCTCGAAATTTGAAGGATCTTAAGAGAATCTGTGAATGGTCTCAGATCCTTTGTCATGTATTCTCCAACCTCATCAGGCATTATAGGAGAAGACTCACAGCTGTTATCTTGGAAAAGGGAGGTAGCACAAAGTATTGACTAAAAGGGTCTCAATAATTGTTGCACACCTACATTTAACAAAGTTTTTTTTATAAACCTGTTCTGTTTGCAATTGTTTGATATCCATGAGAACAGAGTATATTTGTATTTTTAAACAAAAGATCAAAAAATTAAACAATAAAGATAATTTTTCACAGCCTTCTTTGCTCATATTTACCACAAGTGCCAATATTAGTGGAGGGCACTGCACTGCAAAGGCTCTGGGACTCCATAAGACCACAGCGAGAGGCATTATTTCCAAACGGAAAAACTCAGCACAATAGTGAACCTTCTTAGAAGTGGCCGACCTTCCAAAATTCCTCCAAGAGCACAGCAACGACTCATCCAGCAAATCGCAAAAGAGCCAAGGACAATATCGAATGACCTACAGGCCTCTCTTGCATCAATAAAGGTCACTGGTCATGACACCACTATCAGAAAGACAAGACACTGGACAAAAATGACATCAATGGAAGAGTGGCGAGGTGAAAACCACTGCTAACCCGGAAGAACATTAAGGCTCATCTGAATTTTGCCAAAAAACACCATGATGATCCTCAACCCTTTTGGAAGAATGTTCCTTGGACTGATGAGTCAAAAGTGGAACTGTTTGGAAGACAGGGGTCCCGTTACATTTGGCATAATCCTAACACATAACTACACAAAAAGAACATCATACCAACAGTAAAGCATGGTGGTGGAAATGTGATGGTGTGGGGATGCTTTGCTGCTTCAGGGCCTGGGCAACTTGCAATAATTGAGGGAAACATGACTTTTGCGCTCTACCAGAAAATCCTAAAGGAGAATGTCAGGTCTTCAGTCCGTAAGAAACTCAAGCGCAACTGGATTATGCAGCGACAATGATCCAAATCATAGGAGTAACTCCTAGTCCTAGATGTATGTTAAAGACTGATCTCCAGTTATTGGAAGCGTTTGGTTGCAGTTATTGCTGCTAAAGGTGGCACAAACAGATTCTAAGTTTAAGTGGGCAATTAGTGTTTTCACTTGGGGGATAACTTTTTTGCTTCAATAAAAAAATAAAGAAATAAATACTGTATTGTGTTTACTTTGGCTTTGTTTTATGTTGTATTTCTTTTGAAGATCTAAAACTATTTAATATGAGATACACAAAACCAAGGGTTTTCACAGCACTGTACTTTAAGTCTGAAACCCCATGGTTTTATTGCTACTGCTTCTGTTCGGTCAAAGCCAATATATGAGTAGGTTAAAAAAAAACTCTATTTACAACTTGAATGACTGAAACCTGATTGTATTATAAAGATTTTATGTTCAAGTGCTAAATAAAATTAGGTCCTTTGGTAAACGGCAAACTAAATTAATTCTTTATTTAAAAATCTGAGACCAGAGTGTGTTTTACATTTATTACATGTGCAAAGAAATCCCCCCATCTGCCAAAATGTCTTCCATGTGTTAGTGGAAGAAAGAATAATCAATCACAGTGATGGAATGTTTGGCTACCTCCACACACCACAGCATAGGGACATTGTGTCAGGATCATTGTCTAAGAAAAGACTTAAAAGCTGCAGTTTTAAATGTCAATAGCCAACACCATTTTAAAATTCTATGGTTTGCAATTTACAAAAAAAAAATTACAATACAATAAAGCAGTAGTGAATTGATTTCCTAATATCTTTCAAACAATGTCCAGTCTAAAGGACCACTGGGTTCCCACTGCACCTTCAAGTGCCTAAATAATCAACATAAATGGCCACATAAAAACTCATTGAGCTCTCATGATGAAGAAAGCAAGGAATCTATCTTTGTCACAGCAGGGGGGAGGAGGTGGGGAGGGGGCAATAAATGGAAATCAGCAAGAAGCACACTGGAGGTTAGGAAAAATACTATATTCTTTATTGAAAAATATTAGTATAGGTGGATTTGTGTCATAATAATACCATGCAACAAATAAAACAACATTGACCAAAGGCAAGGCCCACCATGCTCCGTACAGGGTTAAACAGAACAAAAGCGGCATCCAATGAGCAGATGTGTTGGCTACAGCACATTACAGTACAGCAGGGTACATCTTTTCTACAGAAAGATTACATTGGAGTCTAATCAATGTTGAATAAAAATAATATGAATAATGTGATTCATGCAATTGAAGTCTATTACCAGAACAAAAGGTAGAGAAACCACAACCAAACAATAGACATTTTCACTCTAATAGAGGATATTTGTAGCAGTGCAGGAAATTAAACATCCCTGTGAAATGGATAGCATTTTGGAATTTGTTAGTGCAGAGATCAAGTCAAGGGCTTAATTAATTAGCATCATTTGTATTGATAAGCCTTATTTAGGCAGTTGTTAAAGCCATGTTGCACATGTTTGGGTGATCAACACAGGTGCAGTGTAACATATCTGTGTGGCCATTACGTTCTTGTTCGTTAGAGGATTATTTTAACAGGATGTGTCTTTATAGCCAGAACGGGCACAGGTTCCCAATCCTGGTCCTGCACATTTTTTGTGTTTTCTCTGCTTGAACACACCCATTTCAGCTCAGGAAGGGTTCTTGTTTGCCAGATGAAATGAATCAGGTGTATTGAGAGCAGGGAAAACACTAAAATATGCACGACAGGAGATACTCCAGGAGCAAGGATGGGAACCTGTGATACAGGGAGTAAAATAATTATAAATATGCCTGATTGCAAAACATAAGTAAATAAATAAAGCCAACACATTGGATGGGTACAATGCACCTTTGCTAGTCCGAAGGGCACTTCGTGTAGGAGGTATGAACTGCAAAATGCATCCACTTTACAGGAATTTACACATGTTGACTACCAAGGCTGGAAGGGATGTACATGAGTCAACTTCTCTAATGCTACTGTATACGGGTTAACTGTGTCAACTTAACATAGAGAAACACATTTTAGCTCAATGTTATTATTGTTATTTTTAGTCTTTAACATAGGGGAGCACTGTTCTTGGGTGTTCAAATACCAATGTCGTCTTCGGATGGAAAGAGGAAATGAAGAAGGGGGATCACAAAACAGCTAAATGCAGAGAACAGGCAGAGGCCACACCACACAGCAGCAGATGATCATTAGCTACACAATGGAGGGGGGACGACAAAGATCGGATAATGCAGAATGTAGAGCCAGCCTCGATACTATGAGACAGGAAATAAGAAACAGAAATAAAAGCACAATGAAATCGTTGATGCCACTCCATGGAGAAAGAAAAAAAAAATCAGTGCCACGCTAGCTTAGTTAACCAGCTAGCTACATTCGCTCAGCTAGCTAGCTAGTCAGTCGGGCAGCTAGTAGACGATGTGAGCAAGCTAAGCGTAGTTAGCTAGACAGCTAATTAGCGAGCACCCTGTGAGACCCGTGCTCAAATGCAAGCATAAGAATAAATATGGAAATATTCGCGTCCAATAACCAAGTGCCCCTGTGCTCATACACTTCGTGGTTGCCAGACCCTCTAATTATCTAACGTGTGTAATAATATTTGCTGCAAACAACTAACTGAGCACCTAGTTACTCACTCAACAAAGAATTGCAGCTCGCATGCGGATCCCCCAAACACAAGATTCATGTTTTAACTCATAGCTTATGATTACGGATAATATTTGTATGCTTGCACTAATTGGACTGCAGTGTAAAATAAGAGACGTGGTCACAGCTACACCAAATTGCCGCACAATCCCAATTCCTCAGCCACTGTTTCAGGCCTTCATTGTCTATTAGCGGCTCTAGCTAACTAGCTAGCCGCGCACAGATATTAACGCTTGGGGGAAATTGGGGACCATTTTGTTACTAAAGACAAAACAATAACCCAGATTTACGGTATGTGTCTCGCTAGACGATCAAATATGTTTTCCAAAAACATTCAGCTGCTAGCTGGCTAGCTAACAGATTAGCTTGCCCTAAAACAGAAATCGGTCATGCAACGATTATTAGAAATCCTCCCTTGTCGCCTCGCTTGCTTACTAACCAGCAAGGAGGGCAAACAGCCACGACGAATATGTTTATCGCTAGTTTACAGCCTGAGCGGAATTACCACCAAGGTCGACGTCTGATTTATCTAGGGAAGTGGTCGTAGCTAGCTATATTAGCAAGCAAGTGTTTTTTTTTGTTGTTGTTGTTGTTTTTTTTTTGGAAGATTTCATACACAGCTAATGTTAATGGCTTAAGATAAATAAATGTTGTAAATACCTCTATTTCTTACTGAGCCGAAAACGGGTAGAACCAGGTATCCAACGTGTACTAACACCATCTTTGAATTCTTCTGATCGTTTAACAGTCTTTAAATAGATGGCTCAAAATACTCGACTAGAAATAAAAACTAGCTAACGTTACATTCAAGGCAGAGCGCGCAGTTGCCTTAAGGACAAAGACGGAGAGCAGCGGACTGATCGACACAAAGCTGGACATGAACAGGTTGATGCTGTAAGTCAAAGCCAGATGGCGCCACTGAGCAGGAGAAAAAACACGTCTACATTCAACACAGCACGCATCACTATTCTGATTATTGTTAAAATATGTACAGGTTATCAAGAGAACGTTTTATCAAGAGAAAACTACATTGTATGACTCAACTACTTCTTTAATTCTTTAATTACTTTTATTAATTAACCCTCACACCTCCAGGGTTGGAGGTTCGATTCCCACCACGGCCCTGTGTGTGCGGAGCTTGCATGTTCTCCCCGTGCTTTAGGGGGTTCTTCTGGGTACTCTGATTTCCTCCCCCAGTCCAAAGACATGCACGGTAGGCTGACTGGCATGTCCAAAGTGTATGTAGTTTATGAATGGGTGTGTGAATTGTGCCCTGCGATGGATTGGCACCCCGTTCAGGGTGTACCCTGCCTTGTGTCTAGGCTGCAGGTTCTCCGTGACCCTGTAGGATAAGCGGTATAGAAAATGGATGGATGGAATTTATTAGGACCATTCTAATAATGGGTGTTATGAACCACAAAAGTTCTGGAACCAAGATTAACCTCTACCAAAGTGATGAAAAGGCCAACTTGTGGAGAAAGATAGGATCTGCTCATAATCCAAAGCATACAAGCTCATCTGTGTAACATGGTGGAGGTAGTGTCATGACTTGGGCTTAAATGGCTGGTTCTGGAACCGGCTCACTAATCTTTATTAAAAAATTCTGTTACTATTAATAGTTAAGTAAGTAGAAGTTTAACTGATCTTTTTGTTTTGTACAAGACCTTGTTAGAGCTTGTTAAAGCTATGGCTTGTTCAATCCAGGGTATCTGCAGGTATCAGCACTTCAAATTTAATACTTTTAAAACCATATTCAAGACAGTTCTAAAATAATTTAAGACCTGCACGTCACTTCAATCATGCTACACGATACATCAGCTATAATGGATTGTGTTCATGCATATACATCCATTTCTGGGTTTAAGTAAACTATAATAGGGTAAATTTCTATAGAGGTAGATGGTAGATGGGAGACCAGAGCAAATATCCTTTTTTGCATTACCATTTGCTCCAACAGTGAAAAAAAAAATCCAGTATTTCCTTCCCATGACTTTCCAAGAGAGGGAAAAATATAGAGAGAAGGATTACGGCAGTCAGGAGAGAAAAAGATGTCAAATTTACCATCTCTCCCTCAGCAGCTGTATTAGAAATCCCCTCGCAGCAGTGTTTACTTTTTTTTTTGTAATTTAATGCCAGGGTAATGTAACAAGTAGTGTTATAAATGTACATACTTTTTTGTATAGAAGAAAATATATATATATATATATATTAAAAAACCTTAGCTATTTTGTAATATTACTATTACACTGAATGATACTTAATAATAATAATAATAATAATAATAATAATAATAATAATAATAAATTTTTATTTAGGGGTACAAATAGTAATATAACAATAGTAATATATTTCTGACTTAATTCACTTTTATGCCTTAGACCTTGTGAATTTTATTTTGGTGGAAACACACACGAAGACCTCCTTTTAGTTAGCAAAAGTTTTTTTTAAAAAAATTGAGTTCTCATTACCAATCAGGTGAAATGCTGTAAACCTCTGCTCACAAAAATGTTTGAGATTACGCTAACGCATAACCAAAGTGAATCTGGCACGTGTTTTGTCTAAATGCAGGTTATAAGCGACTCAAACTCACAGCACAGACAGAGATGACATTGGTGTGGAGCGGCAGTTACTGTGGATCGAGCTGCTCTAAAACACTGATGAGCCGCACACACACTCTGAGTGCAACACAGTCACATGGGTTTACCATCTCAAACAGCAACCAGCCAAAAATAACATCTAAATCTTCTTTAGGGTGTCGGTTCAGTTGCATTTTAAGACCTTTTGAAATGTGAATTTAAGACATTTTAATGCTAATTAAGGCCTTGTTTTTACATTAAGGAATTTAAGACATTTTAAGACTTTTTAAGGACCCGCAGACACCCTGTCAATCATTGTTCAAAACGGCCAGGTGATGCAGATTTCAGATCTTTATAAATACTTTCCTCAAACCTTGTTCTAACAATCAGCAGCCATGGGCTCCTCTAAGCAGCTGCCTAGCCTCTGAAAATGTAAATAATTGATGCCCACATAGCAGAAGAAGTCTATATGATGATAGCAAAGTATTTTCAGATAGCGGTTTCCTCAGTTTGTAATGAAATTAAGAAATGGCAGTTAACAAGAATGAGGGAGGTCAGGTTGAGGTCTGGAAGACCAAGAAAACTTTTGAGAGAACTGCTTGTAGGATTGCTAGAAAGGCAAATCAAAAGGCAAATGCAAAAGACCTTCAGAAAGATTTACCAGACTCTGGAGTGGTGGTGCAGTGCTCTACTGTGCAACAACACTTGCACAAATTGCACAGGGAGCATTTCACTGGTAGCGGGATGAATGGATTCAATGACCTGCCTGTTGGCTGAGGTGAGCCAATCGTAGACAGGGGAGGTCCACCCATCTTTCTGCCATAACAGATGAACAACTGATCTGAGGTGTAGAGAGAGGAGAGCTGTAGTTCCAACCACACAAATTGCGATGCAGTTTGCAAATGTTCATTGGGAACTATGGTTTTGGGAAACATCACATTGTTGAACTATGTTAATAACGACAGAACTTGCAACCATTGTTGGTTAACGATGCTTTTGGGAAACACACCCCTGATCAAATCCTTGCAATCCGGTTGACATAGTAATCTAAGGAACCCACTGGACATAGCAAGGATCATCCACCCAGGTCCCCCTAATGCAGGGGTGGGCAGTCTTATCTGGAAAGGGCTGGTGTGGGTGCAGGTTTTCAATCCAACCAAGCAGAAGCCACACCTGAATCTATTGAAAGCCAAGATCAACTGATTAAACAGGTGGAATCAGGTGTGGCTCCTGCTTGGTTGGAATGAAAATCTGCACCCACACCAGCCCTTTCCGGATAAGATTGCCCACCCTTGCTAATGGAATGTTGCAAGGTCAACTGACAGGTTTAAAAATGTGGATGATAAAACTCAGGCATGACCTTGGGTTTGGCCACAAAGTTACTGCATCGTCTGGCCACCAGCATACGCAGGGTGGGCTTATTGCTTAAGCTTGCAGCTCTCCGAGTCTAATTGCTGAAGTGAGGGAAGGACCTCAAGGTCTCTAATACAAGGGTGAGGTCCAAGGCTGGACTCGTGACAAGTTTATGAGAGCCTAGTGACATACCATCAATGGTGCTGCTACATACAGTATACTTTCAATGTATCTGAAGATTTTCCCTTGTCTGGCAGTGACTGCAGAATGGTTAATTCATTAGGTACCAGACAGTGCACTGCATTCATATGATGGAGTGCACACCATCTGCTAAACACTTGTTCATACCATTTATTTCCATTTGAAATGTCCATGTCCATGTACTAAGGGAGCTTGCATTTAATAATGTTCCATGTACTGGTCTCAGTGCTTAACCTGCACTTCCCTCTGAGAGGTCATACTAATAGCTGCAGGTACCCTGGCTGAGGCTGCCTAGTCAAATTTGCATCAAACACAGCAGGTCTCTATGAGACATGAGCCCGTGTGCACTATACAGTGGCTAGGCTACAGCTTTGCTGTGTTGAATAGTAGTTATACTGTGGGCCATTTTAATATTATTTGCAAGTTCTTGTGGGCCAAATAAAACAAGGTAGCCTTGGGTTTGACATGTATGCTGTAGGCTAATGTCCCATTTCTGAAAGTTCCTTAACTCCAGCAGCCCTAATGTAACACAGTTGCCCACGTCATGCAATTTTTAGATGGTCCCTTACTGACTCTATTACTATAAAGTGCTGGCGAGCTGGGTTTCTGAGAGATTAGCTTCAGGGGGATTTATCGGGAAGAAAATGAAAAATATATTCAGTTGTACATTGTTCTCGTTCCACTCCAGGTTAAGACAATACACATTTGATCCTTTCTGAGTTTATTTTTTGAGAAATAAAAGAGAGAATCTCAAATGTGCAGTAAATGTCTGGTGACCGCAAGGCAGTCTAAAATGTGGTCGACTGTGAGTGACGTCACTTCCAAATACAAAAACGCCCATAGTATACTTCCACCCCCAATCAGGGGCGTAACCTGGCTTAAGCATTCAAGGTTGTAGCCCCGAATATTTTTTCTTTAGCCCCGAATAATTCTCTTCTTGAAGCTGTTTGTCACGACGTAACTAAACGTCAGTAAAAGAAGACCGCCTGTAATTTTGTATCTTCAGTGAATGGAGGCGAGACCAATCAGACAGCATTTACAGGAAAATACATGGAAATACTCGTGTCTTATTCGCTGACAGCTCTCAATTCTGCCAAACCCTAGTTTACAGTCAGTCAGTCAGTTTGAGGAAAAGTGGAAATACGTCGATTTTTTTAAACCAGTAAATGGGTTGAAACTGAAACACTAACATCCTCTCATGCTGAGCAGGAAAACAAGGTGTGTGAATGTCTATATGAATTCATGAATAAGTTACATGAACATGATATGAGAAGAACATAATGACAGAAAATGTACTTTGCATGGAACTGTAGCAGCTAAACCCATACAATAATAGCTTAGTTGTGCCTTCCCTTGGCTAGCGACACCAAACTAGCCAGTCTTGTGTTAGATAGCCAAAAAGTTTTACATTTTATCAGTCTGGTAGTCCTGCAAACAGTGATAACATCTGAGGCAAGTTTTATGATAAATTCAACTTTTTTGTCCAATTTTCAAATTTTTTAGAAGTACATTAAAAAAAAAATTTGATGGAGAAGAATCTGGACTCAGCCCCGGATGATTAATACTTGAGCTAACGCCCCTGCCCCCAACACTGATTGGCAGGTTTCTTTGCAAGGCATAAGAAATGCAAATGCGAAAGGACTTGTGATTCCAAATTTGGTAGGCTCAGTACACGACACTGAGGAAGTGAAATAGCAAACGTGGAAATTGCTATTGCTATTTCAATATGACAGGGTCAAAATGCATAACATGAGGGAAATGCAATTGCAAATTGATTTTAAGTCTCCATTTGAAATTTGGCATACACTGTAAGTTTGTGTAAATGAAAATGCAAACAATAATACATGATTTGCATTTTCATTTGAATTATGTCACAATTTATGTGTCCACAATTTTTTAAGAATTATTTTTTTAAGAAGATTTCGATTTTTTTTGCGGTTGCATGTGTAACATCAGACCAAAGACACGACCATGCGCAAACTTCATGATATTAAAGGCCTATATAGTAAAGTTAATTTATTTATTTAATTGTTAATCTAATTCTGATTGTTTAATCTAATGTAGCTACATTTAGGTCTAACTTACATGGTGGTGGAAGAAGTGAACCTGTTTTTTCAAGTGGAGAGTTGATCAGAAGTTGAAAAATTGATTGGTTTAGTATAGTTACAATTTATTTTTTAATGATACAGTTCTTGCAAATTTATATATACAAAAAGGTTTTAATGTTTAAAAAAAAAAAAAATTAAATCATAGTTACTTTTATGAATGTCCCCAGATTCATGACTTGTTATGTTATGTAAACAATGGACCAACAAAAACATTGTGTGCAGATTATTTATTTATTTATTTATTTGGAATAATTTGTTTTATTTATGAATGATGCATGAATGTAGGGGAACATTAAGAGAGTGTAGGAGAACATTAAGAGAATGTTAGGGGAACGTTAAGTGAATGTAGGGGAACATTAAGAGAATGTTAGCGGAACGTTAAGAGAATGTTAACGGAACGCTAAGAGAATGTTACGGGAACGTTAAGAGTATGTAGGGGACCGTTTAGAGACTGTAGGGGCACGTTAAGAGAATGTTAGGGGAAAGTTAAGAGAATCTTATTGGAATGTTAACAGAATGTAGGGGAACATTAAGAGAATGTTAGCGGAACGCTAAGAGAATGTAGGGGAACGTTAAATGAATGTAGGAGAACATTAAGATAATGTTAGGGGAACATTAGGAGAATGTTAGAGGAACGTTAGGAGAATGTTAGGGGAACGTTAGGAGAATGTTAGGGGAGCGTTAAGAGAATGTACGGGAACGTTAAGAAAATGTTAGCAGAACGTTAAGAGAATGTTAGGAGAATGTTAGGAGAACGTTAGGAGAACATCAAGAGAATGTTAGGGGAACGTTAGGAGAATGTTAGGGGAACATTAAGAGAATGTAGGGGAACATTAAGAGAATGTAGGGGAACGTTGAGATTGTAGGGGAACGTTAAGAGAATGTAGGGGAATGTTAAGAGAATGTAGGGGCACATTAAGAGAATGTTAGGGGAAAGTTAAGAGAATGTACGGGACCGTTTAGAGAATGTAGGGGCACATTAAGAGAATGGTAGGGGAAAGTTAAGAGAATGTAGGGGAACGTTTGGAGAATGTTAGGGGCACATTAAGAGAATGTAGGGGAACGTTACGAGAATGTAGGAGAATGTTAAGAGAATGTTAGGGGAATGTTAGGGGAATGTTAGGGGCACGTTAAGAGAATGTAGGGGAATGTTAGGGGAATGTTAGGGGCACGTTAAGAGAATGTAGGGGAACGTTACGAGAATGTTAGGGGAATGTTAGGAGAATGTTAGGAGAACGTTAGGAGAAGATCAAGAGAATGTTAGGAGAATGTTAGGGGAACGTTAAGAGAATGTAGGGGAACGTTAAGAGATTGTAGGGGAACATTGAGATTGTAGGGGAACATTAAGAGAATGTAGGGGAACGTTAAGAGAATGTTAGGGGAACGTTAAGAGAATGTTAGGGGAACGTTAAGAGAATGTAGGGGAACGTTAAGAGAATGTAGGGGAATGTTAAGAGAATGTTAGGGGAACGTTAAGAGAATGTTAGGGGAACGTTACGAGAATGTTAGGAGAATGTTAGGAGAACGTTAGGAGAACATCAAGAGACTGTTAGGGGAATGTTAAGAGAATGTTAGGGGAACATTAGGAGAATGTTAGGAGAACATCAAGAGAATGTTAGGGGCACGTTAAGAGAATGTAGGGGAACATTAAGAGAATGTAGGGGAACGTTGAGATTGTAGGGGAACGTTAAGAGAATGTAGGGGAATGTTAAGAGAATGTAGGGGCACATTAAGAGAATGTTAGGGGAAAGTTAAGAGAATGTACGGGACCGTTTAGAGAATGTAGGGGCACATTAAGAGAATGGTAGGGGAAAGTTAAGAGAATGTAGGGGAACGTTTGGAGAATGTTAGGGGCACATTAAGAGAATGTAGGGGAACGTTACGAGAATGTAGGAGAATGTTAAGAGAATGTTAGGGGAATGTTAGGGGAATGTTAGGGGCACGTTAAGAGAATGTAGGGGAATGTTAGGGGAATGTTAGGGGCACGTTAAGAGAATGTAGGGGAACGTTACGAGAATGTTAGGGGAATGTTAGGAGAATGTTAGGAGAACGTTAGGAGAACAAGAGAATGTTTGGAGAATGTTAGGGGAACATTAAGAAAATGTTAGGGGAATGTTAGGAGAATGTTAGGAGAACATTAGGAGAACATCAAGAGAATGTTAGGAGAATGTTAGGGGAACATTAAGAGAATGTAGGGGAACATTAAGAGATTGTAGGGGAACATTAAGAGAATGTAGGGGAACGTTAAGAGATTGTAGGGGAACGTTAAGAGAATGTTAGGGGAACGTTAAGAGAATGTTAGGGGAACGTTAAGAGAATGTTAGGGAAACATTAAGAGAATGTAGGGGAACGTTAAGAGACTGTAGGGGAATGTTAAGAGAATGTTAGGGGAACGTTAAGAGAATGTTAGGGGAACGTTAAGAGAATGTAGGGGAATGTTACGAGAATGTTAGGAGAATGTTAGGAGAACGTTAGGAGAACATCAAGAGAATGTTAGGGGAACATTAAGAGAATGTAGGGGAACGTTAAGAGAATGTTAGGGGAACATTAGGAGAATGTTAGGGGAATGTTAGGAGAATGTTAGGAGAACATCAAGAGAATGTAGGGGAACGTTAAGAGATTGTAGAGGGACCGTTGAGAGGATGTTAGGGGAACATTAGGAGAATGTTAGCAGAACATCAAGAGAATGTAGGGGGATGTTAAGGGAATGTAGGGGAACCTTAAGAGAATGTTAGGGGAACGTTAAAAGAATGTTAGGGGAACGTTAAGAGACTGTTATGGGAATGTTTAGAGAATGTAGGAGAATGTTAAGAGAATGTCAGGGGAACATTTAGAGAATGTAGGGCAACATTAAGAGAATGTTAGGGGAATATTAAGAGAAAGTTAGGGGAATGTTAAGAGAACGTTATTGGAACATTAACGGGACGTTAGATTAACGTTTAGAGAATGTTAGGGGAACGTTAAGAGAATGTTAAGGGACCATTCTTCAAATCTAAAAATAATGTTCTATTGCCATAAAGAAAACTTTCCTGGCTAACTAAAAAACAAACCATAAAAAGGTATGTTCTGGGAACCAAAAATTATTAGCTGTTTAGCTACATTTCCATCCAAGGGTTTTATTTTTTTTTTTTTGCGATAGAAAGTTTAGCGCATTGAGATGTTTACTGATCTAGCTGATGGAAATGCAAATGATATATATAACTGATTTTTTTAAAAAGTGTCGACATGATCTTTTTTTTCATAAGTTCTATGTAGATACTTAAATAGGGCATTCATGCAAAAAAAAAGTGAATTGATCCATCCATCAGGGCATAACCAGAGTGGCTGATCAGGAGAATTCCCAGTGGACTGTTCATAAATTGGGTCTGCAGACGTACAGTACCACTCACCTGCTATCTCTCAGTATCTCGCACACACTCAGAAAAAGCATATGTGTTACATTATTGTGTGACTGATAACTAAAGTAACTAATTACACTACATTTGTATTTAAAGCAGCGCATCAGTTACTTATGCATTAAAAAGTGCCATTTTCTCACGTTACTTGGCTCAGAGTGCACATGCTCGCATGTACTGGCGTAACTATGTAGTTTACAGAAAGGGACAGTAAATTAATCTATTTCAAGAAAAGATTCCATTCAAAGGGATGACGTCACACAGGGATTGTTGCGCCGATAATCGAATGCACAAATTCAACTGTTACTATCCATTGTGTGTCTGTAGAGGTATAGTCCCGTTTTATTAAATTAGCTTGCTTACTAGCAAACACGGCTAATTTTATTATTCACATAGAGGTTAGCGCAACGTTGGCTCGGTTACAAGCAAACAGGGCTAATTTTATTATTCACATAGCAGTTAGTGCAACATTAGCTTGGTTATTAGCAAACAGGGCTAATTTTATTATTCACATAGAGGTTAGGGTAACGTTAGCTCACTTACTAGCAAACACTGCTAGTTTTATTATTTACACACAGCGGTTAGCAAACATTGGCTCGCTTACTAGCAAATACGGCTAATTTTATTATGACATCAAGACTATATGACTGCAGACTCGAGTCGGACAAATAAATAGGAAAATTCTCTGACTTTCTTGTGATTAATTTGCTCTTGTTTTGTGCACACTCTCATGTTAATTTGAATTCAAATGCTTTTTACATAATATAATTGTTTAATTAATTTTGAAAGGGGCACTTTTAAATAATTTAGAAAAGGTACAGGGGCTTGTGCCCCCAGGGCCCCCCTTCTGCACGTCCCTGTTGTGTTTGGTGGGGAGGCTCAATTTTAACAATCTCCTCAGTTTCTCTCGAATGTAAATCAAACGCCCCCATACAAGACATTGTGCCCATGGGCTTCTGAGTTCTTAATCCAGGCCTGACCATAGGATGTGGAGTCGCCTGACAGCTCCAGATATTTAGCATGTGAATAAACAAAGATGGTAAGCTTAACCTATCATTTTGATCACTGTAAGCCTTGAAGTTAATCAACATTTAACATTGTTGCCTGAGAGGACAAAGTGATTCAAGTTAAAATCAGTTCATTTCGGAGTATTACGGTATGTTTGTGAATGGGCGTTTGATTTACATTTGAGAGAAACTGAGGAGATTGTTAAAATTGAGCCTCCCACCAAACACAACCCAGTTATTGGGCTTTATGCCTCATCCTCTGTTAATGCAGATGAGCTGGTTATGTCTTGCAGCGCGCAGTCAAACACGATATCAGAAACCTGTGAATGTGGATGGTGTGACTAAATTATTACCTCATCCAGATGTAATTGAATAATTCCAGAGGTCATTGACTTGCTTGTGATAGAGAGGTTGCTTAGAACCAATCATTTGGAACAATTAAGCATTTTTTTCTGCTTCTCTTTCTATTGAAAATAATGGTGCAGATCAAATTTAATTAATAATTGACTGTTCAGCAAATAAAACCGTATACGGCTGTTCATAAAAAAAGATGTGTCTTAAAGACCTGATCTACCATATCTTTTAGTTTAATTGTTTTTAATTGTTTTAAGGACTTTAATATATATATATATATATATATATATATATATATATATATATATATATATATATATATATATATATATATATATATATATATATATATATATGGTTGTTTTTAACCAGTATTTCATAGTATATATGCACATTATTATATACGAAGACTATTCACTAGGCCTATTCTATATTATACACATATAATTATGCTATAAACAAACACTTAAGCATACCTATAAAAAGAAAATGCTTAAAAAACATACTAAATGAAGGATTACATAGAAATTCAAGGAAACATAGAAATTCATAAAGTTTAGCGTTAGGGGATAGAATATACAGTGGCAAGAAAAATTATGTGAACTATATGGAATTAATTGGTTTTCTGCATTAATTGGTCATAAAATTTCATTTCATCACAAGTATAGACAAACACAATGTGCTAAAGATAACAAGACAGAAACAATTATAATCTTTCATGTCTTTATTCAGCACATCTCATTAAACAACATTGATCTTGCATACCCCTCAGCAAATGTGCAGTTGCACCCCTGCCTCCTGGTCTAAAAGGGACATACTCCCAGATCATTACAAGAGGTGATGTGCAACGGAAGGGACCGCACCAAACCGTATCAATAATTCGATTACACATAGTGTCTTGTATACCCAGACAGACAAATAAGACTGTAGCTCGACTACACAGTAACTCGATTATAACTGCCCATGTAAAAGTAGTTAATATAATTAACAAAGATTGATTACTCACTCAACGTCTCATTCACTTTCTCTAAATAAAATCCAAAAAGTATTTTGACTACATAGTACAGCCATTTTTGCCATTTTTGTTGAATGGATGGGGACAAAGTGGACTTTCTTTGTTCTTTGTGGAATTTCTTTATTTTTATATAATTTAAGTAAGTCATATCAGATCAGTCTCTAACACAAATTATGAGACAGGTATACCTTGACCAAAAATAACCTTGTCTCTATAGATTTTACACCCATTGTTACTCTAAAATATACATGAATAGAAAAATGTTTTGGTGGTTTGAAATATTTTGGGGGGAGGGGGGGTATGCCCAGACCCCCCTAAAAGAGGTGTAGCCCCCCCCCCCCATTCATAAATCCCTAGTGAAGTCCCCAACATAATGTTATGTACATTCAGATTTAAGATCATTTCAGATTTCTGAGCTACGACCCTGAAGAAGGAGTAAGCGGTAGAAGATGGATGGATGGATGGAGATTTCTGAGATAACTAGGGTGCTCATGGTCTATTAGAGAAGTTATTCTCAGATTTGACAAGACACTATTTGAAGAATATTCCCCCTTTTCTGACGAAGTCTCAGCAATCAGGTCAAACCTCTGTTCTTTATCTAACTCAGCCTTTTACAACTTAATCTCTGAGTTTTGACTCTGCGACGTTAATTCTTCTCAGTTAATACTTAAGATTTTAACACTCTGGAGCTAATTTATTTACAATCTTTAAATTCTAAATAAAAGACAATAATCAAGACCCAAATTACTTAATAATATGTGCAATACTAGTTGCAGTGTTTATTGATTCTTTCTTTTCTTGTTCTTGTTCTTCTTCTTCTTGTTAAATAACATATACAGGGTTTCCTGAAATAGAAATGCAGAGTGATTTTAGTCTACACAGTGTGTGTGTCTGTGTGTGTGTGTCTGCTTTGTTAATGGAACTTTTTACCCCTGTGTAAACTCTGTTGTAATGATAAATCTAAATATGAAATATTTTTGTGTGTCACATAACCGATTATCAGCACATGTCCAGTTTTCATAAAGAATCCTCACCTGCTTGTAACCAGCTTCCCTGGCCTTCAGGAGCATGTCCTGAAGTATGAATCAGATATGAAACACTTTGTATATTGCTTGAATATATATTTGTTACTACAAGCACTTAACAATATAATTGCTAAAATATTATGTGCGTCTGTGCTCACCCTGGTACGCAGGAGCTCAGGATATCCAATCATGTCCATGATCTCAAAATTGTTCACACCCTCCAAAAGCATCCAGGTGATCTTGTTAGCCTGAGTCGGGTGGATTTCCTCAACCAGAAGTAACATGTAATCATCTAGAGAGAGATAGAGAGAGAGAGAAACAGTGAATGGTGCCAGCCATCCAAATCATGTAACATGAGTGGGGCTTAGATGCCAGACTCGTTCTATACACTGTTATTGTGTAACAGAAGCAAGAGGAGTTGAAAGTTTGTAGGAGTTTTAGCTTTACACAAGTAAACACGCCCCAAACCATAATCGGAAGTAAAATAAAGTGCATTAAATCACTGAGTTGCAGAGCAGGAGTGTATATGAGCCATATTTATGTGTGTTTGTGTGTGTGTATACATATATGAGTATGAGTCTCATGCGCCATCTGGAACTGGTCGTCTACAGGAGATGACTCCAACATGTGGATAGTCAGACGTTTCCCAACTGGTGGATATGTGGGTACATTCTGCAAACATTATTATGTCTCAAAATTATAATTTCACAATTAGAGCTTTGTTCTTACCATTGTGTCCTTGTCCTGCTGCACTTCACTGATGGATGTTGGAGCTTGAGTTGGAGCTGGAACCTCATCTGCAGCTGAGACACTATCTACAGGCGAAACTGTTTCTACAGTTGGCATTGTGTCTGCCACTGGAACAGTATCTGTAGATGTTGATGTAGTGATGCTTATACACTCTTCATTTAAACATGGCACTTCTGTTGTGATAGTGCCACCGGTCTGCTGATGCACCGGTGCAGGTTGAACCACATCAGGTATATTCTGGACATCTGCATACAGAAAAAAGCACCAAACAAAGACATAATTACAGGCTTCATCCTAAACCATATCCTGCTATAGTATTACTATTCAGCTACTATGCAGCCGTGGAGAGACTGGAACACACACTGTATGACAAATGTAATACTGATATACAATCAGACAGCTGTGACTCACATTGTGGCTGGATGGTCTGTGCAGTCCAGAGCAGATCCGGGTGGGGCTCAACCTTCTGGCTGGGGGTGTAAGAGACAACCAGGTTCTGAGCCTGTAACACACAGATACACACAGCAGTTAAAACACTTTATTTCATCTTGTTTCTCTCAGATCATCATCACAGCTAGCAGTTAGCTATATCCAGTTAGCAGTAGCCTCTTGAGGTAACTTGAGGTAGCTAGAGGTGGTTCTCATTCTTTTGCAGCTAGTGACCCCTTTAACTGCAATATCAATATATTGAATCTTTTTAATGTGTACACCATGGGTTGGTAGATGTTCTGTATGTTATTGACATGCATGCTCGCCATCCTCTGCCTGTTCTGATGGGCAGGGTAAGCCTGACATTTCTCTGTCTGCTAGGCCACACCCATGTATACCAGCTTCCTGCCCCAGCAGCCTGCTTCAGCCTCGCGCTCCTCACAGGACTTAAAGTGTTCAATGAAGCTGTAACACAACATAGGCCTGGCTCTTAGAGTCTTTATCTAAACACTGCTGTTAGTCTTTATGCCTATGCCACCAAAATTGCAAGCTAATGTTGGCTGAAATTACCTCATATGACCAAACAGAACTTTTATATCAACAATATAAGGATTTCAATAAAAATCAAATTGAATTAGTTAAACACAAAAGAGCAAAAGTAAAAAGAACCCTGACATTAGAACCCAGGCTGCTAAAACGTAGTAATTTACACATGGCTTACACTGCACGGCCATTCAACAGTTTGCCGTTGAGCCTCTTCATCGCCAAGTCCGCTGCCTCAGCAGTCTCAAAATGGATGTAGTCATACCCTTTAAACCCCTTCTCATCACCTACAACCCATAGGAGAAACATGTCATGTCAACACACAATTTATAATAAACAGAACTAATACAGGACTTTAGTATAAAAAGCATGCTAATCACGCTATACAGATGCTATTCAGATCCAAACAGTTCAAAGCCCGAACCTTGCAAGACAGGGCCTTCACAAAGAATGAGAAGGTGTAAAAAAGGGTCAGGGTGTCAATCAACTTGTCCAAGTTCTTGATGAACAGGTATCTATTGCTGGAGTTCCTCAGAGATGAAACCCTCTGAGACCACATTAGCGCATGGGCCGTCCCATAAGGAGCTCAAGATGAAACATTTCCAGTGCTCGCTCAGCTGAGGGAACAAAATTAATTACAGCTCCTTCATTTCAATTAAAAAGGCTAGGTAAAGTCATTTTCAGAATTATTGTCACCTTTGGTAAAGATGGGTAAGAAAGGTTATGAAAATGCTTTGGTTAATTAGCTTAATTGCACTTTTAACTGAAGTATTTATTCTAATAACTCGTAAAAATTAATAACTCATAAAAATTTTCAACAAAACCTCATGTCATTATAAGGCACATAACTTGACCTTATCCGTGTAATAAAACAGTCAAATAAAACATAAATTAGACACGTAGCCTTAAGTAGGCTATAAAACTGGTATAAAATGTAGAAATAGTGTATGGAACAGTGATCTCCAGTGTCCTGTGTGGTTTGTATTACCGTCGGCCCGCTGCTGAAAGTTGATGCAAGCGTAGACGAGTGAGGAGCGGGTCTTCCAATTCCTGCAGAGCCGGATAGAGTGAATGTGGCCTGCAGAGCTGAATTTCTTTGCAAGCATAGGCTCCATCACATTGGGGTGCAGATCACCCACATACAGTGTGGCCATCAGTTTACGGTTCATTCTACCTAAAAAATAAATAATAAATCAATCAAACCCTCAGTGATGGAGGAAAGCAATAGCACTAAACCTACAGTTTTAAATAGACAAACATTAGTATAGTACAATAAAAACACTTTTCTCCTTGGATATCGGAAAAATCTTAAAACATAAAGGACTAAACGTTCTTACATTTCTCAGTACTAGGGATGCACCGAATGTTTGGCAACCGAAATTATACGGTCGAAAATAGCAAAAAAAGCATTTTCTGTGTTCGGCCGAATAAGTGAACAGGCAGAATGAATTTGACCGAATAATGACATGTTTGATGACGCGACCAAATAGCCTAGCAACCAGAGTGAGACGCGCAAATGTCACGACCTCGATGAGGTACGTGCACAAGCTACGTGCTCTTCGGATGTTTACTCTGGACACGTGTGTTTGTTTTGTTTCTGTTCCGGAATATTCTGTCACGTCAAGAGACGTAAGGGAGTAAAGTATGGAAGCAGGTGCAGGTAAAGACGTATTTATTTAAGGGCAGGCAGACAAATCCAAATCGTAATCCAAAAAACGTAGTCAAGACAGGCAAAGGGTCGGGCGATCAGCAAACAGGCATAAACGGGGCAAAGCAGGAATCAAAGTCACGATCACAGAAAACAGGGTCAAAACACAAAACAAGAAACATGAACTAGTACTATGGACTGGGAGCGGAAAAACCAGTGTGAACTAAATTAACTAATCTATAGTTTAAACTAACTAAATCTATTAAGGAACAGAACATTAACAACGTATCTAAATACAATATATCTACTATAATACTCCGCGAGGTGTACAGGGACGCGAGCGGTATATATCCTGAATATAATCAGCCGTATAGAACCGAATAGAACCATTTTTTGCACTCTCGTCAATGCACTTTTTAATGCACTTTTTTGTTGTAGACTACAGAGTGTTCCATTCTTTCAGCAGTCAGTTATAGGCCTAACATCGACTATTCAAGGGGGGATCAAAGATGACCACATAAAAATATTTTTATTTTACTCATTTATTTATTTAAAGTTATATTGTGCCTTGTTGGTAGCCTATGCCTGCTGGAATGAAAAAAAATGTTCAGTGTTAAATAAATATTTTGAAATTGTAGTTTTTGTAATTGATTTTTTCCTTTGAAAAGCAAGAAAAATAGTAAAAAGCACATTTTGACTATTTCATTTATGCAATGGTGAAAAAAATGGCAAAATAAATGGAAAAAACACGAAAAAACGTGCTTGGTATTCGGCCTTCGGCCAAGTTTTTCATTATATTCGGTTTCGGCTTCGGCCAAGAATTTTCATTTCGGTGCATCCATACTCAGTACGATAATAAAATTACAGAAAAACAAATAAAAAACAGTCTAAAGTGTTCAGAATACCCATTTAACTATTAAAATATAAGAAAAAAGATTATTTGATAAATTATTACAAGGCTACTTACCACAGATGGTAATGTACAAGAGAAATACTGATCGCTGCTAACTGCTGCTAATCGCTGCTTAATGCTGCTAAACGTTGCTAATCACTGCTAACTGCTGCTAATCACTGCTAACTGCTGCTAATCACTGCTAACTGCTGCTAATCACTGCTCACTGCTGCTAAACGCTGCTAACTGCTGCTAACTTTTTTGTATCATGGAAACCTTATCATTAATGAACAACGAAAAATTATGTTTAATATATTCAGATGAGGGTGGCTTGGTGGTTAGCATGTTTCTCTTGCACTTCCGGGGTTGGGGGTTTTAATCGCGCATCTGCCCTGTGTGTGCGGAGTTTGCATGTTCTCCCCGTGCTTTGGGCATGTTCTCCCCCAGTCCAACGACATGCAGTGATGGCTGATTGGCATTTCTAAATTGTCCATAGTGTGTGTGTGTGCGTGTGTGTGTGTGTGCATGTAGGTGTGTGTGTGGGTGTGATTGTGCCCTGCGATAGATTTGCACCCCGTCCAGGGTGTCCCCCGCCTTGTGCCCTGAATTCCCAGGGATAGGTTTCAGACTCTTCATGACCCTGTGTAGAATAAGAGGTACAGAAAATGGATAGATGGATATTCAGACGTTATTGCAATCCATATTATGTAGAGAATGAACCAAATATTGTGGTAATTATCTTTAATGAATAATTGTTGTTGCAGCACACCACAAATATCTTTCAAAAGAAAAAAACAAAACAAACATTTTCAATAATAAAACAATATTTTTAAAGAACTTTAAGTATTATAACAAAGGCCTATAATATATAGGAATAGTAATGAACCAATTTTGCAGTTACATTTGATCACATGATCTTTTAAATTCAGATTTAGTCTACAGAGCATAGTACATATGTAATAATGTACAGTTGCATTTTGTATAGCTCTTACAAGCACGGTGTAAAATTCAGGGGTGCACCTCATCAGTACATGTTTGCAATCTGTTTTATAGACTGTATAACTTACAGTGGTTTGAGATGGACGGTGAACAATGTAGGCTTTGATGAAATCCTTAACCAGGAGGCTCCACCTTTGCCTAGGTGTCAAGGCTTTGCTGCCAATCTCACTATGTTTTGGTTTCATCAATCATGAAACCTGCATTCACAGGGATACTGCCCTGGTCTACACGTTTTCAGCTGAAGGAGAAAAACAAGAAAAAAAATGCATTGTTGTCAGTTGTTATGCATGTGTTAAGCAAATATGGAGCAGTTGTCCTGACATGTAAGCTGCTTTAAACCCCAAAAGTACAAAAATGGAATACGGAAAAGTGTACGGAACACTATTACCCTATGTTAGTTCCTACTGTATCAATATATTTTGCTCATCTGGCTGTTGAAGAGCATTTGCGATTTCTGTCCACCTCTTCTCTTTCTTAGGCCGGTTGTGGTGTATCTCGTGGGAGACATCATACAGGCATTCATGCTCCTGCCAAAGTTAAATTAAACTTTGCTCCATGACTTGTATCCACACTTTTCTTGTTGCCATCTTCTTTCTTGCTGTGTGTTCTTCGTCATTGTCATTTTCTTTGAATGTTAAAAAGTTGTACAGTTCTTCCCTTTATGCTTCTGCCATATGTTTCTTGGGTTTCCCTTCCTCACGGTGACCTCACCCCATAGCTTGCTCTCTCGTTGGCTGTAGCTCATCGCAGCAGTCACTGCCAATGACGACACTTTTCACACCACAGGATGTGGAGTCACCCGACAGCTCCAGATATATAGCATGCCAAATATCTGTCTGGCGTCGGTGATGCCTTCGGCGATGTGTCGACGAGCCTCTTTGAGCGTCGTTGAGTAATTCACTCAAAACGATCGACTGCCGATTGTGTGTATGTGTGTTTGTGTGTGAGTTAGGCTACACTGCACAGGGAAATGTCTTTTTATTGTTGCTGCTGGTCCAGGAAAGCATCGTTACAATCATGTGGTGTAAATCCTGTATGATGGAGAATACCTACAGGTGTTGATATTGTCCTTCAGGTTGTGATCATAGGCGGTAACCTGTCAGTGTGAATCCTGTATAAGCTAAAGGTGTTTCCAACAAAGAGTACCCTATAATTCAAAACCTTGATTGTGTGTGTGTGTGTGTGTGTGTGTGGGTGGGTGTACGGGGGGCTCTGAATTCTTAATCCGGACCTGCCTGCATATAATTTTTTCCTTCATAGAATTCCTGCAGGTATTTGTACAGGAAAATGAGCTGAAAATCCTGTAGGATATCTGCACAATATTCCTGCAGGATTCTTGTAGGGTTTTTTTTCTAAGGGCGGTACAGGTTGCCAGCTTGTACAGGCCAAGGTCAATCCGCTTTCAGGTTGGAACCGGTGGTCGGTGACAACCTGCGATGTGGGCGCAGCTCTCCACCACTACCTCCCAGACCCATGGGCTTCATCGTTTAAGGGCAGTTACTTGGAGCCCTATCAGACAAGCAACTGCTCCATTCTGAAATTTCACATAATTGCAATTATTTGTGAAATTAAAATGAAAGTAAGCCAGCCAATTTGAATTAATAATCTCAATACTCTCTCCATTTGACAAAGATTTGAGGACATGTGGAATGCAAAAGGTAAACAATTTGTGATATACACAAATTTATGTATGGAAACGGCTCAAGGGCAGATTTCTTTTGCGATACACCAAAACTTATGTGACAATTAGTTGTTTTTTTTTTAAGGATGGCGTCATCATGCACACCCTTTTAGCGGTAAAAGGCCAATTGGATGGAAACATTGTCTATAAAAAAAATGGATGGAAACTTGGCTATGGTAAGTCAAGTAACCGATCTTTACAACCATGTTATGCAGAAAAGCATCTCAGAATACACAACACATAAAACCTTGAGGACCACACTGGGTTACACCCCAAGAGCAGGAATCTGAGGTTACAGCACAGGCTCACTGAAACTGGACAGTTGAAGTTTGGGAAGGCGATGTCTTTTACTTTTTTACATTTCACCTATAGCCCTGGAATATCCAACCCCCATCCTAATAGGATTTTTTCTGCTCCTTTTGAAGTGTTCTCTCAACAGATATAAAATTACATAAATATTTTAGATGTTCTCAGAATTATTTTAAAATAACTGTTTAATTGATAATTATTAACATGCTTTCTTTTAACAGTCAAAATTTGGACTAGTATGTAATTTTCTTAAGCACTCACATTACACATGTTAAACAAGGTACATCTGTGTTAAGTTCAAATCCACCTGTATCCAATTGCATGGGTGTACAATAAATATCACTGACCTTGGGAGTTCTCACAGCTAAAACATCAGATCAGATCAATCCTGCTATCATGAGCACCAAGGAACTGCCCATGAAGCTTTGAGATGAAGTTGTTAGGAGGAAAAAAGATGGAGAAGGTTATATAAAGATCAGCATAGCTCTGAACTGTGGCTGGCCACTTTATGTCCCAGGCATCCTCATGTCTTTGTTACCTTCTGGCTCTCCTTTTTAATTATGCTGTAGCTAGTCATGCCAGAGTCCTTGCTTGCACTCTGCACACAAGGTACACTGTCCTTAACCATTACGTGACAATAATCATACCTAACAATGCGCCCCACTGCCCCCGCAAGCTACATAGCCTAAAGATCAATTAGATTACAGAGGATGGTACCACTTAAAAACCATGAAGATGGCTTGCAGTCTTCCAGTGAATCCATAAACTCCTATTTCAATTAAAGCTGAAACATGAAAAGGATATTAATGATTGCCACTATGATTTTGCTGCCAGGTACTATGGGAGATTTTCCTATGCAAGACCAGACAGTTCTCAACTGATCTTTCCTGTGTTCTATGCACACACCATCCAGAAAATTCACACGCTCACACTGTACTGCTATGTGCTGCTATGTACTGCTATGTGCTAAACTTGAATAAGAAATGATTACTAGGTGATCAGAAAAGCCATTTAAAATATTTTACTAGCTAAAAGTGTTCTGTCATATGTATAATACACTCTGTGAGGTGTAATTAATTAATATTGTATTAATATTGTAGAAGTTGTAGACCTTAGAAGTGGGGAGGTACTGTTGTACAATCTAGTATGTTGTACCCCTGTACATATCAGAGCATGTGCAGAATCACTCTGTCAGAAAGTAGCCTTTATCTCTCACTGCCATATACAAGGAAACATGCAAGTCCTCAGCAAAAGTCTTAGGCTCCCCCTTTTTTTACTATAAATTTTGACATAGATGTTTATTTTATGACTTCTGCATTATTGAGTCAAACTTTTCCAACAAAAAAGAAAGGAATGTTACAGAAAATTTTTTGTATGTCAATAAAAAAAAAAGAAAAAAACATAATGAAAGCTGTTGGGTTTTGCATGCAATAAAAGAGAAACTGTGGCAAGATTCTCCAAGATGTTCAGTTACCAGCTAATTTTCTAATACAACTGCGAAAATTGTACCTTATACTATTGTTGTTTTTTTTTTACAGCGAAGGATTGTAACACATAATATATTCACTTTATTCAGTTTATTACTGTTGACTGCTGTTTATAGTATTTTAAATATTATTTTTATTCTTTTTTCAAAATATCATTATTTTTGAAGATATATTTGCTTTACATCATTTCTTTGCATGTGCCTAAACTATTGCACAGTACTGTATGTGCACACAGTCACACCTAGACCTACTAGCACATCTAATACATCATAGTATTTACTTAATGTCATATCTCAAGTACAATGGAAAGTGAGTAAGATATTATAAGATGTTTATTTTCCAGCTTTAAATGTGGTATTTAAATTCCAGGTCCTCTTTCACAGTTTCACAATAGTGGAACAATAACAGAATTTTAAAAAATCCAATCCTGCTCTACTAGTGCAGGAAGGGCTAAATTAATAGACTCTGAAATTATTGATAATTTGAGTAGTTTTGAGGTAATTTGATACATTTTAAATTCTTTAATCTAACATAGATAAATAGCCAAAAAAATTTAAATCTACCTAGTTGATTCTACAAAACTATTATTTACAGACCCTCAGGGCCATATTCTGAATTTCTTTATGAATTTGCAGAGTTTATCTCGAACCTGGTTGTTTCTGTAGACAAAACATGAATTGTTGGAGACATTAATATTCATTCTAGTAATCCACAAGACACTCTGAAAACACATGAGATCATGTTATTATTCTTGATAGAGTATAAAATGTAGTTGGAGTTGGAAAAAAAAAAAGTCTCTTTCCTGGCTCAGGTCTTATTTGACTGATTGTTATCAGCTTGCAGATGTAAATGGTGACTTCTCCATACATAATAAAGGTAAAGTTTGGTGTTCCACAAGCTTCTGCTAATGACGCAAAGTTATATGTTTCAGCAAAGCCAGATGAGAGACACTAGCTTAATAAAGTTAAGGAATGTGTAAAGATCATTAGACAGTGGATGCTGAGTCCACTGGATACCAGGACCAGGCAAATAGAAGCAAGCTTTCTGATTACATATTAACTCTGAATGGCCTTTCAGTTACATCATGTGCAGCAGTAAAAGACCTTGGTGTGATTACTGACTCCAATCTCTAATTTGAAGCTCATGTAGATAATATTACTACGATAGCCTTCTTTTATCTCAGAGAGATTGATAAGAAAGATAAGAAATATAATGTCAATATATGATGCAGAAAAACTAGTACATGCTTTTGTTTCCTCTAGGTTGGATTGCTGAGATGCCTTACTGTTTGGATGTTCCAGTAGGTCCATTAACAAGCTCCAGTTAGTTCAGAATGCAGCAGTCTCAGTCCTTACTTAAACCAGAAGATATGACCACATCATGTCTTATCCACACTGCATTGGCTCCCAATAAAATTTTGCACTGATTATAAAATACTACCATTGACCTATAAAGCACTGAATGGTCTCATGTTGCAGTACATGGGCAAACTGCTAGTCTTTTACAATCTGCCCTGCCTGTTTTGATCAAAAGGAGCAGGCTCTTTGTTGGTATCTTGAATAATGAAGGCTACAGCAAGGAGCAGAGCTTTCTCTTATAAAGCCCCACAGCCTTCCAATTAGGGACTCAGACACAGTCTCAGTGTTTAAGTCTAGGTTGAAAACATATATGTTTAGTCAAACCTTTTGTTAATCTGATTTTCTCTTAGGTAAAGGCGCAGATCTGGAGGGTTCACGCGCCTAGAATGTTTTGGTAAACTGTGATGTTTGGAATCTGTCCCCGTCCCCCCTCCTCCTTTTTTCTTTTGAGCTACACATACTACTACTACCGAGTTAGCGTTTATCCTCTTAGGACATGCCTGAACCATCCTAATGCCCCCCTTCTGTTTGGAGCTTTTGTACACCTGAAAATCACTGCTAAAGCTCAGCATGAGATTACTGTGAATGGTACCACACAGACTCCCCAAAGATAGCTTTTCTTTCTTCCATGGAATGATAGACTTCAAGTTAAAAATGATGATCATACTCAAGTTCCTGTTAACAAAATTAGCACTTTTGACTATATAGTATACAGTTATTCAAGAGAAATTAATCACACCATCTGGTGTCACCCAGAAGAGGATGGGTTTCCATTTGAGTCTGGTTCCTCTCAAGGTTTCTTCCGCTTGTCATCTCAGGGAGTTGCCACAATCACCTCTGGCTTACTCATTAGGGATAAATTAAAGCCAGATTTTTGTAAAGCTGCTTTGTGACCATGTCCATTGTTATAAGCATTATATAAATTGAATTGAATTGAATCAACTTAAAGGTTTGAAATTGTGAGCAAAGAAGTAAGAGTAAAAGGACAGAGACAAAACAGAGACAGTTATGTTTACACCATTGCATGAATGGGATTTACAAGACAAGGTCATGCTTATAGCATGTAGGGGCATGGTTTAACATGGGTCTGTACTGGGAGGGAGGTCTGGGAATGAGCTAGTGGGGTAATGATTAATGTGGCACACAAGAGTGCTGCTGTCCCACATATATTTTATGTGATCTCTCTCTGTCTCTCTCCGTGACCAGTGAGTTGAGCGTGCATGCAAAGCCAAAGCCAAGCAAAAACCAGCAATGAACTGGAAAGTGGCAAATGTTTATTTTTTATTTTGAAATATGTTTTATAATACTGACTGTTTACCATGCCAAGGACACAAGCACAATATCTTTCTTGTGCACAGGTCACAAGAAAAATCAGTTGAGAACTGCCTGGTCTTGAGCAGGAAAATCTTCCAGTAGCTGGTAACAAAGATCACAGTGGCAATCAGTAATAACTTTGACATATTCCAGGCTTAACTGAAATGTGAGTTTATGGATTTATTGCCAGTTCTAACTCCAGTAACTGAAAGTGGTTGTCACATTCTGCTATCAACTCACTGTTTTATCACACACATAAGTGAGTCTTCCAAATCCTACACTAGCATCATGAATGAACAAGAAAGAATCTATGTGAATCTCTGGGGGTTTCCCGATAGCCACAATTTTAAGGTAGCTTTGTTCCTAAAGTAACTTCATGTCAGCACAGTCTTATTTAAACTAAGCCCAGGACTACAGCTTCATAATATAATCATAATTCAAGAACAGCGCAATGGTACATCTGTTAGTGATATACCACCAATTTCTCTGTATTGTGCACTATACATTTATTACCCTTTTTTAAAAATTGCATTTAAACATCTATATTTAGAGGTCAGCAATTCTATAATTCTATCTGTTGTTGCATAGTCATACATATGTGTGGGACTTGACTACTACGGATTAATGTTTGCATGTTTATTACATTTTGCAATTCTACGAGGAAAAAAGTTTGTCCCTCAAATAACAATTATGAAAGCATATGAGCCATTGGCAAACCATGGAATGTATTTAATCAATTAAGTGGTACTTAAAAATTTCAAAGGAAAGAAATCCTTAAGACATTGACATAATTTGTAGTGACATTTTCCACTTGACATAATATTTTCAAACTGAACATCCGATGGTAATAAATTGCATGTTTGTTTTTGTTTTGTGTGATTGTTGTTTGTTGTTTTTTGTTAGAAGAATAGCTGCCTTTTTTCTTTGATGAATGAACATATCTGGGATCCAGTAACATACAGTATGTTAGAAAACTGTTGAGATATTCTAGCATTTTCATAATCAGCTATTTGGGAAAGAAGGTGACGGACGTTTATAAAATCGTTTAACCCTAGTCTTACATGATTGGTGTAGTGCAAGACTGCAAGAGAAACATATATACATATATATATATATATATATATATATATATATATATATATATATATATATATATATATATATATACATATATACATACACACACACACACACTTTTTTTCCTAATCGTGCAGACAGACCCAGCCCATTGAAGTGTTTTGATGAATGTCGGTGCAGCGACCCTGTGATGACGTTGCAGTTCAGCTGGGGCCGCGAGGGCTCGCACGGCATTTGCGCGTTCACGAGGGTGCGCACGAGCCGCTGTGTTGACGGACCCGATAGTGTGCAGGAGAGGCAACATGTCTGCCACAGCCGCTGTGCAGCAGAACAATAATGAAGAGCCAGGCCTGAACGGTAAACTTTTTTTGGTAAACGCTGTTGTAGCTGAAGCCGTTTACGTTGTATACGTTTTAATGCTGTTTTGCTTCTTCCTTGCTTGCCATCGGTTTTAAACAGTATTATGCAACATCTATTGTTTCATATAGGCTAGAATTTCCTCCTCTTTCAGGCAGGGCGGGTTAGAGGCGGGAACATGTATTGCGTCATTTAAGAGTAACCAATAGAAATACGCGTGAACCAGTAAACACGTGGCTTTGCGCAGTAACGGGTGATGATTGACAGACTGTAGACCTATCCTGTGTGCGGTAGTGTATTAGCATCTTGTGAAAGGCGGAGCTAGGTTGAAACAAAACAAGGCAGGGGGGGTCAGAAAAATGGAGGCGGGGGCGAGGAATTGTAATTGACTAGGCAACTGTAAAAATTCAAGCTTTAAAACTGAGCTTTGTGTTTATTTTTTTGTTGTTGTATGGTATATCCATTCTTAGTCACCCTCAGTATATTGTAGATTTTTAGTTAGATTAGCGATTCTACTGATGTTAAACGCTGACAAACGCTTTTTCCAATGCGAAATAAAATAACACCAAATAATGTTTTTACTTTCTGCAAGAACTGTATACGTATAAACTGTTAACAGAGTTAGCACATAATCGGGTTTGAGGTGTCTTTGTACCATAACAGAAAGTTTGTTTTTCTCGGTAATGAATGTTGAATTAGATTTTGTATCTTGTTTTGAGTCTCTGTGTAAAGACAAGTCCAGAAATGGCTTCAGGCGCTCCTGTTAATTTTTACTCACAACATAGACCTACATTATTATCAGTGGTTAGACCTGTAAATTACTGATTAATTTTTTTTAAAATAATAATTTAACTAAATACTGTTAGAGGTATGTCACTGTTTAAAAAAAGAAAGAAAGAAATCCAGCTTGGTCTGTAAAGCATCTAGGGCTGCAACTAACGATTATTTTGCTAATCAAGTTGGCCAATTTTTAACCCCCCCCCCCCATTAATCGGTTAATTGGATGGGTCGGGGCAAACTTTCAGTACAATTTTTTTTTTGTTTATTTAAAATAAAATCCACAAACTGAGTGCTACAAATATAAAGTTCAGACTAAAATTTACACAACTGTTTGTCCAAAACAGAAAATAACTCAACACACACACACACACACACACACACACACACACCAGAATATGTATTATTAATTTAGGACTGTAGTTTTATTCGGTGCTTTTTGGGCATCCATAAAAATAATGCATAATTACTTATACACAATATAAACTAAAATAAATGAATAAAATAAATTATAGATTTATATATATATATATATATATATATATATATATATATATATATATATATATATATGTGTATGTGTGTGTGTGTGTGTGTATATGTATGTATATATATCTCAATTTTTTATAGTTTCTATGCATAATTTTTTTATGGATGCACAAAAATCACAGAATTAAATTACAGTCCTAAATTAATAATAAAAACTCACTTTCACTGCACCTTGTGATTTCTGTTACTCACTGCCTTTAGACATATTATTTTACTTGTGTTTATTTTTGATCATATTGTTTTAATTAGACATTACAGATCTTAATTGCGCTACACTCTGTATCAGTGCGTTTACACCACGCATGATCAGCAATGCGGCCTCGTCACTAACACATCACTTCCGTTATAATAAACGACAGAATTTACACTACAAGCGTACAAATGCAACAATAAACTGAAATTAAACTAAGCCTTTTAAGCAACTCGCACCAGTTTCCCCTGACCCTTACACACAGTGGAGCATTTTGGATATGAACATAACTTTGTGCTTGTGCTGTTATGCTCAATCTGTGTTTTGGCACCTGATAGTTTGTTAGAACAAACTGGATTTATTAGCACAGTTATTTGCAATTGGTTTATGCAGGGACATTAGTGTTCACAGTGATGGTGCATGTAATGTTTATATATACAGTGCCCTCCACTAATATTGGCACCCTTGGTAAATATGAGCAAAGAAGGCTGTGAAAATTTGTCTTTATTGTTTAACCTTTTTAGCTTTTGTTTAAGAAAAATCACAAAAATACTCTGCTCTCATGGATATCAAACAAAACACGGTTTTATCCAAAAACAAATATCTTTGTTAAATATAGGTGCGCAACAATATTTGGCACCCTGAGCCATCCAACCATGGCCCATTTTAAGCTTTCTGGCAGAGGCAGTCAGGTTTTCATTTAATATCTGTTGATATTTGATAGAGTCCATGATGCCATGTATCCTAACAAAATGTCCAGATCCTCTAGCAGTAAAACAGCCCCAAAACATTAAAGATCCACCACCATATAAATATGGGCCATATTTATGGGCATGAGGTACTTTTCCATATGGCTACCTCTCTGTGTGTGCCAAAACCACCTCTGGTGTTTATTGCCGAAAAGCTCTATTTTGGTTTCATCTGACCATATAACCCGATACCAATTGAAGTTCCAGTAGTGTCTGGCACACTGAAGACGCTCGAGTTGATGAGGATGAGAGTAGAGGCTTTTTTCTTTATACCCTTTCAAACAACTTGTGGTGATGTAGGTGACTTCGGATTGTAGTTTTGGAGACTTTCTGACCCCAAGATGCAACTACCTTCTGCACTTCTCCAGCTGTGATCCTTGGAGATTTTTTGGCCACTCGAACCATCCTCTTCACAGTGTGTTGAGACAATATAGAGACACGTCCAATTCCAGGTTGATTCATAACATTTCCAGTTGTCTGGAACTTCTTAGTTATTGCCCCGATGGTGGAAATGGGTATGTTCAATGCTTTTGCTAAATTCTTATAGCCACTTCTCATTTTTTGAAGCTCAACAACCTTTTGCTGCACATCACAGCTATATTTCTTGGCCTTACCCATTGTTATGAATGACTAAGGGAATTTGGCCTATGTGTTACCTCATATTTATACCCCTGTGAAACAGGAAGTCATGGTTGAACAATTTCCTATTCCTAGTCACCAGGTGTACTGAAAAAATGTCAAATATTCTTTGCTCATATTTACCAGGGGTGCCAATATTAGTGGAGGGCACTGTATATATAATCCTAGAGGGAAATTAAAAAAAATTGTTCCAGCAGTTGGTTAACGGTGCCAATTAATCTGCAAAACCGGGGTGGTGGGTTGTATTATTTGTAACAAGGTTATTGGAATACAATATTATAGTGTATATTATGTTATTATAGTGAAACTCTGTAGGGTATAGCATAGTAAGAATACAGTGGATTGTGGAACTCCTAGGTCAGTAAAAGAGCAGAATAGCACAGTTTGGCTCACTAGGTATTTGTTAGGTAAGTGGGTTGAGTGTATCTCAGAGCATTTTATTGTTTTAATGCAAGATGACAAGTGATGCCTCTTAGATGAAAAGCTAGTGGAATGCTAGACTCAAACACTTCTATGGCAACTGGTCGGTGGCTGTGGACAAACACAAAAATGCGCTACAGCATTGTTGAAGGGGAAATAGGAAAGAATTTGTGGGATGGAGGGATGAGATAGATGAAGGACAGTGTCTTATATACAGATTACATCCAGATGTTGAGAAGTGGGTGTTGGCCCATACTGACAGTGGAAGTTTACCAAGTTAAAGCTCTAATTGTGATCTGTTGTTGTTGATCTGTTTATCATATATTAATTAATGACACAAGGACAACAGTGTCAAAAAACTTTTTACAAGCAGATTTATTTGAAATAGAACTTCTGGGTGAGTCGGAGCCATTGTGAGTTAGTTTGGGAAATGGAATACACCCATTTTTAGAAACAAATGACCACTAAATGTATTTTCTCAAAGAGCTTTTACATGTAGTATTTAAAATAAATGCAGTATTTAAAATGTCAGGCCATAATTGACAAATTCCTGTGAATGGTAAAATACATGCAAAGTTTTATACTACAACGTAATATCTTGTTTTATATATGGGCCAAAAAACTGCAATGTTTAAATGCTGTGTGGTAGTGACTGTAGGTGACTGGACTTCTGATCAAAACTTTAATACATTTTATGACTTATCCAAGGAACTTAAGCATTCCCTGATGATGTCCTAATGAGTCACTCAAAGTACATCAGAACTATAAAGCCTGTAGAACAATGAAATGGCTTCAAGATTATAACACAATCCCAGACACACAGACTTAATATTCTTAGATATTCAAAATTCTGTGAATTTCAATGTTAGTGGTTCCATTGCAATCGATAGCTTGGTTGGTTCCCCAGGGTCCTGGGTGGAGTTGGAATTGAATGGGAACATGGCGTCTGGGAGGCAGCAGCTGATCCCAAGCCTGGCTGCCTCTGTGGCCAATAGGAACCAGGGTGAGACTGAGCCTCCACAATCCCTGCAGGCTGTGAAGGAAGTAGGGGAGAGCCTGGTCGGAGGACTTGAGCATGTCCCTTCATCCTCCTCCATCCATAATGGAGACATGGAAAAGATCCTGCTGGATGCCCAACATGAGTCCAGCCCCAGTGGGTCGTCCTGTAATAGGTAAGAGGCCTGAGGAAAAAACAGGTGACCGTAGTATTTTGTGACTCTTTGCATAGGTAAGGATGCATGGCATAAGCTCTAAATAATGGTACCTTTTTGTTTCATGTTTAGAAAATCTGTTTTCATGACATGTACTATTTTTGTTGCTATACTTACTCATTGTACCTACCTAACTCCTCTCTAACATCATTTCAGATGGATATTATTCTTAGACCCTGAAGTATTTGTACTAGCATGATAATGTTTTGATGGATAATACAAAGCACTTCTATAAGTCACTGTAACTGTAAATGTGGTCATAAGACATAATATATTGGAAAGTGGAGATATGGGCAAATCAATAAGAGAGACATGTGAGGGGACCCAGACTGATAAGTAGCAATGTTTTTCAGCTATACTAGTTTTCTCCAGTTAAGATACTGGCAGGGCAAATTATATGTCTGGCCATTTCAATTTAAATTTGAAATGAAATGCTGCTAATGGAAGCATAAAGCTCAATGTCAGTACTTTGGACAGCCCTTTTGCTGTTACTGAAAATTTCTAGCTTCTCACTCGTAATTAAAGTAGCACTATGTAGTATTAACCAAAAATCACTAAATAAGCTATTTAAAGAGTTTGTTTGAGATGTTATTTAAAGATCATAAGCACTAATTGGTTACTTTTTAGCATTTGTTTCTGTGCCTAATTTCTAAAGATACTTTGACTAAGCTACCGACCGTTCTTTTACATTCGGCTAAATATGTGGCAAGTATTACAGACATCTTTGCGTAGTATATTATGGGTGCCATGGATGAAATGATTCGTTGTGACTACAGAATCAATGTTCTAGCTTGTTAAGTACACTGTTAAGTACACTGATGAACACTGAAAGCAGATTGGCTGAGATGATAATGACATTTGTAAATGGAGTATAACTAATTAGTATAGACTCCTGAAAGCCATGGGCCTTAGCGTTTTCTTATTGTTCCGTTTCACTTTGGTAATTTCCTTGAATTCACGGTATTTGCATTGTCCTTGGTTTGGTGTGCGTTGCCCTTTTTTGCCCTAATTGTGTTTGGTGTGCTTGCCCTAAAGTCCTCCAAGACCCCACAGTCCTGAGCATGATGAAGGCCTGATTACCTTCGATGTGGAAATGCCCAGTGAGAAAGATTGTCAGGTAAGGCATTTACATTTTAATTAACATTTATATTTCCTGCAGTAGATATAAAAGTTTACACACCCCTGTTAAAATGGCAGGTTTTTGTTATGTAAAAAAATTAAACCAATATAAATCATGTCAGAAATTTTTCCACCCTCAATGTGAAATTACAACATATAAAAATTAAGTGAAAAACAATCACAAACATTTTCGGGAGAATAGGAAAAAAAACAAAACTTTACAATAACCTAGTTGCATATGTGTGCACACCCTTAAACTAATACTTTGTTGAAGAACATTTTGATTTTATTACATCACTCAGTCTTTTTGGGTAAGAGTCTATCAGTGTAGCACATCTTGACTTGGCAATATTTCCCAGTGCTTTCTTAAAAAACGTTCTAGATCTGTCAAATTGTGGGGCATCTCCTGTGCACAGCCCGCTTCAGGTCCCCCGCAGATTTTTAATTGGATTCAGGTCTGGACTCTGGCTAGGTCATTCAAAAACATTGATTCTTTTGGTTAAGCCATTCTTTTGTTGATGTGGATGTATGCTTTGGGTCACTGTTTAACTTACTAGCAGACACCTTAAGGTTTTGTACTAAAATCGGCTGGTATTTGTATCCATTCATGATTCTCTCCACCTTGATAAAAGGCCCAGTTCTGGCTGAAGAAAAGCAGCCCTAAAGCATGATGCTACCACTACCATGCTTCATCGTGGGTATGGTGTTCTTTTCATGGTGTGCTTTTTTTTTGCTCCAAACATACGTTTTGGAATTGGTCTCATCAGACCATAACACATTTTTCCACATGGTATGGGGTGATTTAGTTGGGCTTGGATGTTTTTTGTAAGAAAGGGCTTCGGTCTAGCCACCCTACCCCATAGCCCAGCCATGTGAGGAATACAAGAGATTGTCGTCACATGCAGAGAGTAATCAGTACTTGACAGATATTCCTGCAGCTCCTTTAATGTTGTCGTAGGTCCTTGGTAGCCTCCCTGGTAAGTTTGTCTCTTGTCCTTCTACACATTTTGGAGGGACCTCCTGTTCTTGGTGCTGTTACTGTGGCGTTCCATTTTTTTCTATTAGTTGATGATGGTCTTTACTGTGTTCCATGTTGCATCTAATGTTTTGGAAATACATTTATACCCCTCTCCTGATCGTTACCTTTCAACAAGTGAGATACCATGTACGCTTTGTAAGCTTTTTGCAGACCACGGCTTCAGCATTCGGATGAAACCAAAAAGATGTGAAGAAAATCCTACAGAAACAGCTGGTCTTTATTTGGGGTTAATCAGAATAATTTAATTGATGACATCTGTATGATAATTACTTTTGAACATGAGATTGAATGTGATTGGTTCATTCGGATCACAGCCACGTCCCCAATTATAAAAGGGTTTGCACAGTTATGCAGCAAGGTTATTGTAACTTTTTTTATTTTTCCCATTTTTTCCCTGAAATATTTCTGATTGTTTTACACTCAATTTTAATATGTTGTAATTTCACATTGAGGGCGGGCATACATTTTTTTCTTTTTTTTTTTTTACATCACAGAAATCTGCCTTTTTAACAGGGGTGTGTAGACTTTTTATATCCACTGCATATGCTGCCAGTGACTTTAGTATATGAATTGGGATTAATTCCAGACCATACTATTTACTATTTTAATTTGAGATTGTGTACAATTTTATTCCAACACTTTTTTTTCCTCCTGTGCTCTTGCAGTCAGAGGATGACAGTCTGGAGAAGGACAAAGAGGATGACATACTCATGGTTAAAGGGGAAAGCTGGGTTGCAGACTGGTCCAGTCGACCTGAAAATATTCCTCCCAAGTGAGTGGACAGTTTAAACCATTTAGCAGGAATATCTTGTACTTGGACCCGATCCGTCTAATCCATAAGTATTTGGACAGTGATATAATTTTAGTTGCCTCTGTACACCACCACATTGTATTTGAAATGAAGCAATCAAGATGATATTGAAGTGTAGACGTTCAGCTTTAATTCAGCTTTAGTTCAGGGTTTAACTAAAAGGAAACACAGCCATTTTACATAATCCCTCCATTTTCACAGGCTCAGAAGTAATTTCACAATTGACTGATATGCAGTTTCATGGCAAGGTTTGTTTCCTCCTCATTTCAGGACAGATTAAAGAGATAAAAGGTCCAAGTGTTCAATTTGCATTTGGTATCTGTTAATGCAAACTTTGAAGATGCAGTCCAAACAGGTGTCGATGCAGGTGAAGAAGGCCAGCATTAGGCTGAAATAAACAAAACGGACCTCTCAGAAAGATAGCAGAAACATCAGGAGAGGCCAAATCTACAATTTGGTTCATTATTAAAAAGAAGGAATGCACTGGCGAGCTCAGCAACGCCAAAAGGCCTGGAAGACTACGGAAGACAGCTAAAGTGGATGATCACAGAATTCTTTCCTTGGTGAAGAAAAACCCCTTCACAACATTTAGCGAAGAACACTGTAGAGGAGGTAGGCATATAATTGTTAAAGTCTACAATCAAGAGACGCCTGCATGAATGTAAATACAGAGGGTTTACCTCAAGATGCTCAAGTGTTACCACTGGTAACACTAAAGACCAGAAAGGCCAGATTACACTTAGCTAGAAAACACATACAAAAAGCGTGCCCGGTTATGGAACAAGATTCTTTAGACAGATAAAACCAATATTAATTTTTATGAGAATGATGGGAAGAGAAGAGTATAGAGAAGGAAATGAAGGGCTTATGATCCAAAGCATACCACATCATCTGTCAAACATGGTGGAGGCAGTGTTATGATATGGGCCTGTATTGCTGCCAATGGAACTGGGTCAGTGGTGTTTATTGATGATGTGACTGCTGATAGACGTATCAGGATGAATTGTGAAGTGCATAGAGTTATACTTTCTGCTCAAATTCATTCAAATACTGCGAAACTGATAGGACAGCGCTTCACAGTACAGATGGCTAATGACCCAAAACATACTGTGAAAGCAACCCAAGAACTTCTTAAGGCAAATAAATGGAATGTTCTTTAATGTCAATGTCAGTCACTTGACCTCAATCCAATTGAGCATGCTTTTCAATTACTGAAGACAAAACTGAAGGCAGAAAGACCAACAAACAAGTAGCAACTGAAGGTAGCTGCTGTTGAGGTCTGGCAAAGCATCTCAAGGGAGGAAACTCAGCATTTGATGATGTCCATGGTTTCCAGACTTCACTCAGTCATTGACTACAATGGATTTGCATCTAAGTATTAAAAATAATCCTTAGATTTATAATTGTTATTTTGTCCAATTATGTTTGAGCTTGTCAAAATGGATGGACTATGTAAAAATGGCTGTAGATAGATAGACAGACAGACAGATAGACTGACTTTATTAATCCTGCGAGGGAAATTGTTAAATGGCTGTAATTCCTAAACGGTCAATGCAATAATTTTGTTAAACGCATTTAAGCTTTTTAAAGCTTTAATCACTTTATTTTAAATCCATTGTGGTGCTGTACAGAGGCGAAATGACTAAAATTGTGTCACTCTGCAAATACTAATGGACCTGACTGTATTTATTTCTCAGTGTTTGTAAAAGGAATGTCTCATAGTTTAATAGCCAGATAACCTAATGTTATGTTTGATTTATTTTGTATTACACGATGAATGCTTACTACTTTACATACTTTACAAGAGGATTAACTGATATCTATGACTGTAGCATCCTTACAGTCCTTCTCTTCACTTAATTGCAATTTATTTATAGTGTATACCAACTATTTTAGATTTTTTTTTTTTTTACAGTGTAGTAGCATATACTGTCATACTAGCATCAGCACAGCTGTGCTTTTTATGCATGTTTGATGTACACATGTGGGATAAGCAACCAAACATCCAATACACACTAAACCTTTACTGTAAAGTAAAGGTTCTCTGTTGCAATGTAAAACAAAACAAAACAAAAAAAAGCATTAAATGACCTGCTTTGCTCAGGGAGTTCCAGTTTCGGCACCCAAAACGTTCAGGTCCAGTTTCTCTGAGTATGAGGAAGACAGGTGCTATGAAGAAAGGTGGAGTGTTCTCAGCTGAATTTCTCAAAGTGTTCATTCCCTCTCTTCTGCTTTCTCACATCCTCGCCCTGGGATTGGGGTAAGTCTAATGGCATGTTAGAAAGCTGCCTATTAGGTCGAACTCACATGTAAGAAAGCAGTGATGAATTACTGAGACCTATGAGATAAGCACATTTATATACAGTATCTCACAAAAGTGAGTACACCCCTCACATTTTTGTAAACATTTGATTATATCTTTTCATGTGACAACACTGAAGAAATGACACTTTGCTACAATGTAAAGTAGTGAGTGTACAGCTTGTGTAACAGTGTAAATTTGCTGTCCCCTCAAAGTAACTCAACACACAGCCATTAATGTCAACCGCTGGCAACAAAAGTGAGTACACCCCTAAGTGAAAATGTCCAAATTGGGCCCAAAGTGTCAATATTTTGTGTGGCCACCATTATTTTCCAGCACTGCCTTAACCCTCTTGGGCATGGAGTTCACCAGAGCTTCACAGGTTGCCACTGGAGTCCTCTTCCACTCCTCCATGTTGACATCACGGAGCTGGTGGATGTTAGAGACCTTGTGCTCCTCCACTTTCCGTTTGAGGATGCCCCACAGATGCTCAATAGGGTTTAGTCCATCACCTTCACCCTCAGCTTCTTTAGCAAGGCAGTGGTCATCTTGGAAGTGTGTTTGGGGTTGATATCATGCTGGAATACTGCCCTGCGGCCCAGTCTCGGAAGGAAGGGGATCATGCTCTGCTTTAGTATGTCACAGTACATGTTGGCATTCATGGTTTCCTCAATGAACTGTAGCTCCCCAGTGCCGGCAGCACTCATGCAGCCCCAGACCATGACACTCCCACCACCATGCTTGACTGTAGGCAAGACACACTTGCCTTTGTACTCCTCACCTGGTTGCCGCCACACATGCTTGACACCATCTGAACCAAATAAGTTTATCTTGGTCTCATCAGACCACAGGACATGTAATCCATGTCCTTAGTCTGCTTGTCTTCAGCAAACTGTTTGCGGGCTTTCTTGTGCATCATCTTTAGAAGAGGCTTCCTTCTGGGACGACAGCCATGCAGACCAATTTGATGCAGTGTGCAGCGTATGGTCTGAGCACTGACAGGCTGACCCCCCCACCCCTTCAACCTCTGCAGCAATGCTGGCAGCACTCATACCTCTATTTCCCAAAGACAACCTCTGGATATGACGCTAAGCACGTGCACTCAACTTCTTTGGTCGACCATGGCGAGGCCTGTTCTGAGTGGAACCTGTCCTGTTAAACCGCTGTATGGTCTTGGCCACTGTGCTGCAGCTCAGTGTCAGGGTCTTGGCAATCTTCTTATAGCTAGGCCATCTTTATGTAGAGCAACAATTCTTTTTTTCAGATCCTCAGAGAGTTCTTTGCCATGAGGTGCCATGTTGAACTTCCAGTGACCAGTATGAGGGAGTGTGAGAGCGATGACACCAAATGTAACACACCGGCTCCCCATTCACACCTGAGACCTTGTAACACTAACAAGTCACATGACACCGGGGAGGGAAAATGGCTAATTGGGCTCAATTTGGACATTTTCACTGAGGGGTGTACTCACTTTTGTTGCCAGTGGTTTAGACATTAATGGCTGTGTGTTGAGTTATTTTGAGGGGACAGCAAATTTACACTGTTACACAAGCTGTACACTCACTACATTGTAGCAAAGTGTCATTTCTTCAGTGTTGTGACATGAAAAGATATAATCAAATATTTACAAAACTGTGAGGGGTGTACTCACTTTTATGAGATCCTGTATTTGATGCTCTTCAGTATTATGATCTAATCATATGTTTTATATAATTAATGGCGATCTGTTCTCCCCCTAGGGTCTATATTGGGAAGAGGCTGAGCACACCCTCCACCAGCTCATTTTAAACCCAAACAAATACCAGTGCCTGAAATCTCCATAAGACGCAGTTGTGTCCAAATATCTCTAACTTTGATTGTATGTTAGACTTTCTCTGTCCTACTCATTTTTCCCATGTTCTCAGCTGTCATGCTGAAATCATGACCTATTACCAGAAAATGCTGGGCAGTAATTTTGCTGCCTTCATCTTGAGTTAATATTTTGCTTGCCCTCTAACACTGTGTTGAACGGATTGGTTTTAGGTGTTTCATCTCCCTTTCATATTTTAAGTTCTTATTAGTTTTTTTCCCTTATACACTGATATGTAAGGCAAAAAGAAGTTACGTTTGTGATGCGCCAGACTCGTACAATTACTACAGCCAGCAGCACATTACCAAGCTATCACTTCTTACTGTGTTCAGTATCTGTGATACAGGTGCAATAGTGTTATGTTTAGCTATATATATATATATATATATATATATATATATATATATATATATATAACAAAATGAAATGGTAAATGGCTGATGTGCATTTAGAAGTAGAATATTTAATTTTCTGCTCCCCTTTCTTTTCTAGTTAAACACATTTAGATACAGAGAATCTGTTTTATGAACCCAATTAACCTTTGAAGAAAGTCCACATCCAGCATTTTGTATTATTCCAGTTCTAGTATTGTGGTCTTAAATAATTTTTTTTATTTGATCATCCTAACAGTGCTGTTTCTTGAAGGAAAGATGAAAAGACACTTGCATTTTTTGTTACCCTTGTAATTTCCCACGGCACCTCTAAGGCACCTTAAAGATTGAAATATGGCAGAAAGGTTTTAAATAGACTGTTAATAGCACACACTTGAACATTTTGGTTTCATAGAAAGCTATCTGCCTTACATAGCCTTTTTCTTTTTTAGCTGGTTATCAGGACGTGACCCTTGTTTGGTAGGGAACACTCTCTGATTTTCCAATCTAAAACCTTTTTTTATTTTTTAAATCTGCTTTTGATAGATGGTTTTGGAATACATAGATAAACAAGGAGATACCCCAAGGATATGGGAATATACGCTGGGGAAAAAAAAAATATTTTCTCTTATTGTATATGGCTTTCCATTATGTAAAAAGGAATTATCCTTCCAGACCTCACAAAAATAGGCAGTGATTGATATAGATATGATTGGCTTTATGTTCCAGATATAAATAGAGGTCTCAGGTAAAGGTCTGATTGATTTTGGTAGCACTCAGTGGAACATGTGCATGATTCCTAATTTGAAGAGAGGGTTACACTGCAGTGATTACTACATGCACACTCATTTGCCATGATGCATATCATTTCTGTCCTGGACCAGGCTTACAGAAACAACATACAATGCTTCTGAGTGCCATAGGGTCTCCACTGTGATGTTTACATCTGTACGACCCAACACTGACTCATTCTGTAGTAAATCTAGATCTAAAAGTAGATGTAGCTCTATCTAAAGTCTCTTATCAGTGCTATTCTGTTGCACACTCCATTTGGCATTACAATATGCCATGCAAGACATTTTATTGTAACTATAATCATGTAATTTAGATTTGTGCAGTGTGAAACATTCTGTTGTCATCTGTCATGTAATAATGTGAAGTAGGAACAGCTTTTTTCCCCTTTCTCTTATTTCAGTGTTCAAAGGTACAATCTATGATATGTTTCCTCCTTTAAATATCATAGTGTCAGTGGAACTATCTGCTTTATGGTTCTTAAAACTTTAAACTAACCAATGTTCATTGAGAAGATGCTTAAAACTGTATTGACACTCGTGACATAAAATTTGGCCATTTGAGAGATTTGAGAGGGACTACTTTGAAGAATATTGTTACTTATTTGTTTCGGGTACATTTACACAGATGAAATCTTACCTAAGACATTTCCCACTTAGCAGGGAGTACACCATGTAGTTGTTTGCTTTTATATAATGCCTAAAGGGTTATTGTGAACCTGTTATTTCCCATAATGTATGAATACTTTTTATTTTATTTAACATTTGCTTTGGAAGAGGAGTTATTCCATGAGTGGGACAAAGAACTGTGAATGAAAAAGTAGCATGTTACAGCAAGATAAACTAAGCCCACCCTGTCTGTAAAGGATGGATTTTCCATAACGTGCATTTTACTTGCACTCTTTTGGGTTTTTGTTTGTTTTTCCATTTTTTGTTTGCTTGTTCTTGTTTTTTTTTTTTTGCTTTGATCATGAGAGAATGATTGAAATATGTTGTGTAGGGCAGGGCCCTCATGGCTGGCATCTTGTGGCTGTTTTGCATTTGAGTGTTGGAAGTGATTAAGCAGAAACATTTAGTTTGTTTAACGTTCAAATATTGGAAGTCAAGAAAACTGACATTAAAAATCCCAAATACACCCTAACATTCTCTAGATTATTATTATTATTATTATTATTATTATTATTATTCACACTATTTATATGAATGTTGTATTTTTTTGTAGGATGGGCTCAGCAAATGTTAAGATTATTGCTTTTTCTAAGCTGTATTATGATACAATGTAAAAACATTTCTACTCAAGCAATCCAGACACTTTTAACTGTTAACTGTATAGTATTCACTTTTACTCAAACAAACAAGCAAGCACATATTACTAAATTGCTAAATGGTTCAACTATTGTATAAGCTTATGAATCAAATTTCAGGAGCAGAATTTAGTTCACTATATAGAATTTACTTCAGTATAAATACCAGAATAAATATCAGAAAGGCAATTGAAAGGCCATCCCATCTTAAATCCTGTCACATTCCCCAACATTTCATTGCATGTTTAATTAATGGGAAATAGAATCCAGAAAGGTTTATAGTGATGAGTGCAAAATATCCACTTAGAAACTGTATGGTAATGTATAACAAATGCATGCATGAATGTGTGTGGTGTGTGTAGAATATGTGATTATTTACCATTAAGTATGAATGCATGACTTTGGTGGTGGACTGTGACATTGGATGGTGCTTTTGGTGCAAACAGGCAAGCATGAGTTCTGAAGTATAGTGTTGCTCTCATTTGTCCTTATGCATGGAAAAGGTAAGAAGTATGTGGCATGGCAAAGAAAGTCCTATGTACAAATTTTCACTCTAACTGGAAATCTACCAATCATGAGATTACAAACATTATTGTGCATCAGTGTTTTTTTTAAGAGCTCAGGCAAGATCAGTGTTTAAATGCAATTTAAGCGATTACACACCATTTTATTACAGAATAGACAAAGAAACAATATAGGATGTGAAATGTTTTGATTAGAATTATGACTTCGTATATTGTTTGTGTGTCTGGTTTTCTACCAAGTTCCAGATGAGCCATTATTAAATTCATGGATTGAGTAATATTTACTCTTTTCCTTTACTGCCAGCACCTATGTCTCGTTTCATCAGCTTGCCTTAATGGAAATTTGTTCATAAGCTGAGAATCATTTATATTGTGTTATAGCAAAATGTATTATTTTACATAATGTATTACATTTACATTTATGGCATTTGGCAGTAGCCCTTATCCAGAGCATCTTACAGAAGTGCTTAATTGTATTAATTATTAGAGAACATTTGCACATACAAATGCTAGGCTGATACTAGAAAGCTTAGTTCTGTTTGCTTAGGTCTATGCTAAATTGTGCAGAGGTCACAATTATTATTTTTTTTTACTTTTGAGGTTGTAATGTTTGTTTCTCGGCTTTCTTTTTCTGTGAAAACATCCCCAGATGCTTGCGACTTGCTTTAGCTAAAGCATTTTAATCCCATCATTTGAAGACATACCAAGAATGATGCTTTACATCGATTTAGTCTTGCTCTCATGTTTTGTTTGCATTAAAGATATAATAACTTCTAAATGACTCAGCATATATGGTTTGGCAACAGACATATTCTGTGAAATTTTAAATATTTACAGTATGATAACTGTACAACCCAACATAACATTTTTTGTAAATTATGGTATCTGCTTGCATGTTCACATTTGTAAGAAGACGACCATAAATGACAGCACTGCTATAGTAGGAAAAACTATTCAATTTTATTTATGGGACTAAAATGTTGAAATGTACCATGGAGGACCTAATGAAACTGTCTGCTTGTGCAAATAAATGCTCCAGCAATGAAACTCCATAAAGTTTCAAATATGTTTTAAGCATTGCCTATGCAGGGAAATGAGTGCAAGCCAAGGTAGATTATCAGCATGCTTACACTACTAGGGTGGCCATTAATTATTTTGTTGAATCTGGATAAAGTGTGTGGCTATGCTTTGGTAGTAGCAGCACAGAATTCTAAATAAGGCCAAGAGAATGAGTCTTGTAAAGTGGCCGGTCACAGTAGGGGTATCTATAGGTTAAGGTGATTAAGTTTACCAATGAGCGGGCCATTCTCAGCTTAGACAAGGGCCCCATGTCTTATGGCTGCTACCCAGTCCAGATAAAACTGAAGAGCATGTACTGTGCACAGCAAAAAAAAAAAAAAAAACACTCCTTGAGGCCTGCAGTTCAATAAGCTGATGAAGTGATTCACAAAGTTGCACCCACAGTCATCTGATTTTAGATGAAATGATTACTAGATACTGATGAGGAGATACTGTGCAAGGTGGAGAGAGCTATGACCTTGTGATGCCTGATGGTTCATATACAGTACCTGACCATCATAATCACCTGACCATCATTATGGACTAGCATGAGGTAACATCTGAAAGAGGCAAGAACATCAGGGCCAGATGGATGTCCCTCAACTTCAGTTAGTTGATTTGTTTTGACTTTACATCAGAGGGCCACACACCCCCAGTATCCCTGTGGCACTACTGTATGGGAAATGATTATCCCTCTCTGGTTGGTCACCACTCACATTTCAGTCTGGGGCATTTGGGATCCAGTTGCAGGCTGATAACCCACTTCTGGAACACCTACAGTTCTAGCAAGCCTAGGGGGAATACTGATGGAAAAACATGTCCTTATTGTCAGGAGGTGCGAGTTCGAATCCTAATCATGCCAAAAACTTAGTGTTCTCTGGGTGGGAGGGATGGCATACTGTCACTCATATTGTTACTAGCCAATTGTGGGCATCTGTGAGCTCATGCATGCAGAAGAGGGTGGATTGTGCTTTCCTCCAGGTGAGTTACTCTGTGACAGCAGTTTAGTTTGAAAACATTTGGTGGTTGGCTTCACAAATCTCAAAGGAAGTATGTGCTAGTATTCACCCTCCCTGGTTGGTAGCTGTCATATGATGGGTCGAGAGCTGGCTGGTGGGTGGGAATTGGCAGGTGACCAAATTAGGGGATACAGTGGGGACCCCCAATCTGGATTCACGCCAATAAACTATGTGACCTGCTTTGGTGAGGAGAGCTTATCTCTGTATTTCACTCTGAAAGAGTCCTTAGTGGGGACAGATAGGAGCCAGTCATCCAAATATGGCAGTATCCTGATGCCAGTGGCCATCAGAGGAGACCACCTGTTTACATCTTGGAAACATTTGTGGTGCTAGGGAGAGGCCAAAGAAAGGAATTTGAACAGGAATGCCTGCCCTTGGATTTAAGAATTGAGTTGTTGGCAATGGCTACATGAAAATAAGCACTGTGCATGTACACAAACATAAACCAATTCTGTGGCTGAATGGCTTAAACTAAATCTGTCACATGTAATATATGAAAAGGTATGGTCTTCAGGAACTTGTTCAACTCTCAGAAAATTCCACACTTTTTGAAAAAGAAGTTGAATACAACTCACTTTGAATTGTGAGGTCTACCGTGTTAAACCTGCACCCTCCTATCTAGAGGTTTGTTTGGCAGCATGTCCAAAGAGTGACACAAGCTAGGTTCGCTGGTGAGTACTGTACCAATCACGACCCAGATGCCCCACTATCAGAAGTGAGGTGTTAAACAACTCCCTTACAGCGGGGTTAGCATCAGCAGATTGGTGGGACTCCTTCAGTGCTAGCAACCAGGGAGTCACCCGTGTGTCTGCATTCAGTACTGGGACAGCGCACACCTGAGCATACTGTTTTCTGTGGTGAGAGCATCAGCAACATGGCACAAAAACCGACTTGCTTGTAATTCATCCTGTTAACCAGATAACGTGCCACAGAGCCCAGGTGTCTAAGAGCTTAGCATGAATCCCTTCTGAAAGGTGCCAGTAAATTCAGGTAAAAGCCCTGTCATCACAGGTGCTGACTACATTCCCTGTTATGTGTTGCACTGCACTGTCCAAACCTACTTGAGTCACAGCCATCTTCATGATGTCTGTCACAACTACACAAATAATGTTTGTAATATAATAGAAAAGTGCATTCACTTAGGTAGAAAGGAGTAAGAGGAGGTATCCCCGGCTTTAGAGGGTAGGATACCTGTAGCTCCAACCATGGTCACAAGTTCCTAAACATATATAGTTCGACTGTGTTCATGTACTCCAGCATAAAATACACAACAGGACTGTTTCATTTGCTTCATGTGATTAGTTGTTAAAACAGCTACACTGAGCAATATGCTTTGTTTACATTGTTATAATATTCTGTTCATATTTTGTTCAAGAATTCAAGTGTATTAGAACAATTCGATTTTATTCCATGTTTCCATTAAACTCTGCGTTTTGTGTGTTGTGCTGATTTATGTGAGCCTGATGTAGAAGTTACTTACAGCATGCCATGTAACCCATAGCAACCACTGTAGCCCAGTAGGTGGAGGGTGTTGTCTTTCAGACCTCTGATTGGATGATAGCTGGTGATTTTTTAAAAATTCGTAAGTGTTTGTGTGTTTTTATATCTTGGTTAGGACCAAGATGTCCCCACATCGATAGGAATATAGGATAGTTTTGAGCTTGTGGGGACATTTGGTTGGTCCCCCACAAGAAAAACAGTTTATTATTATTTTAACTTCTAACTGATATTTAAACAACGAGACAAAATACTTTATTTTGGTTAAGGAGGTTACCGCAAGGGTTAGCTTTATGTGTAGGCATAGCATTAATTAGTTGCATTAATAATTATGTCAATGGATGGTCCTCACAAAGATAGCAAGGAAAACATGTGTGCGCGCGCGCAGATACTTCTAAATATATGCTTCTATCTATGGTTCTAAATACCCTTAGGGAAATTACCCATGGTTTTACTGTGGTAGTATTATCTATTCGGTATTATGTATTATTATCTTATTCAGTCGCGTTTCAGCATTTGTGCTCCATTAAGTGGGACAACTGGGCGGGGTGGGGCGCATGCGCAGTGGCATTCGCAGCGCAAATCTCCCCTTATCGGCGATAGCCAGAAGTGTCTTGGCGCAACGCCGGAACATCGGGGAAAAAGCTGTCATTTAAAACGAAGCGGATATTTCTCTCTTACCAGTTCCGCCACCTGTGAATCACAGCTGTCTTAACATTTTCAGCGCATTTTTTAATTTTTGTTAGCCACCAGACCGCGGGTGTCGTCCAATCGCAGGGCGTCGACTTGAGCATCCATCTAGCGGTTTGTGGTTGAGAAGCGGCAAACAATACACAGTCCGCAATCTCCGTCGATATGTCCGGATACCAGGGCAAAAAGAACATCCCTCGCATCACTGTGAGTATCTATGGATTCAATTTCGACCGAACTCTTTAAAATCCTCTATCCCTAGGACGTAAAAATATCTGTAGTAAATCTCGCCCGCTGCAGGTGATTTATAGAAATGGCAGCACAGTAACCAAACCTGGACCTAAAAATCACCCGTTATTATTAAAAAAAAAAAAACGTGAAAGTAGACTGACTTATAGTGACACACTGCCCCCTCCCTTGGTTTCACTTTGGCCCAGTTATGTCTAATGTCTATGGATTAGTCTTACTGTCAGATAAAGACTATGTTGTTTAATCATACTGTAAGACGCTTTCATTCTTATTTAGACTACAACCTACGTAAAAATAAAACCATTGGTGTACACATCATGGCTACCTAAAATCTCATTTGATGCACTGCCTTCAGGAATTTCATCACTGATGCTCTCCTAGGCTGTACAACCTAATGTTAAAGAAAAGAGTGAGTCATTTATCTTGTATTGTAAAATGTAATTGCCTTGGAAAATCTTGGAAAACAAAGGCCCTGGAAAACAGGTGCTTGAAGCATCCACCTTTCTTCATGTATCCAGGCATCTCAGCTGCTCTCCTGCACAATGGCTTCCCTACCTACCCCTGTGCTGCTTTTGATATCTGCTAAATAGAGAAAACTGAATGCAAATCCTGTTTCGGAAAGTAGGTCAATGGCCTAGGCTGCATCTTCTCTTGTTGCAAGTTAGTAGAAGTATGTTAGTTAAAATGATCATCAGGTCTGAAAAAAGGAGGGAGTGGTAAAGGAGGGAATGGAAGGAATTCTAGGCTTTTTGGTGAATGATGGCAGAAGCTTAGCTGGGCATCCAGTGACTGAAGGCAAGATGTAAGCCCTAGAGTTCACAGTGACCTGCCAGTGATATTGTAACTCACTGCATTACAATATGAAGTGCTGTGTGATATGATGAAAGTTTAATCCTGATTATTTGCACTAAACCTAATAGATTATACATACCATTATACAACAGTAAGTTCCTGGCCACTAATTTAATTGGAAAAGTGTGTTCCAAGAGTGCTGATGTTTAGTATGACGGCACTAGTACATTTCACTGTTTTTATCATTCCCCTTGTCTGTGTTTGCTACATAAAATTCCACTTCTTGCAATAGATTGTAAGATTAAAGCCATTGCTACACTTACTACAGGAAGTCAGTCTGTGCGTGGCATGGCAACACACAACTCTATCCAGCGGTGATAGAGTTGGCCATTTTAAGTCTGAAACATCAATTACTTGATATTAATTTTGTTTACCGATTACCTGTGGCACAAATCACATACTGTTGGTAGAGCTGCAACAACTAATTGATTAAAATTGATAATAATCGATTATGTCAAGGAATCTCATTATCGATTAGTTGATCAGGGCACATTTAATCTGTGTTACTTCAGTTCTGAAAACACTCATCTCAGAGTTCAGACCAAAGTTGTGTCCCAAATGATGAACAATACACTTACACTATGCACCATGTACTCTACCATCTAGTGTATGAATTTTAGATGGGTAGTATCATCTCAAATGGAACACTAGCGTTTTTTTCTAACCGGAAGTATAAACCGTTTCCTAGTCAATGGCAAATGCACGTAATGTGACGCTGCTAGCTTTAGCATTAACCCAAGGTTAATGAACATGAATTTCTTCAGTTTACTGTTTGTCAACATAACCTTTCATGCCTGACATGACCTCAGTCACCATCAGACAGAGGTGTAGTTGTCAAGTGACAGCGGAAAAGGTGTGCAGACCAAGTCCTCTATGGCATGGGAGCATTTTATATTAAACGCCGCAAATTAGATTGTAACCTGCAAACTTTGCAAAGCGGAGCTTGTGTAGCATGGACGCATGACAGTGATTTACAAGCACAAACTTATGTTTATATCCAAAATGCTCCACTGTGTGCAGGGGTTTGGGGAAACAGGTGCTATTGCTCAAAAGGTTTAGTTTAATTCAAGTTTATTGTCATCGTGTGCTGTATTTGCATGCTTGCAGTGTAAATTCTGTCGTTTATTGTAACTGGAGCAATCTATATGTAACGAGGCTGTGTTGCTCCTCACATGCAATGTAGGCGCTGTGATAAACAGTGGGAGCACAATTAAGAAATCTAAAACATGAGGCAAAATTGTGAACAGGAACAGGCAAGAAGTCAGACAATCAGTAAACAATAGTTTAAAGACAAAATCTGAGTGCAAAAAACAAGAAACCAGAATATAATTCATAGGATCAAAAGGCCTGGTAAGTTCAGGTAAATGTACACTGAGCATAACTTTGCAATGAGACTGGTTTCAAAGCCCATTTATAAAGGCTTTGAGGATTATTGGAAACAGGTATGCATTATTAGTACTTAGGGGAGTGTGAACATGCCAGTGGAGTGAGCAGCCATGGTTGCAGGCTGCGGTGTATTCTGGAAAGTTGAGTTTCTGGTGAATTCCGGCGCTGATGTTGCTTAGCCGCTGAACTCTTTCTTGGTCTACCTCTGGGGTGAGGGCCTGGTCATTCTTGGTGCTTGGCTTGGAATTCTTGGCAGATCAAGCGGTCGAGAACATTGTGTGCTGGAATCCAAAATTGTTCCTCAGAGCCGTAGCCCTACCACTTGATGAGGGACTACAAATTCCCATCTTTGCACACACAAATTCAGGATATTCTTGACCAGGTAAGCTGGTTGTCTTTCGTTGTCAAGTGGTATAGGTGGTGTGGTGAGGGGAACACCAGCCGCTAGTGGTCCAGGAGTGACAGGATTGAGACGTGATGCATGGAAGGAGGGTGCTAGTCGACTCTGGAGTGGCATTCTTGAATCCTTGAGTGTTTCTGCTGTCTTTTGGTAGACCATACAGGGTCACCAGGCTGAAACTGTGGGGTTTGTCGGTCAGCAAATTCCTTGTTTCTTTGAGCCACCTGTTCTAGGCTCCTGTGTGCATTCTTTCGCATTGCGGGTGAGTTCAGTCCTCTTGGTTTTTAGAGCAGAAAGTCCTCAGGACACATGCAGTTTCCTGATTTGCTTATTCCACTTGTCCTTTGGCCTGTGGATAGTAGTCATACATGAGGCTTACCAAGACTTCCAGCTTCTCCATGAAACTAGCCCAGACCCTGGACCCTGAACTGAGTGCCTTGATCACTTACAATGTCCTCAGGGATTCCAAAGTAGCAAAACATAAGACTAGTTCAGCAGTTTTGAAAGAGGTGGGCAGGCCAGTCAGAGTGCCAAGGCATAGGGATTTGAAGAATCTGCTGTCGTGGCCATAATCACCGTATTACCATCAGACTCAGGTAATTCTGTGATGAAATCTATGGCAATGTGGGACCATGGTCGCTGAGATGTGGCTAGAGTTTCCCTGCTAGGAGGGTGTGTGGTACCTTTGCCTGGGCAAAAGCAGTACATGATGAGATGAATCTGTGGATGTCTAATCATGTTGGGCCACCAGTACTTTGTCCTGAACAGGTGATATGTCCTCTGTGTGCTGGGATGCCCAGTAACTGGAGTTGTGTGTGCCCTCATGATGAGCTTACTTCTCAAGTTGGGTGTCACAAATATTCGATCTGGGGTGCATGTGGAGGGGACTGGTGCTGGTGTGCGTGCAATCTTTCCGTCAATGTTCCAAGTTATAGCTCTCACAAAGCAGGAGAAGGGCAGTATGGGTTCTGGAGTCTGATCGGATGGGACTGGGTGTTTAAAGATGGGAGCAGTGGTGAATGTGATCTTGAGCTTCTTGAAGGCCTCATCTCCTGCTGTGTTCCACTCCAAATGCTTGGGTCCCTTCTTCAGTAGGGACATTAGGGGAGTTGCGATGGAACTAAAGCCCCTGAAGGACCTTTGATAGAAGTTTGCAAACCTTAGGAATCTTTGAAGCTCTTTGAATATAGTGGGTGTGTGCCATTCTGTGACTGCTGCCACCTTTTCCTGAACCATGGCCACCCTCTCAGGGCAAATGATATATCCCAGAAACCATATGGTGGTCACATGGAACTTGAATTTCTCACCCTTAAGAGCTGATTTTCTAAGAGGCAGGACTTGCTTGATGTGCTGAACATAAATTTCCAAAGATGGAGAGTAGATCAAAATGTAAGCAATCATAATTTTTCCTAGCATGTTCCTTAAAATGATGTTGATGAGACATTGGAAGACTGATGGGGCACAAGAGAACCCATAGAGCATAACACAATACTCAAAGTGACCAGAGGTGGTGGTAAGTGTTGTCTTCCATTCATCATCCTCTCTGATCCGGATGAGGTTATAAGCACTGTGTAGATAAAATTTTGTGAATACTTTAGCTGAATGGAGCTGTTCCAAGGGTGAGGGGACCAGTGAGAGGGGATATTGGTACTTGACTGTGATCTGGTTGAGGCCTTGATAATCAAACATGGATGAAGTCGCCCTCCTTTTTTTCCACAAAGCAGAATCCAGCAGATGCAGGAGAGGTGAAAGGATGTATGTAACCTTGTTGCAGTACTCGATAGCAGTTCTATGGCGTAGTCATAGGTTCTATGATGGTGTAGGCCACTAGCTTTGGCCTTGCTAAAGACCTCTTGGAACTCATGATATTCTGTGGGAATGTCTATCTGGTACTGGGCTTCAGGTCTCTCCACAGTGGTTGAGGCAAGGATAAGGTGAGGGAGCTGCAGACAATGCTTATGGCAATGGGAGGACCATGTCGTGATTTCCTTGTCATACTATAATATTTGAGGGTCATGAAGGTGCATCCAGGGGAATCCAAGGATGAGGGGGTGTTTGACAGTGATGGTAATGTGGAAGGAGATATGTTCCTGGTGGAGAGTCCTGACATGTAGCAGAAGGGGTTTGATGCATAATATGACAGGTCTATCTTCTATGGGTCCTCCATCAATGGCACAAATCTTTAGGGGATGCTGTAGTGGTTGCATCGTTATGTTGAGCTTCATGACGGTATTGTGGTCCATGAAATTCCCTGCCACTCTGGAGTCAATCAGCATGGAGTGGACAGAAGAGTGTTTTATCTGTACCTTTAGTGTAAATGATTGGTGAGACAAAAACTGAGATGGACTCACCAGAGAGGAATATGAGGAGGTGATTGGAATGACCGCAGTAGAAACACAGATTTTCTTTTCTGCAGCAGGAGTGCAGAACATACTGAGCCACATTTCTCTTCCCTTGTGTGACCATTAAGGGTTGCTCACCAATTTCCTTGCCTTCGTGGGTGTGATCAAAAACTTGCTGGAACAGCTCCACGAAGCGGACACATGATGGTAATTTCCCACCTTTATGCCAGATTGTACTATCTCACTTTAGAGCTTTTCCCATGAGTAAGCTGAACAGTTGGGCAATCTTTTGTTGCGCCGAGACACCCTCTTGGCCAGAGAAGTACAGTGATCATTGTAGCAGAAATCCTTTGCGCTGGGAAGTAAGGACAGGAGATAAATGAGAGAGCGTTTGCAGCCGGGGTTCAGTGGGAGACCAAGATGGTGGAGATAGCATTGGTGAGCATGTTTAACTTGTCGTCTACCTCGACTAGATGTTGTTGGTGTTCTCCTACCAGCTTTCCTTCAGTTTACAGTCTCTCCAGTTTGATTCTCCTGCTGCATCCATGGTGATGGCAAATTAATCTGTCACGCGACGGAGTCAGAGACGGATGCAAATGCAGTTTAGAATTTTTTGTAAAACTGGCACACCAATCCAAAACATGAAGCAAAATTGTAAACATGAAGCAAAATTGTAAACTGGAACAGGCAAAAGGTCAGGCAATCTGCAAACAACAATTCAAAGACAAAATCTGAAAATGCAAAAACCAAGAAACAAGACGATGAAAAACCAGAATATCAGTCATCGAATGAAAAAGCTTGGTAAATTCAGGTAAGTGTATACTGAGCGTTACTTCACAATGAGGCTGTGTTCAAAGTCCATTTATAAAGGCTGTGTGGTTGATTGGGAACAGTTGTGCAGTTAGGTGAGTGTGAACGTGCTGGTGGAGTGAGGTGCTGGGGATTGTATTGTAGTGGTGTATTCTGAGAAGTGGAGTGGATTCTGGCATTGGTGTGAAAGGTTGACAGTACTGCTGTGATGGAACTCTATTTCCAACCTATTTAAACCTTCAGTTGTTCTGTCTGTATGTCTGTCTTCAGGTCTCCTTCATGCATTAGTCTCTCCTTCACTCTCCTTGATGCAGAATGAGTTCTTTCTGAGGTCTCTTTCCTGTGTTTTCCTTATCCCACGTGGTGTCTCTCCGGCTCTCTCTCTCTCCATCTTTGTCAGTCTCGGTTTCACTCTCTCTCTCTTTTTCTCATTGTCTCTCGCCTCAGCTGCCTTAGTTGTGTCTGACAGTGTCACCCTGTCATGCTGCAACAAATGCACCATGAACATTGCCCTTCACTCATCATAACACTCGTACACGCTTGAGGTTTTTTTTTTTTTTTTTTTTAACTGCTTTGATTGTTCACCACACACACTGCCTGGCACTTCTAGCGAAAGCTCTGTTTTCAGACAGACAGTTAAACTCATTGGATAGTCCACTGTAGTGCCCAGACTAGAAACTGTGTCCTTGCTAATAATATTGTCTCTACTGCTTGACATGCAAAATGCAGACCACTATAAAGAATTTTGACCACTGGAATAAAGCACATTTTCAAGAGCTTTCATATTGTAGTAAATACTGTGAGTCTTGCAGTTTCAGTGGTTAAGAGCCCACAGTTATGTTAATAAAACAGCCAAATAAAATTAGAGACTCAGAAAAATAATGATGGGTGTCAAAATCTGCAAATCAAACTGTTGCTGTTATTTAATTCCAGATTCACTGATTCATGGTGCTGCTATTTTGAAATAGTGGAATTAAAAATATGTCTGACGGCAATGATAATTTAGCAGTATATTGATTGTCTTATTTGTTATTGATCTATGCTATCATTTGAGTTACATCTCATGATTGTAGGAAAGGCTTAATCAATAAGGGACAGTGGAATGTTTCCACAATTAGGCAAGTTGACATCATGTACTGACCTTTTTATGTTGCATATTTAGTTAGTCAGCCTGACATTATTTAGGAAAAATAATATGTTGGTAGGTTGACATCCTTGGAAAATAGGACCTAGTTTGTTCCATAGGTGTTAACCTATTGGTAAATGTTAAATAGCATGGTTTCAGAATTTTAGGACAGATCTCTATTTAGTAGGACACAGAAGAGAGTTCAGTATAGAATGGGTGGACTCGCAGCAGCAACCACCATGATCCCTAAGGGGTCATGCCTATGAAAGATAGGATGTGACGTAGGCCAGCCGAGGTATAGTGATGCATAGTAAATTCAGTTGAAGATGGATAAAGCATAAACTATTGTCCTAGGGCTTTATCTTTCGCCTCCACATACCAACACGCTCTTCAACCAGTCTTTTTAAGAGGCATCCAAGAGACAATTACAAACACATGAGGGCCTAATTGGGGCTGTTATGTATTTGGCTCAGTTTCAGTGGTCACATTTTTGAAACTGTCTCTTTGATTGGTTTACATATATTACACACTGCATACTAAGTAATAGTGGTTTAGCTAGGTAGAATGTCAATATCTTCAGAATGACTCACCAAATGGTGTGAATCGTACTATAGTATCCAAATAGTAGTCTTATAGTCTTAAATAGTGATTTATTAAATTGAGCCATAGGTGCATTGGAGACTTCTATAGCTTGGCTAAATTAGAACACATTTACAGGTTTAGATATGTTTAGATGTGGAGTTAACATACATGAGTGTTTCTATACATGTACGTTTAACCTATAGTGCAGCAAAAGTATTTGCCCCATCCTGATTTCTGTTTTTTTGTACATCTCATACTTTATAGTTTTAGATCTTCAAACAAAATACAACATAAAACAAAGGCATCCCGAGTAAACACACAACACAGTTTTTATTTATATATATATATTTTTTTTATTGAAGCAAAAAAAAAAAAAAAATCACCCATGTGAAAAAATTGCCCCTTAAACCTAAAATCTGTTCATGCCACCTAGGGATGTCACGATACAAAAAATCTAGTAGTCGGTACCGATACCACCAAAAGTACACGATACTTGATACCAAAGTCGATGCCACGGTGAAGTATAAAATAAAATAAAAAAATAATTAAAAATTCTCCTGGAGGACATCCTCCTCTGGCTGATACTGGCAAAAAGAGAGAGAGGGATTTTTTAGTTATCAAACACTGTCTGACAATGAGTGGAGGCTACAGTGGAGGTGCACACCTAAATGCGCACACAGACGCACACACACACACACACCTTATACTCTGAATGCAAGCATTAGTTTAAATTCACTGATATGGTGGCAGGCCAAAAAGATGTATTAAAAGCATGAACATTTGAATAATTATTAGTGACATTAGGCTACATTTAGCTGACAGGACACGGGCTGAATGGCGATGCATGGTGGCTCATGAGGAGGTAGTTTATAAAACTGCAATGTGTTAGCGTCATTAACAAATAACTGTCTATCGCAAACATTACATGGAGCATAACGTTAGCTGGTTTCACGGCCACAATGCCAGCTGCCTCAAACAGACATAATATAGAACCGTCTTTCAGGTGCCTCGCCAAATTCCAGGTGTTTCCTCACTTAGTTTGAAATGAATGATGGCATCGGTTGCACACCGGCTTCACAGCATCAATTATATGTTTGTTGTCATCTGCCTCGAATGCGAAGTATTTACATATTTGACTCTTACCATCTTTCCTCTCAACGAGTCGGGGCGGCGCTAAACTCGTCGCCATCTTCTGTAGTTTTTCCCGTGTGCTTCTAGTTGTTGTAATCTCTATAGCAAGTATTGTGATAGTAGTTTATCTGAAAAATGTTCTTGGAAAGTCTCAATCTGGGTTCAGATGAGGTCATAACACAAAGGCAGCATTAGTGATGATGGTGAATGATAAAGTCGGTGTGCATGAAAGTATGGTATAAGTGCTTCATTTGACACAGTCAGCCATAGTTATCTCATGACTTGCCTTTAAAATTGTCTTAAATCCTAAAGTGGTTTAAAACGTTTAGAAGAAACCACTTTTATGTGATTTGTACCTTTAGGACACATTATTAAAGAACATGGAGTCAGATTTCATAGTTATGCCTTTGAAATCCAGTTATGCCAGTAGCAACACTGAGAGACTTGTCTAACAATTAAGACCACACATTTTCAATAAGAGATGGCCACTGTGCTCCTTTAACCACTTGTGTTTATTTGAATGTATGTTTGGGGTCAATGTCTTGTCAATAAGTCCATCTATGGACAGGGTTTAACCTCCTGGTTTAGGGCTAAAATATCCTGATACAAAACAGCGCTTCACTCTGCAGCACACATATTGCAGACAGCAGCACTTTGGAGGATGCTTCAGAAATTTTGGTATAATTTGTTTCTGAAATGGGAGCACCTGTGCTACCTGACAAATCAAAATTTGAGCTTTGAATTGTAATCATTCAATCGGCAGAATCGGCTTACCAATCAGTCAGGTCAATACTTTGTTAAAGAAGTCATTGACGTATAGAAAATTAGCTGAATAGATTTTTCTCCTCCTATTGCTACAATTTGCCTTTTTCTTTATATACTCTATCTTCCTTCAGAGAAAACGCTTTTGCGTAGGTTTTAGCTCCTTTCAATAGGAGTACATGGTGCAATGGTAGCTACTTATTTACAGCCAACCAGCCATAGATTAGCACTTAAAGAGCAATTATCTCATCATGGTGATGTTTAATTATGGGCTGTGATGTAGACTTCGTTCTTCTTGCCTTGTACACATGTGTACATGGAGCGATCAGCTTTAGAGATTGTGACTGTTGTTGGGTATACAAGAAACCTGTCCTCCAAAGCTGGTGATGGACTACTTTAATCTCTTCTTCCATGATTAGTGTACTTAAGTTTACATGCATTTCTTATGTTTTCTGGGGAATGCTATGGTGCTCATTAGCACTGCTAATGTGATTGAGGAGTTTTTCCTCTCCATACAGCATGCTGTTCACTGCTAAGCCTGCTACGTTAGCCAGATTGCTAACACACAATACTGGGGCTGGAACTATCTTTCCTTACCTTCACAACATATTCTCCCCTCTGAGTCAAGGGAGTCCTTGACTTTTTTATGCTGAGTTTTCCACATCTCAAACCTACTGACAGACTGGTATATCTGGCTACATGCTGCTAACATGTTTGAGTGTTTTTTTCACCATCATAGCCCATAAAACCATCTAAGTTCAATCTGCGATGTTGGCTGAGTTTTTGCTAATACACAGATTTGGGGCTGGAATTGGGTTGCCCTCTGTATAACAAACCCCCTGTTCCCTCACAAGTTTTTAAATGACACATTCTGCAAGACTTGTGTTCATGCAGCCAGTTTCTGGAGCTTCTGGAAACCCATGATGGGCATCAACTATGTGCTTGCTGCCTCAGAATTGACCGTCTTAAAGATGCAGTGTTCAGATATCCCATGTGCTGGCAATGCTGATGCTGAAATGGCACACCCTGATGGCAGATTGAGACCCTGTTTCAAATCTGGCCCAAATGCAGCAGCTTAAACAACTTATTAGTTGTAAGCATTTATGTCTGACAGTGACTGATTTGCATAGTAAGAAGCAGAGAAAAGTAGTTCAAGTCACTTTCTAGTTGTATGGACGACCTGGCATCAGACATAGCTCAGCTGAAATAATTGACTCTGGAACTGAGACTATGCAGCATGGAAGCTTCTGTCCTTAAGAGTCCTCATTATACCTCAATAACCAGTCTTCCTTCATGTTATGAACTTCTAAGGAGTACAAAGATGTCTACAGCCACATCTAGCAGATAGATTTTCCCAATCTGATAATTGCTTGGCAGTTGAATGGCCAGGTTCAACGTCTGGATCAGGTTCTGCCAGCTTGCATGCACTGGTCTAAACTAACTGTGACAAATATCATCAAAATTCGGGGGGCTTGAGTAGGATTGGATAGTGACATACTAGCATTGTAACAATCACTCCAGTCTGCATTTGTTGATCCCTCTGTGGTGGAGCTGATTGACACTTCGCAATTTCTGCCAGCTTGGTTTACAAACATCACCAAATGTCTGTACATAGGTGGTTTTCCAGATCTGGGAAAGGTTTGGCAAGGTACAGGTGGACGTTGGTGATGCCAAGTCAACTCATTGCCGATTGTGGTTTTTGCTGGTGGAGCCAGACGGCCTGCTGGGACAGGGTGTACTGACACACAACCGGCCTCACCATCTGTAGTACACTTTTCTGCCCATGTTGCACAGAATTTAGGAACTAGGCAACAGAGTCCTACTTGTACTACTACTTTTGCTAGTGGAAGAGAAAGAAAAAGAAGAAGCCTTTATTTGACACATATACATTACAGCACAATGAAATGATTTTTTTTATTTTTAAGCTTGTTACGAAGCTGGGGTCAGAATGCAGGGTCAGCCATGATGCAGTGCCGCTGAAGCAGAGAGGGTTAAGGGCCTTGTTCAGTTCCCCAACAGTAGCATCTTGGCAGTGATGGGGCTTGAACTTCCCGGCCTTCTGATCGGTATCCCAGAGCCTTAACCATTGAGCCACCACTTCCCTATGGTCAGAATGTCCCGATTGCTGCAGTCCCAGCTAGGTCACCTGTGCCTGTGGGTTTGGCCCCTTGGAATGAAGCATGAAATGAGGACCATGACCTAGCAGTGTAGGAAACACTTCTGAAGAGCTCCTAGTACATGTTCCTTGTATGCTCTTAGATGGAAGCTTTCTTTAGGGACTGCAAGACAAGTCCCCACCTACACTAATTGTGTATGGGGCAGTAACTGTAGCGTGTCACAGCACTGTGGATGGCATCACTTTGGGGCTAATAAACTTATGATCTTTCTGAAAGGGACAACAGTGAATTTTTAAACAATTATGATGGAATTAGCTGTAAAAGTATTACTGCTCCATTTTCCATTTGTCCACAGCTGGGTAGTATGGCCAATGCAACCTGTCAAACCATTATCACATAGTGAATGATATTACTGAAATAAATAATGAATAAGCTTGTCTCTTTGTACCTATAATGGACAGAAAACAGCCTAGAAGGGCTGTAGAATGTGATTGAGATATTCCTTGATATGCCTTTTTCTGGGAACTTGGTCTTTTTTAAAAATAGAAAATAACAGATACAAAAGGCAAGTACACTATAGGGCCAAGTGTTTGTGGACACCTGACCATCACTCCTATATGTCATTCCAAATGTAGTTCCCCCTTTCCCACTCTTCTGAGAAGGCTTTCCACAAGATTTTGGAATGTGGCTGTGGGAATTTGTCCATTCAGCCACAAGCGCATTAGTGAGGTGAGGCACTGAGGCAAGAAAGCCTGGGGTGAATTTGGCTTTCTGTATGCCACTTGAGTTTTTCCACTCCAACCATGGCAAGCCATGTCTTCATGGACCTCATTTTATACATAGGAGCATTGTCATGCTTAAACATGTCTGTGCTAGGCCTCTTAGTTCCTCTTAGTGAAGGGAAATTGCAATGCTACAGCATACAAAGACATCCAAGACAATTGTGTGCTTCCAACTTTGTGGAAACAGTTTGCGGAATGTAATTTGAGATTTGCTTTTTTACGATTGCATTGATGGTTACATTTTCAGTGACCGAAGCATTAATGAAGCAGTATGTGTTCAAATGTATTTTTACACCTGTAAGTGATAAAAGTGTCCAAAAAACCATTTTGATCACATCAATTTTAGACAGATGTTTCGAAACAGTTTTGTGTTATTAGTCAAGAAATGTAAAGAACTTCTTTAAGTCAAGTGATATTTAGATTCCAATTTAAGCTTTGTGTGTGATACAATACATCAGGGGTTTTGTGGTCATGCTGACTACACAGCATACACTTGTGAATCACTGCAACTATAAGCTGAAATGTTTCATGACCCTCTTCATCTTTCTCTTCTTACAGAGTGATCGTCTGCTTATCAAAGGGGCGAAGATTGTGAATGATGATCAGTCCTTCCATTCTGACATCTATATGGAGGATGGTGTTATTAAGTATGTTATCTTCCTATCTATTGTCACTTCTCATGGTAATCTTAAGGAAGGACTGAAATAAAATGTTTCAGATTAGGAAATAACATTTAAATGATGAGTTAATAGTGGCAAAGTATATAATATACAATATTTTATTTATATATATATATAATATATATATATATATACACACACATATAAAATGGAACAGCACAGTAAAAAGAACATGCTTAGGTTGACATATACTCACTTTATTAGCACTTTATTAGGAACACCCATACACCTACACGTTGCAGTACAATTATCTAATCAGCCAATTGTGTGGCAGCAGTGAAATGCATAAAATCATGCAGATATGGGCCAGCAGCTTTGGGTAAAGTTTATATCAATGCTCAGAATGGGGAAAAAATGTGATCTCAGTGATTTTGATTGTGGCATGATTGTTGGTGCCAAATGGGCTGGTTTGAGTATTTCTATAGATGCTGATGTCCTGTGATTTTCACACACAATAGCCTCTTGAGTTTACTCAGAATGGTGCAATACAGAAAAAAAAAAAACATCCAGCGAGCATCAGTTCTGTGGACCGAAATGCCTTGTTGATGAGAAGTCAATAGAGAATGGCCAAACTGGTTCGAGCAAACAGAAAAGCTACTGTAACAACTGTACAATTGTAGTGAGCAGAAAAGTAAAACAGCAGAAGACCATGTTGTGTTCCACTTCTATCAGCCAAGAACAGAAAGCTGAGGCTGCAGTGGGTACAGGCTCATCAAAACTGTGGCCTCTGAAGTTAGTATTGCCCCCTTTAGCAGAAATAACTTCTTGTATGCATTTTGTATAATTCTCTACCAGTCTCTGACATCTGCCTGCTGGATTTTTTGACCACTCTTCCATGCAATATTCTTTCAGTTGCAAGATGTGTGAGGGTTTTCTTTCATATTCTTCCCATTTCAAATCCCCCCACAACATTTTAATGGGATTTAAATCCGGGCTTTGACTAGGCCATTCCATAACCCTACATTTCTTCTTTTTGAGCCAGTCCTTGATGGATTTGCTAGTGTGCTAAGGATTATTATCCTGTTGAAAGGCCCACTTTTGGTTCAACTTCAACTTTTGGACAGATGGCCTCACAATTATTTTCAATTACTCTTTGATATGATGCAGAATTCATAGTTGAATCAATGAATGCAAGCTGTCCAGTCCCTGAAGCAGCGAAGCAACCCCAAATCATAACATTTCCACCACTGTGTTTCACAGTTGGTATGACATGCTTCTCTTGAAAAGCTGTCTGTGCCAAACATGTCTGCTGTTACTGTGGCCAAACAACTCTATCTTTGATTGGTCTGTCCAGAGCACATTATTCCAAAAAGCCTGGTCTTTACCTATATGCTCATTGGCAAACTGTAGTCTTGCTCTAATGTGCTTTTTCATGGCACGCCTCATGCAGATCAAATTTGTGCAATCTCTTTGTAGAGGTATGCACTTTGACACCAACATTTGCAAGACTTACTAGCAGATTCTGTGATGAAATTTTGGGGTTCTTAGAGGCTTCTTTTTGCATCAGACAGTCTGCTCTTGGGCTGAATTTGCTGGGATGGCCAATTCTGGACAAATTGGCACTCGTTTGAAATTTGCACCATTTGTAGATAATTTTCCTTACAGTGGAATGATGTATTTCAAATAATTTGGATTTCTTTTTAAATCCCTCGCCAGACTCCTAGGCATCCACAACCATTTTTCTGAGGGCCTTATAGAACTTTTTAGATATTGGCATGATGACACACATCTCAATAACAAAGGGAACACTAGACACTAGATGTGAGAGTTTTAAATAAGATGGGTTCCACCTGCACTTTTTAAGCAGGTTCTAACCACTGGCACCCAATCTTGATCACCTGATTCTAATTATATGGATTGAAGTTGTGATAAATGTAGGGCTGTACTTACTTTTTCCATGTGACTGATCTGTTTTTTGTTAATTTAAATTGTAAAAATTACTACAAAATGTAAATTTATGTTATTTGATAGACTGTATCATCTTTATTTTTCAAAGAGGATCAAATGTTTGCCTGTCCAAATATGTCCCTTCACTGGCTTCCAGTAGCTGCCCGTATCAAATGCCTTGATGCTCACGTACAAGACCTTGTTTGGAACAGCACACCCCTACCTCAGCTCTGCTTGAGGCTTACGTTCCCTCACGCAACCTGCGATTGATTAATGACTGAGGCTTAGTAGTTGCTACTCAGCCTGGCTCAAAGTCCCTTTCCAGAACCTTCAAACTAACTGTTCCTCAGTGGTGGAATGAACTTCAAACCTCATTCTGGACCGCACAATCTGTTACTGTTTTCAGAAAATAGCTAAAGACCCACCTCTTCCATGAGCACTTAACTAACCTCTAAAATGCCATCCCCCACATTATCTTTTAAAAAAAAAAGTAAAATCAAATAAAAAAATTAATTAAAAAAAAACAACTTACTCTGGCGTTTACACCTCGACTCTGTGCACTTTGCTTCTCTAGAACTCAATTATAAATCTTGCTTGGTAGCACTACTTGTATTGTTCTCTGCTTAATATATCGCTTTGCTTGTATTTCCTCATTTGTAAGTCACTTTGGATAAACGTGTCTGATAAATGTAATGTCAAAAAAGCCAACAATTTACATGGGGTGTACTTATTTTTCACATGACTGTATGCTTATCACTGATTATTAGCATATCAACACATAGGAACTCTCAGTTTTATCCCTTCCATATTTTTTGTATACACCTTTGCTCCCTGTTTTGTTTTTATTTCCTGTTCTCTCTTTCTTTCTCGTACCCTCTTTCTACCATCCTTTTTCATGTCTCTTTAGACAAATTGGGGAGAACCTCATTGTTCCTGGTGGGGTGAAAACCATTGATGCCCATGGCAGGATGCTGATCCCTGGTGGCATTGATGTGCACACCCGATTCCAGATGCCTGACCGGGGCATGACTGCTGCAGATGACTTCTACCAGGGCACTCGTGCTGCTCTCGCTGGAGGCACCACTATGATCAGTATGTGCAAAAATGGAATGCTTAAAAACAGCCACCTGTTTCGTTCACTACTTAGCAATGGCTGGGTGGTTCAGATAGGCCATGAAATTTGAAAGGTTTTAAATATAAAATGTAAATGTGAAAACTTCCAAACAGAGTTATATAGTACCAAAACAAAGTAAAAAACAAAACAAAAAAACAATTCGACTGATTAGTTCATACTCCTTCTTTAATTCCACACACTTGCTGAGTATTGTAGAATTGCCTAGCACGGTGGTTTTCAAAGTGGGGGCCGCCAGGGGGCACCCGGGGGCCTAAACAGTTTGGTGTGAAAAATAACTAAATACATGATTTTCTCTTTATCACTCTCAGACAACCACATACACACAATCAGTTCCTAATCTAATGTAATGTAAAGATGCAAGATGTAATTATTAATAAAAAAAAAAAGGGGGGTATATATTCAGAAGTTTATATTTTTAATGTGTTTTAAAGAGATCTTGCAAAAGGGGGGCCTCGGTCAAATGTTTTTGCCATTTGGGGGGCCTTACCCTGGAAAAGTTTGGGAACCACTGGCCTAGCATGTGTGAGCCTACAGCAAATGTCATCTTGCTTTGGATTTGTTGAATGATTTGCGCAGCAGTAAAACAGGTGGCCAATTGACCCAGACTCTGTGTGTGTGTGTCAGGCCTGGGACTGTCAGGCATATGCAGAACACATCACCAAACTCAGCTAGAGCATATGAACAGGATTTGAACTGAGCTGTCAATTAACCAGTTGTTGGCACTTTCCCTGAGAAAGATGAATAGCAGGTGTGCTGTTCATCATAATAAAATAATTTTAGCAGGTGTATTTTAATTAATATTATTTTTAACCAAATAATTAAATTCTGATTATATGTGTGATGTTTAGATAGTGAGATTTTTGGTCAATGCATAATAAAGTGGTGTGTTTGTGATATCGGCCTATACCGATATTTCTGCCTTTTATGTCTTCCTTTAAATTAATAATAATTAATTCTACAATTCTGAGAGAATTGCAAATAAAAGCTTTATTCTCTCCATTTCAACAAGTTGTTTCATAGTAACTGGTCTCATAGACAGCAAACACATTACTTAAATTAACATGAACACATTAACTAAATTCTGAAGATTAAACTAAGTTTTCTTAACTTATTGAATGTTATTAATTCATATTAATATTGACTGAATTCTAAAAAAAAAAAAAAAAACTCATGTTAGTCTCACATTAACTCACCACAAACAAAAGCATTTCTACTTCATCACTGAACATCAACTGGTAATATATAATATAAACTTTTTTATATATATTAACATTAACTGGATATGAAATACACTACTCTACAAATATATTTTCAGTGCAAAATATACTTTTTGTCAACTCATCTTCATTTAAATCTTTCAACGGTGTACTGGCGCTTTAATTCAGTGTGAGCAGCACGGCCAAAATAAAACCAAACTCCCGCTTCACTGCTGCTTACTTCCGGTGTAAAATTTTAGCAGTGCAGAGATTACGGAGGTTACAAACTGGAGTTTTGTCGTCATTCCACACGAGACATCATCTTTACACACAGCATGAAATCGATGTGTTTTCCCGCCCTCTTTTGATTGACAGGATAAAATCGGCCCTGATCATCGGATGTTTTTAAACATCGGCCGATAGCGTGAAAAATTGCCTTTATCGGCCGATACCGCATCTCATTCCTATCTATCGATCTATCTATCGATCGATCTATCTATCTAATATATATATATATATATATCTTTGTACTGTTTCACCTGTACTTAATATTGTGCAGTATTGCTGTTTCTTCTCTCACACTTTTGTTTCAAATGACCCTCGATGTCAATAAATTGTTAACTGAAATAATATAAGAGCACCATTTAAACTGCTGTTCATCTGTGTGTGTGTGTGCGTGTTCACTATCTTCAAAAAACAGCTAATGACCCACCTCTTCCATGAACACCTAACTAACCCCTAAAATGCCAACCCACATTATCATAAAAACAACATCTACTCTGGCACTTACACCTCTACTCTGCAACGCTTGGCTTTTCTAGAACTCAATTAAAAGATGGTAGCACAACTTGTATTGTTCTCTGCTTGATATATCGCTTTGCTTGTATTTCCTCATTTGTAAGTCGCTTTGGATAAAAGCGTCTGCTAAATGAATAAGTGTGTGTGTGTGTGTGTTTTGCAGTTGACCATGTGGTGCCAGAGCCAGGCGTTAGCCTTCTAGCTGCATTTAACCAGTGGAGGGAATGGGCGGACAGCAAGTCATGCTGTGATTACTCACTGCATGTAGACCTCACGGAGTGGCACAAGGGCATGCAAGAGGAGATGGAGACCCTGGTGAAGGACCATGGTACTATTTACATACACCAATATACATTTCACATTCAATTACCTGCTAACCCACTTTACATATTACTGATATTCTATTGCCACTATATTAGGGTTGCCAGTTCTGCCTGGAAAAACCCCAAACATCTCAGTGGTCAATCGAGTCAGCCCAGTTTTTTTTTTTTTTTTTTTGCAGTTTTTTTTTTCTTTTGCAGTTTTCCCAAACAGTAATTTTACTGAGGTCATAAAATGGCTGAAAATATGTTAGTTACACATGTACCCTGGACAACCAACAGCGTCAGTCAAGATCAACTGACTACCTTTTTGTGTCTGTGTACTCACATGCCAAGACCAATCAACAAAGTCACATAATGATGTATGATGCAGTTGTCATACAAAACATCTTTCCCTGGAACCTTCTCATTAAGTTCTCATTGGGTGGAGCAGTGTTATTTATATAGAACATGAAGATAATGCACAGTCATACAAAGATTTCCTGGAGCGACATGCCTCTAAATATTGCCCGTGGGGCTAGGTGGGAAGACGTTCACCACCCAGGGTGCCACCTTGGAAATCAGTTCCCTTAAATTAATTTTATTAAAAAAATTTAAAACTTTTTTTTTTTTATTTTTTTTTTTACCACTGATTAATTAATTAATCATGGAAATAATAATAATAAAAAGTAAATAAGTTAAGATAGGAACGTTTTCTCTTGCTGCTCAGGCTCTTGTATTCAGAACATAAAATAAATCCCTCGGCATGCACTGATAAACTTATTGAATTATTTAATTTAATTTAATTTTATTTTATTTGTAAGTAAATGTAAACATTGTGTTGTGTTGCCTATTAACAACAAAGTGCCACTAATATTCTGTGTATCAGAGAATAAACTCCAGTGTCAATTTATTATGGTATTATCATTTACCCATCTCATACATCATGTACAGTAGCAAACTGTAGTTGGTCGCTTTGTGTGTCCATCAGATGGTCTCTTCCTATTCATGGGAGCTACAATAATGCTCTTAATTCCTGTGAAGCAAGCCTTCACTGCAGATATACAATGAAGAGGACTATTATAATTGGACAAAAAAATTAACGATTGGTCGCACTACATCACTGCTCTTTTGAAACAGTAGCTCATTACTGGAAAAGCTACACCATTTTTAAAGTAGAAGCGCTACTGTCACACTACTGAAAGATTTAGTTAAGCTAGTTAACTACTCCCCAACACTGGTTTAGAGCCTGTCAAAGGTTCTTACAAGCTAGCAGGGACTGTCCTATACCCATTGTCAGACTTTGCTGAGGCTAGATTTGAACATGCAGGTTCAGCTTTTAGGTCTTTATCACCTTGGAAGAACCTCTTGGATATGGCTGTTGACATAGCATCCTCTCTCTTCTCTGAATACTATACGTGTGCCTCTGAGTTGTGTGGTCTCGGCTTATGAATCATTGATTCGGATGAACCATGTCTGCTGCCAAGTTGTTAGTTTGCGTAGAAAGTATCTCGGACATTTTTCTGTGCTTCTTTGTACGCTTATCAGTCAAGGAAGGATATAGGTGTTAGGATGTAGCTAGTGAGCTGTTTAGGTCGCAGAGTCAGATTTGACTCCTCATCGGATTTAATAATGGTTGATTTAAAAAACTGTATCCTGCAGCTCTGCTAAAGCTGTGAGCCATATTTTAAACCCAACAGGAAGTCAGCCATTTTGATTTTTCTTTAAATTTTTTGCTCAGATTTTGCCATTTCCAGGCCTTATACTTTAACAAACTCCTCCTAGAGATTTCACCTGATCAACATCATATTCGGTCAGTCTCATCGAAAGGCCTTGGCAATGCTAAATTGCAAAGCTTTTGAGTTTTCATGGCACAGGGGGGCTGTGGCGGTCTGACACATTTCTATGTTTCGCCATGCAAGAGGAAGTTGTTATAACTCATACATACAATGTCCGATCTGCTCCAAACTTCACATGTTTGATAACAGTCTTGGCCTGAATACAATTACATCTCAATATTCAGTTATAATCATAGCGCCACCTACTGGCAACAGGAACTGACATGTTTTGCATCGTGATACACTCCTAACAACATTTAAGTGCTAAAAAAAAATGGAATGGCATAATTAATGTAATTGTCATGTCCAATCTGTTTCGGAACTCCAATTCCCAGAATGCAGTGCTGCCTACAAACATGGCGGAAATGGACTACAACTCCCAATTCTGCACACAAGCCTGCTCTCAGTCTCCAGAGTACTAATGACAATCAGCTGTTGCCAATCACTCACACACACACTCACACACCACCTTTTTTAATGTAATGCTCAGTTGTATTTACTCTGACTTACAAAGCCATTGTTTATCTTTGCTGTTCTGGTTTTTTGACTTTGCTCTTATCTTGGGGATGTTCACTGTAAACTTATCAAATCACACTGCATAAAGTTAATATAGGTTAACTAACAGAGCACAATATTATAATACAATATGATTATAAGGCAGTGCATTATAATTATCTACGTCAAATTCACAGTCAAATAATCTCCTTAAATAGTATCACCCATTTAACTGATGTAACTATCATTACTTTTGTATTACTATTGTTTTTAACAATATCTTGTACATTTGTATATTTTCAGAAGGAGCATATTTAGTTTATCTTTGTAATTTTGTTAAAATTTGATGTTCATGCATTTTGTGTTTTCTTTGTGTAGGTGTCAACTCTTTCCTGGTCTATTTGGCCTATAAGGATGTTTTCCAGCTTAATGATTCCCAGGTATGATTATAATGCTTTGAAAAAAACACAATTGTTATGAGTCCATATATAGAAACCCTTAATACTAAATAATATTATCAAGGGAGCTTATTGTTTCAGTAAATTGTGGGCTCCTCATGAAATTGTTGTAATTGGATCTGACATATTGAAAGTACTTTAACAGACTCTTAATGCAGCAGAAAGAGTTGAATGTGTATAGTCCCTGGGGAAATGTATAGCATGTGATAAAATGCTTTATATACCACAGCTCTGTTAAATTAACAAATCTGATGGCATTGATTTTAAGAGCATGCCTCTGAAAGTAGTTCTGGCTGTAATTTAAATGGAAAGTTTATGTTAATGCGCTCATTCTAATGTGTTATCGTTTTGGTAATATCTACAGTAACTTGTTCACAGGGACTTGTATGACAGATGCTCCACATAATAATAAACAGAAGAAAACTTTTGTTATTTACCAAAAAAAAGACATCATGAAGCTTTCTGTGTTCTGTGTGCACATTTGGATTCAGCAGCCAGCCCCTAAACTAGCATTTATTAGCCATCTAGTTGGCTAGCATTTGGTCACTGTAATAAACCGTGTGTGTATATGTGTATGTATATATATATATATATATATATATATATATATATATATATATATATATATATATATATATATATATACACATATTAATTTATTCTTTGCAAGTTTCATAAATGAGTTATTGATCTTTTGACTATGACATTTAGATTTAGTGTTCTAGATGGGACTTCTGACAGTGCTAGGGAAATTTTTCTCAAGCTAATCTGGCCACCCATGGGGAAACCACACCTAGCTGAAAAGGCAAGTATGTCAGTTGAGTGGAGGGAGTAATGTCACGGAGCTGTAACCAAATTTATTGTTAAAGAATCACAGCCTTTTTCAACTGTTGGAACTTTAGGCATATACATGCAGACAGCTAGTTATATGATTTATCAGCACTATAGGCTATATAATCAGCAGTGGTTACAATAACTTGTGCTTTGTGTATTCTCACAGTTAGAACAAAGGTGTAAAAAATTATTATTTTGGTATCCGTAATGAAATCAAGTACGTCAGTATAAAAAAAAAAAATTAAATTATATTTTTTTGTTTTCTGTGCAGATGTATGAGGTGTTCAGTGTGATCCGAGACCTGGGAGCCATTGCCCAGGTGCATGCTGAGAACGGGGATATCATTGCTGAGGTAACATAACTTTCCTCTTCTTCTTTAGTTGCATGCATTAGCCATCTTGATTTTGTCTGCTGGATTTTGCACTAATAGTCTTGGTGTAAATAATTTCAGGAGCAGAAAAGAATCCTGGAGTTAGGCATCACTGGCCCAGAGGGTCATGTTCTCAGTCGCCCAGAAGAGGTAATGGTATTTATAATAATTTGTTTTATTTAATTTTGTATAGCAAGTGCATGTTGCATCAAATTGGATATGGGAGGGATCTCTTTTTTCTTTAAATTGTTAGAATATAATAAACAAAATGTGTTTTACCTTATATTGTACATTACATCAGTGTATATATAGGTTATTAAAATATAAAATCAGGAGAAAAAAATAAAATAATTGATAAATAAAAATGCATGGAAAACAAATGTTAACGAATTGTTTCAAGCTTCTTTTGTTTTAAAATATATTCCTAAACTTCTCTTTCAATTATTAATGCTTTAGATAATATCCCTCTTCTCCTTTCAGCCAGTTTTTGTCTTCAGATTGATTGATGAATGTACTGAGACACTTTGTTGTTATTTTAGATTAGATTCTTGGCCCAAGCAAAGCACTGTTATCATTTAGTTTAGAAGTTTAAGGGTTGCATTATACTTCAGCATAAAGGTCAGGCAGAAAGTATGTGCTGTTTTATAGGTGGAAGCTGAGGCAGTCAATCGTGCAGTAACAGTGGCCAATCAAACCAACTGCCCCCTGTACATCACCAAGGTGATGAGCAAGAGTGCTGCTGATGTCATCGCTCAGGCCAGGAAAAAAGGTGAAAAAATGGAAACCACATGATTGATATCATTCTTGTGAATTACACTTGGTTATTTTGATCTATAGCTTGTTGAAACAATTTTATTCTGTGACACTGTGTGTGCAGATTCATGACAGTATTTTAACTAAATAGTGCCTTTCTCACAGTGTGTGCTACATGTCACATTTTTCTATGAAGTGAACATGTCATAAAATTCACTGTTTAATGTAATCTCCTTTTAAACCTTGAAAATCTAGCCATGAAGAGTAAGGTTGCATGTTCAGATATGTGTTTTTTTTGGTTGTTTGTTTTTTTTTTTTTTTTTTTTTTACCTAATATTGAGTCAATGCTAAAGCTTCCTTTCTCTTCTTTATACATCAGGTACTGTAGTGTACGGAGAGCCCATCGCTGCTAGTCTGGGCACTGATGGCACTCACTACTGGAGCAAGAACTGGGCCAAGGCTGCTGCCTACGTGACATCTCCTCCTTTGAGCCCGGACCCCACCACCCCTGACTATCTCAACTCTCTGCTTTCCTGGTATTTCATCCACACATGCCCTGTTTCTCTGAGCTCACTCATATACAGTGCCCTCCACTAATATTGGCACCATTGGTAAATACAATGTATCCAGAAAGTATTCACAGCGCTTCACTTTTTCCACATTTTGTTATGTTACAGCCTTATTCCAAAATAGATTAAATTCATTACTTTCCTCAAAATGGGCACACGGTGGCTTAGTGGTTAGCATGTTCACCTCACACCTCCAGGGTTGGGGGTTCGATTCCCATGGTGGCCCTGTGTGTGCGAAGTTTGCATGTTCTCCCCGTGCTGCGGGGGTTTCCTCCGGGTACTCCGGTTTCCTCCCCCAGTCCAAAGACATGTGTATGTGATTGTGCCCTGCGATGGATTGGCACCGTGGTATAGAAGATGGATGGACTTTCCTCAAAATTCTATAAACAATACCGCATAATGACAATGTGAAAGAAGTGTGTTTGAAATCTTTGCAAATTTATTAAAAATATATATATATATATATATAAAAAAAGACCTGTACAGAAGTATTCACAGCCTTTGCCATGACACTCAAAATTGAGCTCAGGTGCATCCTGTTTCCACTGATCATCCTTGAGATGTTTCTACAACTTGATTGGAGTCCACCTGTGGTAAATTCAGTTGATTGGACATGATTTGGAAAGGCACACACCTGTCTGTATAAGGTCCCACAGTTAACAATGCATGTCAGAGCACAAACCAAGCCATGAAATCCAAGGAATTGTCTGTAAACCTCCGGGACAGGATCGTATCGAGGCACAGGTCTGGGGAAGGGTACAGAAACATTTCTGCAGCATTGAAGGTCCCAATGAGCACAGTGGCCTCCATCATCCATAAATGGAAGAAGTTTGGAACCAGCAGGACTCTTCCTAGAGCTGGCCACCCGGCCAAACTGAGTGATCGCGGGAGAAGGGCCTTACTCAGGGAGGAGACCAAAAACCCGATGGTCACTCTGACAGAGCTCCAGCGTGTGTCTGTGGAGAGAGGAGAACCTTCCAGAAGAACAGCCATCTCTGCAGCACTCCACCAATCAGGCCTACATGCTAAACAAAAGATTAAACAAAAAGATTAAAGGTTAAACAATAAAGAGAATTTTTCATAGCCTTCTTTGCTCATATTTACCAAGGGTATCAATATTAGTGGAGGGCTCTGTATGCATAAAGGTATAAATGTAGAGATATTTTATACACTATAGGGAGCCATTAAATGGCCCACTGTTCAGAAACAAAAACATTATATATTCTTTTTTTTGCAACTTGCCACCATTGTAAATGACAACCTGCAATATGTTTCCTGAGCTTAAAGGGGGGGGGGGAAAAACCCCTACATTTATTTCTGTGTTTCCTTGCACAGTTGGCTAATGCTGATAATTTGGTTAATGCTAACGAACATATATTAGAACATTTTCAAATTCCATTTGAACTTTGCAATAAATGTGATTAAATGAAATAAAAATTAAAATTAAAGTGACTCTTCTGTGTCGGATGCTTGTCTGTGTGATGTATAGTGGTGATCTGCAGGTAACTGGCAGTGCTCACTGTACCTTTAACACCTCTCAGCGAGCTGTAGGCAAAGACAACTTCACCCTCATCCCAGAGGGCACCAATGGCACTGAGGAGAGGATGTCCATCATCTGGGACAAGTGTGTGGTGAGCATTCATAGGTGTATTTCAACAATTGGTGAATTGTGCCTATTCTGAATTTTATGCAGTTTAATACTGCCAGTATAACCTCTTTGGATAGTTCACTTGTATGCTGAAATCTCATTCATGCACTATCAAATGGTATCTGTTAAGTTTAACATTACATAAGTGTTATGTTTCCATCTTGATTCCATTATATGCTCGTCATGGCTTAGTGGTTAGCACGTTCGCCTCACACCTCCAGGGTCCGGCGTTCAAGTCCCGCCGGGGCCATGTGTGTGCGGAGTTTGCATGTTCTCCCCGAGCTGCAGGGGTTTCCTCCCCCAGTCCAGAGACATGCATGGTAGGCTGATTGGCATGTCTAAAGTGTCTGTAGTGTATGGGTGTGTGAATGGGTGTGTGAGTGTGTATGTGATTGTGCCCTGCGATGGACTGGCACCCTGTCCAGGGTGTACCCCGCCTTGTGCCTGATGCTCCCTGGGATAGGCTCCAGGTTCCCCATGACCCTGATCCTGAAAAGGAGTAAGTGGTGGAAGATGGATGGATGGATATTGTCATCATTAGTTAGCAAAGATTGTAATGCTACTGTGTTCTAGTCCTCAGAAACTGGGTGCAAGGGAGGGAGGATTTCCCTGCCTCTGCTTTTGATATCCCCCACTCTGGTCATTTATTTTTTATCTTTGCTGGATACATTTTACACCTGCTTTGTCAGGCTGAATTATATGAATGCATTTCCTATTCCCAGCAGTAGGTTGTGCAATTTAGTAAGACTAGTTACTAGTATTTCAAACAAGATGGTGGATTTCAGGTTTGAGGTTTGTCCTCAATATTAGGCAACATTTATCAAGTCAGAGTAGCACATTGTCTTTCACTTTCTTTCACCACAACAATTAAAACATTTTTTTACTTAATCGTATTTTTAGTATGGTTATATCAACATTGATAGGAGTAGAGCTTCAAATTTCATTGTATGCAGTGACAAAGATCATTCATTCATTCAATACGGATTTTTATTTTCTATCTTGTGTACCACATTTTCTTTTCAGCCTTGCAGCCTAAGCTAGGCCTGCTGGTGAAAACAGAGTGTGAGCCATCCTGGACCAAGATGGATCCAGATATATTATGGATTTTTTGGGATAGCTGGTTGAGGCAATAAAAGTGTAATACCTCCTAGGTCTGCTATTTGTTGAATTCATTCATAACAAATATTATTGTCTGTAATTTTTCTGTAGAATTTTTCTACAGCTTAGGAATTGTTGACTGTGTGATATGAATGAGTGTCATTAAAATTCCAATGTAGAAATTCAAATTTTATATATATATATATCATTTTTAACAAACTGCAACCTGGAAATTATGTTTCAGTACTGGAAAGTTAGCGCTGTCTTTCAAATTTATATTGTACATGGCAAAGCATAACGGTGGCTTAATTATCATACAGAGAAGTGATCGATCCTAGTCCTTTTACCCTTTATAAAACTAACACTGCTCTCCATAGGTGACTGGTAAGATGGATGAGAATCAGTTTGTGGCTGTGACCAGCACCAACGCGGCCAAGATTTTTAACCTGTACCCACGTAAGGGCCGCATCGCTGTGGGCTCTGATGCTGACTTGGTGCTATGGGACCCTGATGTCACTAAGATTATCTCTGCCAAGAGCCACAACCTGGTGAGAGCACACATATGCATATACATACTCTGTGATACACCAGTAAGATCAAAGAGCGGTCTCTTCCAGGATGCCATTTCCCCATCTACATGGCATGAGGGCTTACTGAATGGTTTGATAAGTATGTTGATGCAGTCACCAGATATCAACCCAGTTTAGCACCTATGCGACATTTTAGAGTGACGTGAGAGAGTGGTCACCACCCTCATCAAAACCACTAAAACAACAAATTGCAGCTGTTCTTTTGGCTTGTGGTGACCCAGCAGCTTACTAACACACTTTGTCATACTATTTCTGTATGTTTTTCTCAATAGAAAGATGGTACATTTATGTTTTTGTCTGTTATTCTGCCTGTTAGTTTATTTTTTACATCACTCCATTTCAGTTAAATTAATTATTTAAATAGATTATTCATATATTTATTTATGTGTGTATTCTTTTGAGAAATGTATCAGGGCTTGTGTGAGTAGAGCCACTGTTTCTTGAATTGTGTATAAGCAACTGTCAAAAATATAATGAGGTCAGGCCTGTCTCTGTCCTCCATTGTGTTTGATTTAATTCAATGTCCCTGTAACAGTGTCTCTGCTTATTAAGCCTGTCAGTAGCAGCTGTTGTGATTTTATTTTCTCTGAACTGGTGAGATCCTTCACAGGCACTGCCTTTAGTACCTTGTACAATGCAATAGAATTTACAGATTTTATAGAATTTATATATCACAGTAATTGTTGATGTTGATTCAAATTATAAATCAACAGTAATTTTGAATTAACCGGCATCTTCCTGATGGATGTGGGTTGGGAAACAAAATCTTCCACATTAGCCATTGTTTCTTAAGTAATCTTTTTTTTTTTTTTTTGTCGCCTTATCTACATGCACATACAGTGGGGTGAAAAATGCTGCTTCCAGGAATGTGTTGCTACACACAAAATAATATACACACTAATGTATGAAACACAGGATGAAAGTGAAAACAGTACAATAAATACAATAAACAGGACCGTACATGTAACAACACAGTTCACACAATACACAAAACAACAGGTTGAACACACTGACACAAAACATCAAGGTGAAGAGGTGGCACCTTTGCAGACTCACTACAAATGCTGCATGTGACTGCAAAATAATTAGCAGCATAAACTTTCTATCTCCCTCTCTACAGGCAGTTGAATATAATATCTTTGAGGGTGTGGAGGTGCGTGGTGCTCCCTTAGTGGTGATCAGTCAAGGTAAGATTGTTCTGGAGGATGGAAACCTCCACACTACTGAGGGATCAGGACGTTACATAACCCGCAAAACCTTCCCTGACTATGTTTACAAGAGGATAAAGGCTCGCAGTAGGGTAAGTGTCCATTCCAGGCTTTGTACTGCAACATACTATATGTCTCTTCAATATACCACTTCTTAAGCCATTTTTACTTTTTTTATTATTTATTTTTTTACAAAATGAGTAACAAACTAAAACATATTTTTAAAAAGCTTTTGGTACCTGACTCAATTCTCTAATCACTATAATTTTTAATTTTCATAGTTATAATTCAGATATTCATTCGTCATTCATTAATCTTCAGTAACCTCTTTATCCTGGTCATGGTCCGGTGGATCCAGAGTCTTTACCGGGAACACAGGGTAGAAGCAAGAATGCAGCGAGTTTGGAAAGTATTCAGACCTCTTAAATTTAAAGTTAATTGCTTTTACATTTTTGCCCATCCTTCTGCACACAATAAAAATGACAAAGCAAAATTTTTTGCAAATTTATTAAAAATCCAAAACTAAAATCTCCCATTTAGTAAGTATTCAGGCCCTTTATTTAGTACTTTGTAGAAGCATCATTGGCTGCAATTACAGTTTTGAGTCTTCTTGGGTAAGTCTCTACAAGTTTTGCACACCTGAATTTTGGCTGTTTCTCCCATTCTCCCTGGAGTTCTCTCTCCTCACCAGTCAACATCAAACTGGGTTTATGAGCCCACTGTACACCCTGGATGGGATGCCAGACCATCTCAGGGCATCACACACACATATTTCATGTTTTTGGGAGATGGGAAGAAGCCAGAGAACCTGGAAGAAATCCATACAGACATGGGGAGAACATGCAAATCTCCATACAGACAGTAACCCAAACTCAGGATTAAACCAGGAACCCTCGAGCTGAGGCAGCAATACTACCTGCTGGGTTTTCATAAATCTGAAACTAAATTCAGTGTCACATACAGACAGCTCCATGAATTTTGGAACTCTTGCTAGACTTGCAAGATAGCAGTGCCCTTGAGGATCTGGATAGATTCTGTATTGAGGAGCAGTCAGATTGTTTGGTCTGAATGCTCCAATCTCATCAGGCACTACAGGAATAACTCAAAGCTGTTGTTCAGGCAAAGGGAGGCTACACAACATGCTAAATGTTTATCAGGGGTGCCAATAATTGTAGCAAATAATTGTAACTGTAATCTATACCTTTTATTTACACATACTTGGAGATCAGGATTGAAGCTATATCCATTGCTAATGGCTAATGAGAACACAAATTTCACTTCATTACATATTAAACTGCATGCTATTCTATAATGCTTCAATGTTTTATTCTATTTAATACTATTCTATAAAGGCTTTAACCTAAATGTTTAGGTGTTTTGATTAATCAAAACATGGATTTAAAAAAAACTATCTATTATTTATTGGTAGAAATAATGCAGCCCTGTTTTGAAACATGATGCCTAACCATATTGTGCTATCCTAGTACAGAGATTCTTATGAAGGTCAATAAAATAAGCTATCCACTGTTTTACAGCAGTACTATTTCTCCTATCATGTAGACTGGTTTCACATTGTATTTTCTGTCCTTAGCTTGCTGAGCTGCGTGGCGTTCCACGTGGCCTTTACGATGGTCCAGTGTGTGAGGTCACTGTGACACCTAAAATAATGACCCCTGTGACCTCTAACAAGACTTCTCCAAACAAACCCACCCCACAACCCATTCGCAATCTGCATCAGTCTGGATTCAGTCTGTCTGGTCAGTAACAAGCTCTGTGCGATTTTTGTCCTGGGCATATATTATTCTGCTACTGAAAGTCAGTTAAGGTTTTCAGTTATGCAGGTTGTTTTAAAGACCTTCTAACAGTAAGTCATGGACCTAAATTTAGAGTTTCACCATTCAACTGAGTGTGATCCAGTTAAGTAGTAAAAATAATACATGTACTATACTGTACTACAACTACAAAACAAAAATCTCCCACACTCCTTTTTGTTAATTATGAAAATAAATGTTTAGATCATGCAATAATATTCTTACCTCTGTTCTAGAAACATCTCAATTTTCAGTTCGTCATGTTGTCAACAAATTATTTACCCAGCTGCCCTTAGTTAAGAAAAAGTTCAAGTTGACGAATGCTCCCTTCTTCTAACTGCTAACCTGTCTTGCTTATTCTCCCACAGGAAATCTTAATCTTAATCGTATTCTTAAATCTCACAGGAGCTCAAATTGATGACAATGTTCCTCGCCGCACCACTCAGCGCATCGTAGCTCCCCCTGGTGGCAGGGCAAACATCACAAGCCTGGGATAAAGAACCCACTTGCCCAGTCCTGAAAGAAAGGGGTGGCAGGGAACCAAGGGCCCTTGCTCTGGTCATCACTTCTACCAATGAGACCCCTAAAGTACAATTCAATATGACAACATCCTCAAATTCTTCAGTATTTTACTCAAAAAGAAACACGGTCAAGGCATTATTGTGTATTTTCCAGCATTATCTTTAAACTACTATTCGGTTTTTTTTTCCCTTGTAGGAAGTGTAATGTGAATCTAAACTAAACTTGTATTATTTTATTGTTACACGTAAACCATGTAAATGACAGAAAAATTCTTCCTGTTCAGAATTACCCTTCAGTCATTTTTGTTTATTCAACACAATTGTTAACACATTTTTCTAGTCTTTGGGATATTTTCTCATTTTTAAGGAACGTGGGTAATTAGGTGTGTTGTTCTGGTGTCTTTCCTTTCTGATTGGTAGGATTTTTGTGCTGCCAGCATAATTCACTTTGTTTTTATGCACTTTCTTGGCATTATTTTAAAAACAGTAATGTCATTTATACTTTTTGGTCGTCATGTTCATTACATCAGATTTAGGATTAGACTATTTATGTCCTCTGAATAGTGGGGGTTTCAAAAAAGAACAATGCTTGGCTGAATGAAAGAAAAGAATCTGTATCCCTTTGTATCACCCCCCCCCCCTTTAAATTCCCCCAGCCCCCCTCTCTATTTGCCCATGAGTAAGGTATCCTGGCAACAGCCTTTTAACCCTTCAAATAATGGTTTATTGGTTTCGACAGGCATGTTATGGTGCTATTTAATTGGTGAAATGTGCCAGACTGCTTGTCCAACTATGCCCGAGCCTGTAAAACCTATCCACCAGTAGTCAGCAAGCTCCCTCTCTCCTGTAAGCTCTTTATCCTTCTAATATTCACTGTATGGTCATTTTGTGGTTTCTTAGTGACCATAGTGATTGCATATCATCTGGCATGTGTAGAATTGATCCTGTGGAGATATGGTGTTGGTTCAGTTTACCCGGTAAAAATGTTTTTACTTTTAATTCTGCTGTTTTCTTTAATGTCACATTCACTTGCCTGCTTGTTTATTAGATGGTTATTGACTGTCTGTGAGTATTGTTATAAAGACCTAAGGATTTCTCATGGAAAAAAAAAATTGTACAGAGTTTGTCTCTCTGCTTCATTCCATCCACTGTATGAAATGTTACTGGTTAAAGGCCAACTAATCCACAAATGTGACATTGAGCAGAGTCCTTCATCTGCAGTAGCATTAAAAGGTCATAGAATTCTAAATAGACCTAGATCAATACTTAATATCCTTAAAACACCTTTGTACAGCATTGTCTCACTTGCTGATGTTTACAGTCCTCTTATAGTGATGGGAATGTAGAACTGTGGTGGAAGATGAGCAAGTTGGGTACCAGTACCATACAAATACAATACTTCTATGATTTGCTGTTGAAGCATCTAAATTTCCACTAGTTTTGAAGTGTGGATTGCAGAGGAGAAAGAATATTTTAGTGTCTTTCTTATTTTAATTTTTCTGACTTGTTGCCCTTTGTCATGCATTGTTGAAGGTAAAAAAGCAACTGTTGACAGTGTATGTTTTATAGGCTACTGGGATCTGCAAAAGTTTTCTTCCTCAATTAGAAAGCTTTGCATTCCATATGTGTTTAATGAAATGATTTTAAGTATTAAAAATTAAACAAAAAGTCAAAATTTTGTCTGTATTCTGTCTAATAATCCTGTCTTGACTATAATTTTTTTTTAATATAGGTAAGGAAATATTTACTTAGTTTTACAAATCTGATCTTTTATGCAATTTAAACTCTCTTTTAACAGTCAATGCAAATACACATCAATTTCACACAAATCCATTTGGAATATACCATACAATTTTATAGGAAATGTAACAAATTATATGAAATACAATATATAATACAATTTGCACAAAAATACTATTTGCACGAGTATCTATATGATTCACACATTACAAAGAAATAAACATGCAGTATCATGCTTTGACTCTTGCTGGCATCATACTGCTCTGAGAAGAACCAGTGGGGTATTACAGAAAGAAGCTGTGAACATTTCAAGACTGAATTCTAATAAACAAAATAAAAAACAAAAACAATTGTAAACAACTGTTTACACCTGGTGTGTCCAAAGTCCAGGCCAAATGTAGCTCGAGACAAATGTTAACTGGCCCATGGCTTAGAGTGTATGATAGGTGGTTCGCCAGCCAATGCATTACAATTTTCCCTTTCACCTTATGGTGGTAGTATGTGTAACACAGTTAGCTAAAATCTCTGAAGACATCTAAAAATTTATCTACAGAATTATATTTAGTCATGGCTACAGACAAAAATGCAAAGTTAACAGTGAGAAGAGGCGATTTCAAAAGCGCTAAGCATGGAAAACTTTTCCCGAATAAAAAATGATGCTATAATTTATAATTGTTAAGTTGTCCAATTACTTTTGGTCTCTGAAATAGGAGGGTAACATAAAAAGCACTACAGTTCCTACACCGTTGACCTTTCTGGATGTAAATACCCTCAAATTAAAGGTGAAGTCTGCACTCTGAAACTCTGATTTGTTATTTAATTTAATATATTTATATTTTCATATATTTGTATTTAATTTAATATATATGACTTAGGCCACCGTCTGTCGAACTGTGGAAATGTGATCACTTATTGATGGCATTAAATAAAAAATAAGCAGCAGCCCTGTTCACAGTTGGAAATGAAAGAAAGATGCTTTGCATGGCACATATCTCCGTTAGAGGTAAAGCATAAAGATTAAAACTGTGTAAAGCAGTTACCTGAATTCACTACTTAAAGCTAATGTGTAGCAGGTTTCATGTAATTTTGACTGCATTATAAATAGTAACGCAGGTTGCAATGTACAATGTTATATAATTGGTATATAGTAATACACCCAGTATTCAGCCTTGAGGATCACAGTGGCCATTTCCACCCTTGCTCCTTTCCAGCAGAGCATGTGCTTTAGTTTCAGACCATAAGTTGTTGTGTTAACTAAATTGCTTTTACTGTTAATTTTGTACCTGGAAAAGACATTTTTTGTATCTCAGGTTAAATAACTGGCTAGTCTTGCTTTCTAAGATAGAACAAGGCTTGAGCAGAATGTGCTCTTGCTAACAAATAGTCAATGCATTAAATTGTGTTGGATATAACCTTATGAACAATAGCCAATAAATGTTCTATTAAGACATAATTGGCCAATTGAGACATCATAATTGTTGTTTCTGATAGGCACTTAACCTGAACAAGTGAACACCTGCAAACTCCCTCCCATTCAAATAAATACACAAGTACAGCTTGGTATATGCTGAGTTACCAGTTTACACATTCTCTTGCTTTCACAACAGCATGAATTTCCTGGGAATTGATTCTACAAGGTGGTGGATGTGTTATGCAGGAATGTTCTACCATGTAGAAATGATTGGACTGAGACTGCACTAATCTAACTAGCTATCAGGCCTCTGCAACTGATCCAGAATGCAGCTACATGTCTTGTTTTCAATCTCCTCACCATCTCCCACATCATCCTATTGCTCTGTTCCCTCCACTAGAATCCATATAGCATCCCCCACCTACCTGAAAACACACATCAATCTCCACTCTGCACCATGTTCTCTTCAGGCCACAAGCATAGTTAGACTTGATGCCATGCCTTCCCTCAAAACAGAAGCTTAGAAAGACATGTATCAAAACTCTTCTGTCCTGGCATCAAGGTGGTGGAATCAACTTCACCTGACTGTTCAAACTGCTGAGTCACTGGTTGTACACATACCACTTTATACACATATGAGCATAAGCACTTAACACATAAGCACTCAAGCAAGAAGTAAATATAGACAATTAATAGGACCAACTGTTTTAAGCTTTATGCTATAACTGGAACATGGCCTATGTGTACTAGCAAAATGATTTGTTTTATAGCAACTACAGGAGCACTTCAATAAGTCATAATGGCATCTGATTTATGTAAATGTTAATGCATTGTGGTGAAAATTAGACAGACACCGAATTGCAAAGATGCTTGATAGGGTTGAGATTTGAACACTGTGCAGTATACTGAAGCAAAGAACACTTCCACTCATGTTCCTGTAATCATTCAGTGATTAATATGTGCCCTGTAAATAACTGTCGCATTGTAAAGGCAGACAAGGCGAGCTCCAGGGCATTTACACTGAAGCATTTTACCCAGGATAGTGCAGTTTGTCGTGCATGCAATCCAACTGTGTTAATGAGTAACGTCATTGTATATGCAGAGGAAATGCATGGAACCTTTTATCACTATGGACTGTAAATATATGTCAAATTTTGTGTTTATTTCTGAGTAACTTACATATTTTGTAGTAGATTTTGTTGTGAAGGAATGGTTCACCTAAAAACAAAATCATTGAGCAAAATAAAATTGTTGGTTATAATGTTTTTACACATTCACCTCACTGAGTGCAGTTATATCTCGTTTTAAGTTTGTTTCCATCTTGATACTGTTGAATTTTTAAATTAATAATTAATATTACACAGTTATTATATAAACTTCAATCTTCAAATAGAATGGCATTGGACATGCATACAATAACTATAAAGCTGTAAGAAATTAAATTAAAACTACAAGAAAAAGTGTTGATATTTAGTTTTTAATCAATGTTTTTGTTATCATTTATCACCGCACACCTTTGCACTCGGCACGATTGAGGATTTCTGCATACTTGCCATCACTTCTGGATTTTCGCCTAAATTCCGCCCATTTGTTAAATCCCACCTGCTTGCATCGTAAATACATCCACCTGGAGGTAAGTACCTCCCCACCCATTTCTGAAATCCCGCATACTTGTGGCATAAGTACCTCCTGCTTGGAGGTAAGTACCACCCTGCCAATTTCTGAAATCCTGCCTATCTGCAGAATAACTATCTCTGACTTGGAGGTAAGTACCTCCCTGCCCATTTCTTCAATCCCGCCTACTTTCAGAGTAAGTACCTCCCACTTGGATGTAAGTACCTCCCTGCCCATTTCTGAAATTCTGCCTACTTGCGGCATAAGTACCACCCACATGGAGGTCTCCGGGGTGCAGCGATACATGCTTGACAAAACAATGATAGAACTTCAGGAAAAGGAGGAAAAGTCTCAGTCTCTCCTTGCTTTTACTAAAATGACAGAAGCAGATTTATATTTCTAAAGGGGTGTATGTGCCAAAACATTTGCACCCAACAAATATCCCTACCAACTGGGAAGACAAGAGTCCCACTCCCTTCCATTTGAAAAGCTGTAAAACTGCAAAAAGAGTATTGGTTAGTTGTTAGCTGCAAAATATGGACAAATGCCTTTGGGCTTTAACTGAGAAATTGTGTTACAGAATCCCAAATTGTGTAATTCTGGAAATGTGACTTCCACTCTCATAATGAACAAAATGGTGCTAACTAGCTAACTTGCGAATATTTATTTTCCCGCCTTTAACACCTCACTGTCAATTTTTTTGCACAACCTAATTGTCAACCAACATTACAGAGATAGTGGAAAGCATTACAACCTAAACCCCATCCTCTTTTTTGTCATGTTAACCTTTTCATACCCAGAGAATTCTAGATTTAACCTCAGTCTATATTTCACAGACAACATAAACACATGACACTAGTAGTGTAACGCCAACACTGAGGAAGCAGTACATGATATTCACTATTGAAGCCATAGCGCTTAACGCTAAATAATGATGATATGATTATGATTAAGATGATAATAATGATGAACGCTAACTTACCTGTGATCATTTGGTTTCCTCACCTCAGGACTCTGACCCTGTGGTCACAATCAGACGGTCAAAGCAACGGACATTCGTTTTGAGGCGAGTTTAGATTTGTATGTTGATGTCAGCAGCACAGTCCTCAATGTGATTGGACAATAATTTAAGACACGTTGTGTTGGTCACTCTTGTGAAATTTTTTTTAACACATTTATTAGATAATTTAACACAACATGTTTTAAAATAGTAATAACACAAAAAGTGTGTAGGTGCCATAAATCGCATTAACCTTTGTTATGTCATGGCAAACCTGTGACTCCATTTCCCAGAATGCACCATGAAGACTACAAGTCTCAAACACACACACAAACATGTTCACCATAACCTGAATTCTAATTAGAGACACCTGCTGCCAATTGCACCTTCACCAACACCACTCCTTTATAGAGACTGTTCACACACAATCTCTTTGCAAAGTATGCGCTCAGTTACGTTTTGTCTCTGCCATTACCAAGCCTTGATACCTTGTTTGGTTTATTCTGGTTTTGACTTTGTTCTTGTTTTCGACCTCGTCTTTTTGCCTTGCCTTGTTTGGACTATTTGCCTGATCGCTTGATGAATGCCTGTTTATGTTCATTGATTTCTGCCTGATCCCTTGGACTTGTTATTTTATTAAAGTGCCATACCTGCACTTGCTTCCGTCTCAGCCTCCATTACGTGGCAGAATACTTCACCCTTAACATGGAAGCATTATAAGGAACACCATACTGAGACTCAATTCTATCATGCTTCCTCAATGGGTTACCATGGATTCCCCAGAGCCTTACGATGGTTTTTCAGCTACGCTGAGTATTTTCTGCCAATTACATTTTTTGAGCCTGGCACACCCCAAGCCTGACCAGAGGCAGTGGTTGGGGTTCATACTGTCCCAGCTCGTTGGCCAAGCCCGCGGATCATCTGGCCAGTAAAGAATCCAAGGAATCCATTGTAACTCAGTTTGTGGGACTATTGATAAAGGTGTTTGGGAGTCCACAGTACACCCCCAACCTGGTTGAGTTTTTGAGGAAGGCCAGTCTCATGAGTGACCCTGCGAGGCCATTCACCATTTACTACAAGCTCATCCCCAGAGCTCCAGCCTGAGAGCCACAAGGTGGTATCCCCTGCAGAGCCCCAGCTGGAGACCCAAGAGGCGGTCTCACTTGCCGAGCTTCAGCCGGAGGTCAACATGATGATCTCCTCCCCAGGCCTCCAGTTGGAGGTCAATGTGATGACCTCCTCCCCAGACCTCCAGTTGGAGGTCAACATGGTGACCTCCTCCCCAGGGCTCCAGCATGAGACCCACAAGGTGGTCTCACCTGCTGAACTCCCGTCAGAGGTCAATGTGGTGACCTCCTCCCCAGAGCCCCAGTCTAAGGTCAACATGGTGACCTCCTCCCCAGAGCTAAAGTGCGAGACCCACGAGGTGGTCTCATCTTCAGAGCTCCAGCATGAGGTCAATGAGGCGACCTCCTATGTTCCTGTCTCAGCCTTCATTACGTGACAACCTTGGAATGTCCTCTGCAGATCTTCAGTGTTCCTTGCCTTAGGACTCCGACCCTGTGGCCACAATCAAAAGGTCAAAGCAACGAACATTCACTTTGAGGTGAATTTAAATTTGGATGTTGACGTCGGCAGCACGGTCCTCAATGTGATTGGACAATAATTTAACACGTTGTCTTGGTCACTCGAGTGAATGTCCTCTGCACCCAGCTGGATTTACAGTTGAGGTCATACGTTTAACGTTTACATACTCCTTGCAGAATCTGCAAAATGTTAATAAGAAAAAAAAGATGGATAATAAAAATTGCATTTAGTTTTTAATTAGTACTGCCCTGAATAAGCTATTTCACATAACAGGTGTTTACATCTAGTCCACAAGACACAATAATAACTGAATGTACATCATTTAAATAAGATCTTTAAACAAAATAATAACAATTTACACCAATAATCCTGTTCAAATTTTTACACGTTCCTGGCTCTCAATGAAGCAGCTTATACATTTAATTTTTCGAGGGTTTTTTTTTTTTTTTTTTGGGTGATTGTAGCGACCAGAAATGCTTATTGCTGCAACTGTTTAAAAAATTTGTTATGCAAAGCAGAATTTTTTGTGAAATTAAAATTGCACAAATTTTTTTTGCACTGTCTTTCGCAGTGATGTTTGTTGATAAATGAGACTTTTTAGTTGTATTCATGTTCAACGCGCGTGAATCGAAGAGGGCTTTGACTGTATGCGTGTTGTGATGATGCTACATGACGCATCTTGGTCCAAATCTGGAGAAAATCTGCAGTAATTTTGACTAGTTGCAAGCTCCTCGGAATATTGCAGAGTTTACTTGATCTTGCATTAATTTCTGTGATAACAAAATCACGAAATCCTGGAGGGGCTGATGTACAGTATCATGTTGCATTCTTGAGCATCAGTGAATGTTTGCACCTTTTGTAATAGCTGTGTACAAGTCCCTCAGTTGTCCTCACTGTGAAACGATGGATCTCAACATCATATAGCCGCTGTTGGAAAGGGGTTGAATATGCAGAAGATGCTGGAAAAGCAACGAATGTGCAGGACCTGGAGGATTTTTCTGAAGGTAACAACACTCAGTATTAAGAAACAAGCTTAGGTAAACTTTTGAACTGGTTCATTTGTGTAAATTCAGTTATTATTGTGTCTTGTGGACTATTTATAAACATCTGTAATGCTTATTCAGGGCAGTACTAAATAAAAAAAACTAAATGAAATATTTACGATCCCTCTTATTTAAAAACATTATTATAAACATTTAGCAGATTCTGCACAGCGTATGTAAACTTATGACCTCAATTGTGCATCAACATTACAGATTTTATTACAACACTGTGACTTTGGCCAGATGTGCAGCATTAGTCTTGTTTCCATCTGATCTGTGTCATTGGGTTATAATTGGACTCTATAATAATTCTCTGTAGGTACAACATGGATGAAGGAGATTGTTCCTCTGATCCACAGTGAGGGAGATCTCACTTCCGTGCACACTATACCAAACTGGGACCAGGTTCCATGGCTGGAAGAGCACTGGGCCAAGATACTCAGTGCAAAGGCCCTCTCCATGCGTCTTTGTGACCCACTTTCATTTTGACATGATGACCGAGTCCTACTTCCAAGTCAAGCCAAAAGTATTAGGATGAACTCTTCCAATTATGTTCTGACTAAAATGATTAGTTAGTGTGTAGGTACCTGGCCAGCAAAACAAGTGTGTCCAAAAGCATTCATTTTCTGGCTTTCAGTACCACATATTGTTACATTCACATATTTGGATTACAAGCAAGTGCACTTGTGACTGGAATTTTCATTTCCACAATTCCCAGTCCTGTTTTTAGAAAAGAAATGTACATCATATTTACCTATTTCTATTTCAAGACCTTGGAATTATGAGGTTCTGATTGGTTCTGGTTGCTGATATTATTCTGTTTTATTTGCATGCCTCTATATGTGTGAAAAGTTTCACAAAAACAAAACTGTGGTTTAAAACTTTATGAATTCTCATTTAAAACCTTATGCTTCCACTGTCCCAATTTATTTAACAGCTTGCTTGTATTAGCCATCTAATAGCCAATAAGCTACAAACACAGTAAGTAAGTAAGTAAGTCAAATTTATTTATATAGCACGTTTCACACAGCAAAGCTGACCAAAGTGCTGAACAGAGTAAGGAAAGTAAAATAGAAACAGAATTAGACCAAATAAAAACAGACAATAGAAAAAATTGATTAAAAATTTGTTTAAACAATTAAAAATTTGATCAAAAAGCCTGGCAGAAGAGATATGTTTTAAGCCTATTTTTAAAAGTGGTAATAGACGGTGCAAGACGGATGTCCAGTGGCAGTTGATTCCATAGACGGGGGGCAGCAACAGCAAAAGCTCTATCCCCCTTTGTTTTTAACCGGGAACGAGGGACATGCAAAAGAAACAGAAGATCAGAAGATCTTAGACATCTGTTTGATGAATGTGGTTTAAGAAGATCCTCGAGATAGGAAGGAGCTTGATTATTAAGAGTTTTAAAATCAAACATCAGAACCTTAAACTGAATCCTAAAACGGACTGGGAGCCAATGAAGCGATGCTAAAATTGGGGTGACACGATCAAACTTCTTTGCCCTGGTCAACAGCCTTGCAGTGTCACGGATCGTGACGGGGCGGAGATAGGACGGATGCAAGTACAGTATGAACAGTTGTTTATTTTAAAAGAGAGACAGGCAGACAAATCCAAAACGTGATCCAAAAACGTAATCCAAAACAGGCGAAAGTCAGGCGATCGGCAAACAGGCATACACAGGGTTAAACATGAATCAAGGTCGTGGTCACGGAAAACAGGGTCGATAAACAAAACGCTGTGGCTGTGGCTGTGGCTGTGGCTGTGGCTGTGGCTGTGGCTGTGGCTGTGGCTGTGGCTGTGGCTGTGGCACGAACTACTCTAACTCTACAATAACCTTCCGCGCCGTGTGCTAGGAGGCGCGCGGTATATATGGGGACATGATCAGCGTCTAAACTGCTAGCAGCTGAGGGCAATACAGACACACGTGAAATCCCAGCCAATGACAGAACAGGGAGGAGACATTACATAAACATAAACAAAACACACGTGTCCAGATGTCACTACTGTCAACAATGGAAAAGCAGGTGCTCGCGCATTCGCACTTAGAGCACGCTGCTTCAAGGGGGAATCATGACATGCAGCTGCATTCTGAACCATCTGAAGACGAGCCAGAGATGACTGAGGAAGACCCAAGTATAATGAATTAATAATCTAAGCGAAAAATAATAAAAGCATGAATAACCTTCTCCAAATCCTGCAAAGACAAAAATGTTTTGAGTTTCGAAATAATCTGCAGTTGATAAAAACTAGTCTTAACGATCAAATTTATCTGCTTGATTAAGCATAATTCTGAGTCCAAAATGAAGCCCAGGTTCCGAACCTGGGAAGAAATCGAGGGGAAGTGATTATGGAGCTCGTTAATGAGACCATCTCTCTATCTCAGGGGGCCAAAAACAATTATTTCAGTTTTGTCTTCATTAAGTCAGAGGAAATTAATAGAAAAATTCACCCTGTGTAACTTAATGTGTTTACATGCACATTAATATTCTGATATTAAACTTAATTTGGCAATATTCTGATTAGCGCGGAGTCATGAAAATGCCGCAATCCAATTGCCCGATTCAGCATTCTGACATATGAGTTTCGACTGTATAGATGGGTAAATGCATAGTGGAGTGCCTTAGAGATGGCGTCTCTTAGCTGTGGTGGAGCGTGTGCCTGGTTTCAAGTTCCTTGGCAGCCACATCTCAGGTGATCTCACCTGGTATCTTAACACCTCCACCATAGTCAAAAAGGCGCAGCTGCGTCTTTACTTCCTAAGGAGCCTCAAGAAAGCACACCTGTGTCCTAGGATCCTGGTGGACTTCTATCGCTGTACCATTGAGAGCATACGCACTAACTGCATCTCAGTCTGGTACAGCAACTGCTCTGCTTCCGATCACAAAGCACTCCAGCGGGTAGTTAAAACTGCCCAACAAATAACCGGTGCCCAGCTACCCACCATTAATAACATCTACCACAAGCGTTGCCTGGGACGGCCAAAAAACAGCATTAAGGATGCCTCCCACCCTAAGAATAGACTTTTCACCCTCCTCCCTTCCGGCAGGAGTCTACATTCCCGCACAAGTAGGCTCAGGAACAGCTTCTTCCCCGAGGCTGTGACCCTGCTAAACTCAACCCCTCCACTCTAAAATTCCACATCTTGCACTATACTGCACTGCTCACTATTTTATTGGACAGTTATTTGTTGGATAGTTCCTTGCACTATTCATATTTGAATTACCTGTACAACCTCACAATTTAACTATGTTCTGTACATATATCATCCAACTGTACATATGTTGATGTCCGTACTGTACATACCTCTCATCTGCAATACCTACTGTCAATATTTTAATATATTCTCTGATATATCTTGCACTTCTGGTTAGATGCTAACTGCATTTCATTAGCTCTGTACTTGTACTCTGCTTAATGACAATAAAGTTTAATCTAATCTAATCTAATCTAATTAAGATAATATTCTGATTCCCCAAATTCTGATTCCCATCCCTGGAGTATGCCTGTTTTAATTGGAAATTTGTTGCGTTTAAACACCTTATTCAGAAAATCCACTGAAAGAAGATATATGTGCCTGCTTACTCTGCAAGGAATTGTGGTGTCATGAAATCAGAGAGGGAACTCGGAACTACAGTTCCCAGCAGCCACGGCACCATAGTCACATGACCACCTGCACCTGAATCACGTTTCTGTTAACCAGCACTCATGTATATAGCCACAGTTTGCACTGCACTCTGTCTCATGTTTGTCTTACTTTACCTTTCTCCCTGTTACCGTGTTTTGTTTCTTTAGTTTATGTTTACTCTTTGCCACAGTGTTTTGCCTTAGTCATAGTGTCTTTAGTATTGTGTTGGTTTATTTATCAAACCGTTTAAAATTCTGCACCTGCATCCGTCTCAAATCCCAATCATAACAGAACGTGAGACCTTAACATGGATGCAGCGGAATTTTTCAGGATTTTCAGCAATTTTTCCCTGTACGAGAGGGAGAAGCCGAAGTGGGAGCCTTCCAACCAGGCTGGAACCATCTCCCACCCTCCCTCCCCAATTGTGGATCTTGTCCAGCATGCTGAGTCGGCGGAGAACGTAATTCAGCCTCCTTGTTCGTCTGAGGACACCACTCAGCATTCCTGGTCAGCTGAGGACGCCGCTCAGTCACCCTGTTTTGCTGAATATGTTGCTCCGTGTCCCGGCATGCCCAAGTGCTCCGCTGTGTTTTCCTGTTTCGCTGAAGATGTTGCTCCACATCATGGCATGGCCAAGTGCTCCGCTCTGTTTTGCTGCTCCGCTAAGAACGCCGCTGTGCTTTCCTGCTCCGCTGAGGACCTCGCTCTGATTTCCTGCTCCGCTGAGGACCTCGCTCTGCTTTTCTGCTCTGCTGAGGACCTCGCTCTGCTTTTCTCCTCCACTGAGGACATCGCGTGGCTGTTCTACTCCGCTGAGGATGTCGCTCTGCCTTCCTGCTCTGCTGAGGACATCGCTCTGCCTTCCTGCTCAGCTGAGGTCGTTGCTCTGCCATCCTGCTTCGCTGAGGACATCGCTGTGCCTCCATGTTCCGCTGAAGACTTCGCTCCTTTTCTTTGCTTCATGCTGTATGTCACTCCCCCTTCCTGCTCCACGGAGGGCATTGTTCCCCCCTCGTGTTTCGCAGAGAGCATCGTTCCTCGCTCTGGCCTCGCGGAGAACCTCACTCCCCTCTCTGGCCTTGTGGAAATCTTGGAGCTTCACTTTGGCCTCGCGGATAACTTTGCTCCCCCCACGGACCTCGTGGAGAACGGAACTCTCCCTTCTAGTGTCATGGGGAATGTCGCTTCCCCCTCAGGCTCTGCCTTGAGCTTTATTCCTCTCACTAGCTGTGCAGTAGCCATCGCTCCGCGTTCAAGCCAGGCTGGGGATATCATGCCCGAGTCCGCTAACACGGACAACCAAGTTCTGCCTTCCTGCCCAGCTGCGGGCGTCGTTCTGCTTTCCTGTTCTGCTGAGGATGTCGCTCGACTTTCCTGTTCCGCTGAGGACGTTGCTCTGTTTACCTGTTCCGCTGAGGTTGTTGCTTTGCTTTCTTGCTCCACTGAGGGCGCCGCTCAATCTCTTGGTTCAGCTGGGGACATTTTGCCCAGGGGGCCAGGACCGCCAGAAGGAGGGAGTGTATTTTGGCGCTCCGGGAGAAGTGCCCTGGGGGGATTCCGTCATGGAATCAGGGAGGGAACTTGAACTACTGTTCCCAGCAGCCACGGCACCATAGTCACATGACCACCTGCACCTGAATCACGTTTCTGTTAACGAGCACTCATGTATATAGCCACAGTTTGCACTGCACTCTTTGTCTCACGTTTGTCTTACTTTACCTTTGTCCCTGTTACTGTGTTTTGTTTCTTTACTTTATGTTTACTCTTTGCCACAGTGTTTTGCCTTAGTCATAGTGTCTTTAGTATTGTGTTGGTTTATTTATCAAACCGTTTAAAATTCTGCACCTGCACCCGTCTCACCTTTCAATCGTGACATGTGGGTGCTAACAGATGCTTAGCTGTAGGCTAGGTATTTAGGAATGGCAACTTAGACATACTTACAACAACCATGTATACAGGAATATTCCGATGCCTGTACGCATATAAACATCATATTCAGAATATGGCTGCAACCCAAATATAGACCTTAAATGGAATTTGATGTGCATGTAAACATAGTCAGTGATGAGTGAGCTTTCTAATTTCAATGGTTTGAACTGCACTCAGTGTTGACATGCTGATAGATATGTTATATACTAGCCAGTGTACTCATTATAATGTATATACTGTATGCAGGTATTAAGAATGAAAATATACTAACTGGAACACAACCATTTAGTACATTCCATCTATTAACAATATCATGGTCAATTTATATTTTAAGTAAACTGACAAAGGCTGCACCTCTCCAATTACCTTCCAGGTCATTTACATAATGCGAAATCCTAACGATGTGTTTACATCCTCCTTCCACTACTTTGGCATGGCTTCGTACCTGGTCAATCCAGGCACTGATGAGTTTCAGAAAAGTTTCTAAACAGCAAAAGTAAAACTATTATATCATTTTCACTTCACATTTCTAACTTGGCTTTTATGAGGCTGTTATCAACGTAATAAAAAGCACAAAATGTGAAGTTTAAATATATGCTATAATGTATTTCAAAATGGGATATTACAGCTAATATGAATTCTTTTTATTTATATGCAATAAATGATTAACCTAGAAGCTGAATTATGAACAAGTATTAACTCTTTGGATTGCATACCTTTCCTGTTAGTTACACTGTAATTAATGAATAATTCATAGCAGTTGCTAAAGAATATGATTTAAGATGAATCATTTAATTAATAAGCCAAATGATCATTGCAGCGTATTTATACATTTCATCAGTCTGTTGGCTCTGATTTCATGTGTTCCCTCTTGTTTTTATTATTTTTGTCACTCCTATGATAAACCATACCGACATTTTCACTGTCCACAGTAATGTTTGGTTCATGGTTTGACCATGTGAAGGGCTGGCTCAAGACAAAAGATCAAGATCATATTTTCTACATTTCATATGAGGAGATGATAGAAGTAAGCATTTGCTTCACATCTCATACTGCACATGTATAGTTTTACAGCTTCGAACTGTATTCTAACCTTCATTTATTTTCATAATAAAACCCTATGCTTGGATGTCTATTGTTACACAATAAACACTGAGACATAATCATAATCATAATTATGATAATCATAATCACGCTGCAGGATTAGAATGGCTGTGTCACGAAAATCGCCCAGTTTCTTGAAAAGCCTCTGAGCCCAGACGTGATTGAGAAAATATTCGACAATTGTCTGTTCAAGAACATGAAGCAGAACAAGTATTCTCTATTCTCTAGTTCCAGAAGAGTTCATGAATCAAAAGAAATCTGAGTTACTCAGGAAAGGTAAATGGAAACATTTTGTATGTTTTCTCCTAAATGACTAAATATAAATGTAAATCTCCAACAGTAAAGTCTTTGGGCTTGTTAGTCATTGTTATGTAAATGCCCCCATGTTTTGTGTTTTCCTTCAGGAGTAGCTGGTGACTGGAAGAACCTTTTCACTGAAGCCCAAACTGAGAAATTTAATACTGTTTACAAAGACAAGATGAAAGATGTCATGGTCAAATTTGTTGGGGAGTGAGCAAACTCATCAAGAAGAATTTAAGTGATGTAATATGGTTTGCTAAATTTGTATTGACTTTATTTATACACATGGTAAGTGTTAGAGATGTGGGTGCAGTCTATCATGATCAAGGGTGAAAAAATTATGCTTAAGATGGCATTAGTTAAAAACTGAATTAAGTTTTAAGTAGCACTTCAGAATGAGGTAAAAACCATAAACAGTTTAAATATGCATGTTTTAAAAATGCTCAATTATTTTACAGGGTATAATTTTTTTATTAGCATAACTCTGCAAAAATCATAACTTATTTTTATTTTTTATATATTTTTTGTTGTTCATGACCATATTTTATGAAAAAGGCAATGGTGAAGTTATAATTACAGTATCCAGGTGCATCTCAAAAATTGTTAATATCGTGGAAAAGTTCATTTTTTCTGTATTTTAATTCAAAAAGTGGAACTTTCATTTATTCTAGATTCATTACACATAAAGTGAAATATATTTTAAGCCTTTTTTGTTTTATTCTTGATGATTATGGCTTTCAGCTCATGGAAATCAAAAATCCAGTATCTCAAAATATTAGAATAAAGAATTTATAATATAGAATTAAATTATGGAAAAAATTAACTTTTTCACAATATTCAATTTTTTTGAGATGCACCTATATATGCTTACTTATAATTTTAGTTTCTATTCATGGTAGTGATAAAGACTGATATTTTGCATAACTATTCATTGTATATCTATTGAATTTCTATGTTGATTAATCTTTTTTATAAATATTAATACATATCAAGTGTTAAACCAGTTTTACTAATGAACTAATAAAAAACATCACATATTTGTTTTTCATTATACTGTGGGGACACACTGGTGACATCCATATTATTACGTCTATTAGTTTGAAGGGAAAAATATAGTAACATTAAAACATACGTCTATATTAGTTTGCATTTATTTTTTTCATTCCAACACACCTTTTTAAGTTGTGCCCACACTTACTATCTAATCTAAGCTAATTATCTTGTTCCCCTGAAATACAGCCCCAATTCTGAAAAAGTTGGGATAGTACGGAAAATGTTAATAAAAACCAAGAGGAATGATTTGTAAATGTACTTTGACTTGTATTTAAACAAAAAAAAACAAACTCATAAAGAAAAGGTATTTGATGTTTTACATAATCAACTGCATAGTTTTTTGACGGGTGAATATTTATTTTGAAATTGATGCATGCAACACGTTCCGAAAAAGTGGGGACAGGAGCAATTTAGGACTATTATTGATGTGACAAGTTGAAATAAGAAGGTGATGTGAAACAGGTGAGGTAATCGTCTAATCATAATATATAAGGAACCTCCAAAAAAGGCCTAGTCCTTCAAGAGCAGGGATGGGTCGAGGCTCGCCAATCTGCCAACCGATGCATCAGCGAATAATCAAACACTTTGAGAACAACATTCCTCAAAGACAAATCGGTAAGATGTTGGGCATTTCATCTTCTACAGTGCACAATATAATTAAAAATTTAAGGAATCCGGTCAAATCTCGGTGCATAAAGGACAAGACTGAAAACCACTTATGAATGCGCGTGATCTCCAATCCCTCAGAGTGTCACTGTCTTATAAACCGTCATGAATCTGTCATGGATATCCTGACATGGGCTCAGGAATACTTTGGTAAACCTTTGTCAGTCAACAGCATTCGCCGCTGCAGCCACAGACGCAAGTCAAGGCTTTACTATGCAAAGCAGAAGACATACATCAACACTGTCCAGAAGCGCCGCCCACTTCTCTGTGCTCGGTCTCATCTGAGATGGACAGTAACACAGTGGAATCGTATTTTGTGGTCTGACGAGTCGACATTTCAAATACTGTGGCAAGAAAAAGTATGTGAACCTTTTGGAATTTCAGAGTTTTCTGAATAAATTTGTCATAAAATGTGATCTGATCTTCATCTAAGTCAAGGGTATTGACAAATATAATGTGCCTAAAATAATAACACAAAATAAATTCTGATCCCTCATGTCTTTATTGAACACACTCATTCAACATTCAAAATGGCAGTGGAAAAAGTAAGTGAACCCTTACAATTACTAACTGGTTGACCCCACCTTGGCAGCAATAGTCTCAACCAGGCGCTTCCTGTAGCTGTGGATCAGACCTGCACATCGTTCAGGAGGAATTTTAGCCCATTCTTCCTGGCAGAACTGCTTTAGTTCTGTCATATTCATTGGACGTCTCATGTGTATGGCTCTCTTCAAGTCATTCCATAGCATCTCTTTTGGGTTGAGGTCTGGGCTCTGACTTGGCCACTCCAAAAGGTGGATTTTGTTTTTCTGAAGCCATTTTGTTTTGGACTTGCTCCGGTGTTTTGGGTCGTTGTCCTGTTGCATCACCCAACTTCTACACAGTTTCAGCTGATGTACAGACATTCTCACATTATCCTGAAGAATTGTCTGATATCCTTGGGAATTCATCTTCCCCGCAATGATTGCAAGCTGGCCAGGCCCTGATGAAGCAAAGCAGGCCCAAATCATGATGTTTCCTCCACCATACTTTACGGTTGGGATGATGGTTTCATGATGATATGCCATGCCCTTTTTACACCAGATGTAGTGCTGTGTGGTTTTTCCAAATAGTTCAATCTTAGTTTCATCAGTCCACAAAACATTTTGCCAATACCGCTGTGGAGTGTCAATGTGCTCTTTTGCAAACTTCAGGCGTGCAGCAATGTTCTTTTTAGTAAGCAGTGGCTTCCTTCGTGGTGTCTTGCCATAGATACCCTGTGATGGGAATTCCCTTATATCATGTACTCTCTTATATCATGAAATGCTGTTATAAGACACCTTAGATACGGGGAATACTGGGTTATAGCTTCTGTTTGTGTGTCTCTGTGCTATCAAATACCTATGATGAATGTATTCACTTTATTACCTCTTTGAATAAGCTGATCAGCTGCCATCCTTTATTATAGCTGACACATGTATTTTCTATATCTTGGAAAGACTTATTTTCGTAGTGTGCTGTGTGTTTTGTCTAAATCTGTCTAGCACCTGCACAAGCAGAAACCCGCCTACTACGCAATGCTGTTATCAATGTGTATAAATACTTCTGTTCTAGACAAAATAAACGGGAAGTCTCTGTGAATAGCATGTGTCAGTGTGTGTTCATTTAGACTCCTCCAGGCATGCCTGAACACTCTGTGGTAAATCACACTTTCTCGCTCATAGCACAGAACTAAGAGTTAATAGAAGTAAAAAAAGGCTGGAAGGCATGACAGAAGATCTGAAAGACATAATCTGAGATTTCTTAAAATCTAACAATTGGGTGTCAGAAGTGGCATACTCCGTATCAGGGTAAGTGTTTTTCTTTCTTCCCTGGTGCGATGTATTCCGAACTGTCATAGTCCTTAAAATCTAACACCCTGCTTGTTCAATGTTTTACGTATTGTAGACTCATGAACAGAGATGTTAGCCAGTTCCAGTGATGCCTTCAAATCTTTGGGTCAGAGAGGAAAAGGAGCATCCAAGCTGTTATCAGCGTCAGGTCCAAAAGTCAGCCTCTGTAATGGCATGGGGGTGTGTCAGTGCCCATGGCATGGGTAACTTGCACATCTGTGAGGGTACCATTCATGCAGAAAGACATATACATATTTTGGAGCGAACATGAGCGACATGAGCGAACGCTACCATTGACGACTGGATGTGGGCGTGTCCATAGACTTTGAAAGTGGAGAAAAGTTTAACTGTATGCAAATTTTGTGCGACTAGGTGCAGCGACTACCAATGGAAGTGAACACAGTAGAGCGCACATGATCCATAGCCACCCCTGCTCACTAGCAGAAGCAGCGCCATTGCTGCAGTAGTCAATTAGCTTATCTTAGCTTAGCTTAGGATCTTAGCGGTTTTAAACAAACAAACAAACAAACAAACAAAAGAAATAATAATGAAACGCTCACTTTTTGTTGCAATTGAGCAAAATCCTATTGTAGCTCCTAGAAATTCAAAGCTGATTTTCCTGAATGTGTGCAAAAGGAACAGGTAGAAATGTCCAAAGAGGACTATCAGTTCATGGATTTTGTGTCCCAGTCAACAAGACTGATTGATAGGCATTATTACATTGGCCTACCATTGAGAAACAGAGAAGTGGTCATGCCAAAGAACAGAGGAGAAGGTTTAGAGGAAATGCCTCATTTCATGCTGATTATACCAACTTCCTGGATGATGTCATCTCTAGGAGTTATGCAGAAAAGGTGTCTACAGCAGAACTGGTGAGATGTGATGGACATTTATGGCATGTACCCCACCATGGGGTATATCATCCCAATAAAACAAAAAATAAGAGTTTGATTGTAGGGCATCATACCAGGGAATATCATTGAATGAACATCTTTTGCAAGGCCCAGATTTAACTAGTTCTCTGATGAGCATTCTTGTACGGTTCAGGTTGGAGTTTATTGCCATCATTAATGGCAATCTGGAGGAATACAGAATGGTGGTGCATTTGTTTGGAGCAACATCATCTCCAAGCTGCTCTTGTGTTGCACTGACAAAGTGTGCTTAAGGCCAAAGGGATCTTTTTGACCCCAAAACTGTAGATGTTGTCTTTAAGAACTTCTATGGGGGCAATTGTCTTGTGTCTGTTCCTGCATATTCCGATGCAGTCCAGCTGTACCAAACGCTCACTGAAATGTGTGCCAGAGGTGGATTTCGTTTAACAAAATGGATAAGTAACAGCTGTGCTATGTTGAGCACTATACTTGAGACAGACAGAGAAAGGAAGATCAAGGATCTAGACTTGGAGCATGACATTTTACCATTGGAAAGAGCATTGGGTGCACAGTGGTGTGCTGAATGTGATGTCTTTAAATTCAAAGTGGCAGTAAAGGACAAACCCCTTACTAGAAGAGGAATTCTCTCGGTTGTCAGTTACATCTTTGATCCTCTTGGTTTTTTGTCTCCTGTAATTTTGTCTGCCAAGAGAATACTGCAGGATCTGTACAGAGAAGGAATCAAATTGGACAATGTAATTCCTATAGAGTATGTTCAGCGATGGAATAAATGGTTGGAGGATCTTCATGACAGTTGCTTGAAGCCTGAAGGCTTTGGAGGAGTGATATCTGCTCAACTGCATCATTTCTCAGCTGCCAGTGAGAAGGGTTATGGTATCCTATCTTCTACTTCACAATGACCAACAACTTGCTCATGCTACGCTTTTAGTGAGTAAAGCAAGAGTAACACCATTAAGAGCTATCACCAAACCTCGTCTTGAACTTATTGCTGCTACCCTTGCTTGTCACATGGACAGGGTATGGAATAAAGACATTGAGATACAACTTCAAGATTCCATTTTCTGGAGTGACAGTACCTCAGTACTTAAGTACATTCAAAATGAGACCTCAAGATTCAAATGCTTTGTCACAAACGGTGTATCTGTGATGCTTAAAACTTCTGAAGTGACACAATAGAGGTATGTGAATTCATCTAGTAATCCAGTTGATTTGGCATCCAGAGGACTAAAGGTTAATTAATTCCTGAAAAACCAGATATGGATTCCTGGTCCTCCAACCACAAGAGGAGTGGCCAATGGATCCAGTTGATACTGACGTGATATCTCCTCATGACCCAGAGATGAAAAGGAGTGTTCTGGTGAATATGTTGCAAGTTCATGAAGAGTCGGCTTGCGTATCATGCATTGTAAAACACTACTCATCTTGGATATGACTGAAGAGAGCAGTTGCTTGGATCCTCTGACTGAAAATGACTCTGATTGACCTTAGTAAAGAAAGGAAGAACTGCTCTTGTGTGTTCTGGTATGGATCAGTGTCAACAAGAGAGTGATTGTTAATACGGAAATATAGAAGTTCAAATCTAATGTGTCATTAAAGTTGATGTCCTTAGAGGAACTAGAGAAGGCTGAAATGCAAATCATCCATCACTGTCAAAAGAAGAGATTCCAAGGAATTAACAAGTCTACGAAAATATGGAGTAGTTAAGCAGAGTAGTCCTCTCTATACTCTTGACCCAGTTCTTTGCTCGGGTATCATCAGGGTTGCTGGACACCTCGATAAAGCGAAGGTGCCTGAAGAATCTAAACATCCAGTTATTTCGGCCAAGGACTTACATATTTCAGACTTAACCCTCTTACCCCGTATGGCCAAAAAACCGGCTTGCCCGTCTTTGATCTATTCCTGTAAGGACGACATACCGGCTTGGTCGTCTATGCCAAATCCCCCTAAGGCCGATATAGAGGATTTACAGTGTAAACGTTATCCCCGTAAGGCCGGTGTACCGGCATTACTCTGCTATGATTCCTTACTTATTTAATTATTATTTTTTGACCCGGAAGGTTGATGACGTCACGACGTGATTACGTTATTACGCCGGCATTACGACGAAGCTGATCCAAGCGTGAATATTGGTTTAATAGTAGAAGTGAACTAAAAATGCCAAAGCGAAAAGCTAATCGTGTTCCAGCTAAAGTTACACCTACAGTGAACACAGGTACATCTAAAACAGTGAAAAAAAAGAAAACATACACAGTTACACAGGCGAGAGCGAGGATTCTAGATAGTGACAGCAGTGAAAGTTCAGGCGATGTTGAAACCGAAACCGAAACTGATAGAGACGCAATCTCTCCTGATTCAGACCCTGATCCGTCTTCATCTTCAGCATCAACCAGTGCGACCGACACTGCAGGGGTCTGGAGTCATAACGGGACCATTTCTGTGCATTCGTGAAAACACTACCTGCTGGTCTGATTATCACCAGAAACTTGACTTTAGGCGCTAAAATGCATTTATTTATTTATTATTTACTTGAATTTATTCAAAGGCATTGACCACACTGATGCTCGTATGGTACTTCTAAATGAGTAGAAGGATTTTAGCGAGCATTTTTTCGTAATTTCTCTAGTTAAGAATTGTGCTGTAAGTTTAGTAAAAACACTGAACGGCTTCATTTTCAAAGTAATATTACACAAATACATCATTATAAGTTGTTTCAAGGCCTAAAAATGTTCAAATTAAAATGCTGATTTTGTCCCAGGAACTCAGGGTTGGCGTGATGTTTCTCTGGGGAATATAGGGTTATGGGACATAATACTGTGGGAACTTAGGGGTAAGAGGGTTAAGCCCTGTTTACACTAGTGCGTTTTCGTTTTAAAACTGTGTTTTAAAATGAAAAACGATCCTCTTCCGTATTGCCATTTCCACTGCATTTCAGAAACGATCCCTGTCCACACTACACGAGCGAAAAGGCATGTCACATGACCATTCGTGCACACTGGGCATGCGCGTACAAGTGTAAACAGGAAGTTGGTTGCTAGTCACCGGCAAGTACAACAATGAGCATGATGGTGAGGAAATGCAAGGACTTCTTTGTGTGGACAGATGATGAGGTGGAATAGTTACTCGAAGTAACTAAAGACTACAAGGCGGCCATGGCGGTCGGAAATGTCGATTGGGAGTCAAACAAATACGGCGACATACTCGACAGATTTAGGGAGCACTATCCACCACACCTCCCTTTGTGTTGCGCTACTTATATTTATATCTGCACATTCAAATAGCTCCTGGTGTGATCTGTTTGTGTAGTCATACTTAATGTATATTTACAAATTTGATATGTATCTAAATATTTTGTGTTTATATTCATGCTAATTTAATTAAAACATCATTTACAACGTTTATGTTTGTGGAACAATTTTGATATTTACCTTGATATTTTTGTTTGAGTATATGCTATTTTTTTTAGACATCGTGTTTATTACTTTCTAATCATTCTATTTTCCTTGTCATGTTTTTTCTGTATAAATATGGATAATCAAGGCTAGCATGTACGCTAGCATGCATTTAATTAAACTCAATGCAAATTCAAATAAATGAATTTATTTGTAACATTAGTACACTGGCACATTGCAGTAAAAACATAAACGTCATTTTAATATATTAAACTGTGTTGTTTACAGCAATACATTGCATTTGTACAGGGGAATACTCTAATTACTGCTTTTTATTCTGTACTTCATACTGTACTAGATTGAATTATTTGTCATTAGATAATTACAAATATAATTTTGCTAGTTTCCATAACAGTAGTTTCAATAGGAAATGGTAAACAACATAATCTGCAGTTTAAAACATTTATTTTTATGAACAGAAAATGTTTCTGAACACAAGGGCTATAACCACTAAGCATTTAAATAAATGCCATCACAGTGTAGATGATAGATGGCATGGACAGGAAGGTCAACACAGTTATGCACTTTTACAAATGAAAGGACAATACTGGTTCTTTCTGTGGTGCATTAGTGTTGATGTGCAGAATGATTTGGTTAGACAATCAGTGCTGTAGAAATTCAGACTGTAGACGGAAAAAAAAATAGTCCAGACTTGCAATAGTACTTTTTAGTATTTTTATATAAGGTGGTAGCTTAATGATAGTTTCTAGATGCTAATATGGAAATGTTTTGGGTTCAAACCCCAGGACTGAAAGAAAGCCACACTTGCATCCTGTCAGCTAACAAATGTAGGTTAACAGAATATTTTCTGAGTGTTACAGTTCTAGTAACTTTTCTTGAGACCATTTAATCTGTTGAGTTTCCTGGGCATCTCGTTTACAAACATTATACAATATTGCTGCAACATTATTAGTTACGTATATAGGGACATTTTCACTAACCTTTTGTGTGAATGTTGTGTGAGAAATGTTCCAAGAACATTTATGTTCGTAATGTTACAGTCTAACGCTACAAGGGGAATTAAACACTTTGGGATGTGCCATCACACCACCTCATCTTTGATTATTTTCCTATAAAAGTGAGCTTTGTTCCTTACATAATTACATTCTCTGATATCTGATAGTCACTTTGCATAAAAGTAACCACCAAATCCATTAATGAGGGCTGACTGAAAAACCATAAAAATGTAAAAGAAACAGGAATGAATCAGACAGCAGCTTCCCAAATGGCCGTTAGGGGTATGTGGAAGAGCAGGATAAAAGGATGGACGAAGAGGAGAAGTATTGTTGGAAGACATGGCTTTGGGAAAGGGGAACTCTGATCTGACACAAAACCCAGACTCTTCAGTGTTCCTGTCTTTTTTCGACTGCAGGTTGTATAAAATTAAAACAACAACATGGACATGACAATGTTACACACTGACAAAAGGCTCTCAGTACATGAGGTTTCATATTATATTATATTATATTATATTATATTATATTATATTGCACGGAGAAAGACAGAAACAAACTGCTTCTAGATCATGGATGGAGAAGAGAAAAATTCTAATACAAATATCTCAAAATTATTTGTAAACATTACATTGTATATATCATTCATAATTGTATATATATATATATATATATATATATATATATATATATATATATATATATATACACACACACATATATATATTGCACTTTAATTAATCATATATATATATATAACAGTGTAAATTTTCTGTCCGCTCAAAATAACTCAACACACAGCCGTTAATGTCTAAACTGCTGGCAACAAAAGTGAATACACCACTAAGTGAAAATGTCCAAATTTGGCCCAATTAGCCATTTTCCCTCCCCGGTGTCATGTGATTTGTTAGTTTTACAAGGTCTCAGGTGTGAATGGGGAGCAGGTGTGTTAAATTTGGTGTCATCGCTCTCACACTCCCTCATACTGGTCACTGGAAGTTCAACATGGCACCTCATGGCAAAGAACTCTCTACTGTGTGTGTGTATATATATATATATATATATATATATATATATATATATATATATATGTATATGTGTGTGTGTGTGTGTGTGTGTGTGTGTGTGTGTGAGATTAATTGAAGTACAGGCATCTCTATCATCATCCCTGCACCGAGTCATCTCTACCATCATCCCTGCACCGAGTCATCTTATACCATCATCCCTGCACCGAGTCATCTTATACCATCATCCCTGCACCGAGTCAGCTCTACCATCATCCCTGCACTGAGTCATCTTATACCATCATCCCTGCACCGAGTCATCTCATACCATCATCCTTGCACCGTGTCACCTCTACCATCATCCCTGCACCGAGTCATCTTATACCATCATCCCTGCACCAAGTCATCTCTACCATCATCCCTGCACCGTGTCACCTCTACCATCATCCCTGCACCGAGTCATCTTATACCATCATCCCTGCACCAAGTCATCTCTACCATCATCCATGCACCAAGTCATCTCTACCATCATCCCTGCACTGAGACATGTGAGGATGTGCACCTGGGGAGGAGGGAGCAGATGAGTGAGGACAACACTGAAGAGGTCCCTCCAAGTAGAAGGCAGCGGGTGGAGCAAGAAGAAGATGACGATGAGCTGATTTTCTTCACTAGTTTGGAGAGGAGCTTGTCCCCTTCGTGGTGCTCATCCCCTACTTTGGCGTTCTAACCAACTGTAGATGTTCTCTCCAGCAGTGAGCATTTCTGGATGTGGATGAGGGAACAGATGAGTGATGAAGAGAACAATGATGAAGAGGCCCCTGATAGAAGAAGGCAGCTTGTGGAGCAAGAAAATTATGAGAATGAGTTCACTTATTTGGACAGGAGCTCATCCTCCTTGTCCCTTATTTTTGCCTTCATTCCCATTGTAAATGGTGTGCTTTATGTCCTTCTTGTCTTTATCAGCATTTCCATCGTAATTCTGGGCCCAGTTGGAATTATTTCCATTCCCATCCTTTTTCTAGTTATTACTTTAATCTACCATGAGGTAAGCTCCAGTCTTAGTCTTTTAAAAATCTGTGGTAAGTATTTGTAGGTCCAAATTTTGCCTATTACCTGAAGACACTTAACACAGAAACAGATATAACAGATAGACTCACATATTCAACTGGAGAAAGACAAATAATACACCAGCCGTGAGTGAGAAGAAGCAAGGGTCCAGGTTTATTCGTTCCGTTCCACCACACGAGATCCACACAGTTTGAGACGTCCCAAAATGCGATCTAAAAAAACCCAGAACTGAAGCGCTTCTATTTATACAGTTTTCTTAGGGTCAGGATGACCCAGACATCAATATGTTTTAGAAAGAGCCTTCCCACAATACCATTATGTTTTAGAAAGAGCCTTCCCCGAACACCATTAGGTTTTCGAAAGAGCCTTCCCATAATACCAATAGGTACGAGACTCAACATTTCGGAGAGACCTTGGTCTCACGGGGTCTGCTGTTCCCATCGACAATTATCTTGCGGCCCTGGCCATTCCCATCGACGGTTATCTTGCGGCCCTAGCCGTTCCCATCGACGGTTATCTCACAGGTGCAACTTGGCTCAACTACCCTTATAAACGGCCCGTCTTGGTTCTCTCTTAAAAATTAAGGCCTTCGTCTGTGTTACTCCTGACTTTTTCTCGTGAGAAAAGAATCCTCCACACCTTCAAGTGCATTATGAGTAAGTTTCTTTTACATTTTTCTGTATTTCTGTTTTATAATGCTTTTTTCTTTTCATATTTGCTCTACATTTCTGTTTTATATCTGGTTATACTGCTTGCAAGTATTTTACCCCCTTTTCTGTACTCCATACTTCACAATATCATTATAATATCCTTATAATCCTTATATTATCCTTATAATATCCTAATACTCCTTTTATTATTCTTATAATGTTCTGTTTTCCTTCTGTATGTGTGTGCGTGGCGGCATAGGCATCTGTGTGTGTGTGTGTCTCTTAGTTGACCGTCCACCTACGCTCTGAGGCCTGCCGCACTTAATCAAATACATGTATTGTTATCCCCCTGCGCCTTTCTTGTTCTTGCCTTATTGATGTCAGCCCTCAAGTACCTAGGAGCTACAATGATCAGCCATAAAATTAAAACCACTAACAGGTGACGTGAATAACATTGATTATCTCATTACAGTGGCACCTGTCAAGGAGTGGGATATATTAGGCAGCAAATTAACAGTCAGTTCTCGAGTTTGGAAGCAGGTTGGAAGCAGGAAAAATGGGCAAGCGTAAGGACCTGAGTAACTTTGACAAGGGCCAAATTGTGATGGCTAGACGACTGGGTCAGAGCATCTCCAAGGCAGGTCTCGTGGGGTGTTCCCAGTATGCAGTGGTTAGTGCCTACAATAAGTGGTCCATGGAAAGACAACAACTGGCGACAGGATCATGGGCGCCCACTGATGCTTACAGGGAGCAAAGGCTAGGCCGTCTGGTCCGAACCCACAGAAGAGCTACATTGCCGCAGACCGTTCAGTGCCCATGCTGACCCCAGTCAATGGCCTAGACTTTGCTCCCCACAAACAACACATCAACTTGCTGTCTAATATATCCCACCTCTTGACAGGTGCCATTATAATGAGATGTTCAATGTTATTCACTTCCTGTCAATCAGTCTGTATGCTTGTATACACCTGATTTCAGATTCTTATGGTAAAATATATCAAATCTGTAATGTCATAAAATCTACAAAGATATCAACTGCTACAAAGGCTAAATGTATCAATTGCTGCAAAGGCTAAAGACTTACATAATATCTGTGTTAAATGTATAGGCTTTTTACAGTAGGATTTGTATTGTGTATTTAGGATATATGCATTACTATCATGTATAATTATCAAATGTATATGTATTAAATGTGTAGGCTAGACATATTAGTGGTAAAGTATGTGATGTCTATTCTTATTATGTTTATTAAATACAATAAACTTTTCATTAATGATTGCTTTATTGCAATTAGTTAAATAAAAAATAATCTGAAATAATCAATAAATGACAGTTTTTTTTGTATAACAAATATGTCTCAAATGTCTCTTTCTTATAACACTATAAGCACTTCTCATTGGTTTCTCATATAATTACAGTGTAGAAATACACCTTCAGTTGAAACCTTGGTGTTCAGAAGTAATTGCACTGTTTTCCTCCCACAAGTATTTAACAACATGGACATTGTTTAAATTCTAATAAGCAAAAATATTCCAAACTGTCAAATCTACATAATTAATAAACTGGTATTATAACACAAAATAAACTGATAACATCCAAGGTACAATTTTACTGTAGAAACAAGTGATTGTAGCATGTTGGCCAATTTATTAGTTTACAGGTGAAACAGCAGCTATCAGAGAGATGCAGATAGACGGGAGTGTTTGAATAATCAGTTTCCATTTTATTTCTACAATACCTAATAGGTTGTGAATATTATTTAACAGACACTGCAGGAAATCTGACTCTAAAAAGTTTACTCAGAAATTAAATGAAACAATTTTTGTGTATTCTGTCATACTGACACAAACCTGTAGCACTTTGCCTTTCTAGATTTAAGCAATAAACAATAGGAAATTATATTTTTATGCCAGTGGTGCATTAGTTGATCAATTACTGAATGATTTAAGGTGAAAAACTGTTGTGCTAGTCTTTCAATTAAAAAGCTATTTGATTTGTATAGCTCGTTTAACAACAGACATTGTCCCAATGCACAAATCCAGGTATAGGTTTATATTTAGATAATCAACAACCTACTGTATAGGTGACAGCAGAATAGAAAAACTCTGAGATGACACAATGAGGAAATCTTGAGAGGACCCAAAGTCAAAAGAGAACCCATCCTCTTCTGGGTGACTGCAAATTCTAAATCATTACAGTTACATATACGGGTGTAGAAGAGTAAAGACAAACAACACTGTGTGTGTTGATGATTACTAAGAGCACATTCTGAATGAGCAAAGTTGTGAATGAGTCATGAACTATTTTTGAGAAGTGCAATACCTAGATATCTATGTGGGACTACCCATAGAACCCATTAGAAGTATTTTCACTAAATATTTTGGAAAATATGCTTAAGTAAAAAACTCAACCTAGAGGCTGATAAACAAACAAACAAATAAATAGATGTACAAGCTATTAATGGTGTGACTAACATTTCAGAGTGGTGAATGCCAACTCATAAGCATGATGGAAATTAATAGGGATGCACCGAAATGAAAATTCTTGGCCGAAGCCAAAACCGAATATAATGAAAAACTCGGCCGAAGGTCAAATACCGAACACGTTTTTTTTTTTTTTTGCGTTTTTTCCATTTATTTTTCCATTTTTTCACCATTGCATAAATTAAAGAGTCAAAATGTGCTGTTTACTATTTTGTCTTGCTTTTCAAAGAAAAAAATCAATTACAAAAATTACAATTTCAAAATATTTATTTAACACTGAACATTTTTTCTTCATTCCAGCAGGCATAGGCTACCAACAAGGCACAATATAACTTAAAATAAATAAATTAGTAAAATAAAAATATTTTAATCTGGTCATCTTTGAGCCCCCCTTGAATAACCTATGTTAGGCCTATAACTGACTGCTGAAAGAATGTAACACTCTGAAGCCTACAACAAAAAAGTGCATTAAAAAGTGAATTGACGAGTACAAAAAATGATTCTATTAGTTATATACGGCCGATTATATTCGGGATACATACCGCTCGCGTCCCTGTACACCTCGCGGAGTATTATAGTAGATATAGTATAGTTAGATACATTGTTAATGTTATGTTCCCTTAAATAAATACGTCTTTACCTGCTTCCGTACTCTACTCCCTTATGTCTCGCGATGTGACAGAATACTCCGGAACAGAAACAAAACAAACGCACGTGTCCACAGTAAACAATGTCACGGTTGTCAACATCCGAAGAACATGCGCACCCCCTCATCGCTCCGAGCGTGCTGCCGGAAGTGGAGGTCGTGAAATTCGCGCATCTCACTCTGGTTGCTAGGCTATCTGGCGCGTCGTCAAACACGTCATTGTTCGGTCAAATTTATTCTGCCTTTTCACTTATTCGGCTGAACACCGAAAGTGCTTTTTTTTTGCTATTTTCGGCCGAATAATTCCGGTTGCCGAGCATTCGGTGCATCCCTAGAAATTAACTTTGGGATTTGCCTAACCATATTGGATGTATTGGAACGGCAGCTTCTCTTTGTTCAGTGACAAATCAACATCCAATATGGACATAATATGTGTCCAATACAAAGTCAAATAAGTGGTGCATTCACTTATTAGTTAACTTAATAGTGCAACATTCTGTGCACTATTGTTGAATTCAGGTATGATTTATTCTTGTGGCTCTTCAATTTGTTTAGACTATTGCATCCTGTTTTTAGTGGCATAATGCAAAATTTTGGATGGCCATGTGGGGAGGGGGGTTAACAGGGGCAAAACTATATTGTCAATGATAAACTCCAAAAAAATCAATGATGCACTTTGCAATACAAAGTTTAGGAAAGAGAAATTTCTACTTTTTCATACTTCATGTAAAGTATATCAATGTTAATGCAGACTTCCAGTGAGATAATGAACTATGGCAACAAATACAGCTCGCAATCACTGTGTTGTCCCCAAATGCACAAATTATTTATACCAGTACCTCACTAGGCTTGTCAGAAAGGAATGGCTTTGTGATATTCACCAGGATGCGGATGATTTTTAAAGGGCAGTACACATGACTGTAGCCAGCATTTTGACTACTCAAAAACCACTTGCTGTACATGCCTAAACCATGGGGCTGCCCCCAGACATTGGCAAACTATGACGTATTTTTTATCCTTTATTTTATCCATTGTTAACCCATTTATTGTGTTGATTCTGCTGCTGTCCGATAGATGGCACTGTGACGCTAGACCTGCTCTATTCACTGTGTTGAATCAAACGTTTTCAAACATACAAGAATGCTTGTTTCATTCAGCTCATTTGAACTGAAAAGTCAAAAATCTCTGAACTACAATAAATACCATTATTGATCATAGTTAACTGAATAGCATCTGTCCTGTGCTGTGGATTTCAACATATAAAATGACACAAGACTTTACTGCTCTTGCAAAGATAAGTGCATCATAGAACTCCAAACTAGTGGGAGAAGGGTAGGTTGTCCTAACAATAGCGTACCTCTAACTTTGTACAGTAGGCCTGCTTAAATTCGGTCAATAAAATGCACACAATGAAATGCAACCACATTTAACACCGTTCTTAATATAGCATAGGCACAGAATCTGATTTAAGCTCAGCTTTTTCTTAATAATGTGTGTAGTGAACATAAGCAAAATGAACACATTAGTGATTTGGTTCACTTTCCTTGGCTGGCATCATGAACGTTTTCTGTGATTTTATTGTGTGTTGGGCATAGCATTGTGTTTTCATGCACCATTAAAAGGATATTCCAGTGCTAAAGCAAACAACCTTGCAGTCATCAGTATTAACTTTGTGGATTCTGGGCAGATTTCCTATCATTGATGATTTTGTGTTAAGGAAATCAAAAAGGGGCAGGTTTTATATTTAGGGAATAAATATGATCATAGTTGCATTTGTATGCTTCTTGTTTTAAGTGCAATATTATTATTATTATTATTATTATTATTATTATTATTATTATTATTATTATTGCTGTTGTTGTTGTTGCCATCATCATCTTGGAGAATAGCTTCTCCTTTTAAATTCTCTTTTTAAGCGTGTTATTTTACTTGTCTATTTAAATCTATTTATTTTTCAATTTCATTTCAGTTTAGCTATTTGTTTGGGTCTTGGTTTTGTAAATATAATTTTTGTACACATTGGGAAAAAAAGTCCACACACCCCTGTTAAAGTAGCAAAATTTGTACAAAATAGATTGGTATTTAGATCTATCCATGAGTCCCTCTATTTTGACTGGAGCCCCAGTCCTAGCTGAAGAGAAGCAGCCCCATAGCATGACGCTGCCACCACCATGCTTCACTTTGGGTGATAATGTGTCTTGTTTTTGCCACAAATATATCTTTTAGAATTTTGCCCAAAACTTCTACCTTGGTCTCACAAGGTAACACATTTTGCTACATGGTTTGGGGTGATTTAGGCAGGCTTGGATGTTGTTGTTTTTTTTTTTCTTTTCATGAGAAAAGGCTTCTGTCTAGCCACCCCATAGTCCAGACATGTGAACAATAAGAGATAATGTTGTCACATGCAGGTACTTCCCAGATATTCCTGCAGTTCCTTTAATGTTGCTCTTAGTAGCCTTCCTGAAAAGTTTTCTTCTTGTACATTTGTCTATTTTTGAGGGATGTCCTTGGTATTGTCCTTAAAAGTCCTTGGTTCTTCATTCATGGTAATGTCATTGGTGCCCCATTTTTCCACTAGTTGATGATAGTGGTGTTCCATGGTACCACTCTCCTGAATGAAACCTTTCAACAATGAGATACTGGGCATGCTTTGTAGGCTCTTTGTGCATCATGGCTTCAGCAGTCAGATAAAATCAAGAAGAAAGAAGGAAAGTCAAGAAAATCCTACAAAAACAGCTGATTATTATTGGGGGTTAATCAGAATCACTTCATTGAGGACAGGTGTATGTTAATTACTTTTGAACATGAGTCTGAATGTGATTGGTTAATTCCGAGCACAGTCATATACCCCATTATACATTCCCCTATGGAAGTATTGGAACAGCAAGACCAATTCTATTCTATACATTGAAGACATTTGGGTTTGGGATCAAATGCTATGCTAAATTCAGCATAAACTAATGTTAAAATCCCTACTCTCCCTGTCTACTTGTTAGATTGTACAGGCCATGTGAAAGTGAACAATGAACAGATAACTTAGTGTAGAAGCGCAGCTTAAGGTTGATATGTCCACTAATTTTCCTCCAGCTTGAAAAATGCATTTAGTTTAGTGTCCTTCTATTGTTTCTGCCCACTAGGCATACAACGTTTTCTGTTTATTTGGAACTAAATGTAGATGTATGACAACCATCTGTGTGTCTTCTTGTTGATTCATGGGAACTGGGAAGCCAGGGTTGAAGCATTCTTTTCAGAAAAATATGAAGCAATGATTCTGGTGGTTTAAGACCAATGCCATTAGGGATTCATGGGAGAAGACATCTCAATGGATTCAAATGTTCAGTCTAGAATTTCTGTTTAGCTATTAGGTAAATAATCCGAAACCATTTTCAGGATGGTTGGTTCACATTAGTCACAGCAGCAGTCATTTTTCTGAGCTTTTGTGGCCTGCATTTTTTCTCATGTGTTCTATGTTTGGATCAGATCTCACAGAGAGTTGAACGAAGTATATCCTGGTCCCGTGAGAATGCTGGTTTGCCCATGCTCTAACGCTGTGCAGCCTTGGGGTGTCACCCCAATGGCAAACTAAAGGAAGGCCCTGATGAAACAGCACAACTGAATTTCCTTTCACATGGCTGAAAGGCTTGTCTGTGTCTTTCACTCCTGCGAGCCCTGGAGATGTTAAACTCAATGATGAAACATTAATTTCACCAACACTGACTTATATCTCTTATTCTATGAGAGAGGAACAGAATACATATGACTTTGTTATCAGATGGCATGGCATCATCCTTGTGTAGGAGAGGTTGTTTCTTGTGTCTTTTCTTGGAAGAAGCTACTTACCTATTCAACAGTGTCATAGGCTGGCATTGCATTACACTATATGAATTTGCGTTTCTAAATATATTTTTGGCCCAGTGCCTGTGAGGGTCTGGTCAAAGAGAAAGAGAAAAGGTAATAAAGGGGAAGAGGGAGGGAAGAAGTACTGAATACTGATGAATTGATGTCAAAACAGAGAATCCAAGACTATCCCCAAGAGAATACAGGTATATATCATGCCAGTCTCTGTTTGAAGTGTAATGTTCATGACAGCCCCTTTATTCTCTCACTGTATCCCTCCCTACCTGAAGGATACCCTTAAATTGGTGTAGACAACAGAGAGGGAAGTACTCTAAGGTCAGATGTAGATTAAATGAAAGTATACCGAAGTGGAACTGCTGGTAAAATAACAAAGAACTGCTGTCGATGACCTCTATAAACTAGACTTTTAAAAAATTTTGGCTATAAATCACAGCAGTCTTTGACAAAATAAATTGAATCTTAACACTTTTCTGAGCTACTGGTAGCACGTCTCAGGGGCCACTTTGCTGTGTGTTTGTACAGTATATAGTGTTTAGGGCTACGCAATTAACTGGATTTTCCTTGTGATAACCAATTTTTGTTTACCTCAAGTAATTGAACATAACTGTGATATTGATGAGCTTAGATAGTGTTTGATAATTGGTGAATGTTAACGCTTTTATTGGTACACTGAAACACAAGATCCTATAATGACCTGATACACCCTCAGCTGGCCTTGTGGTATCAGTATGATAGCGATAGATGGTGTTTGCATCATTAATTGGATGATTGCCCTACCTGAGAAGAGGTGAATATGGGACACACTTGCAACGGCCCTCTCTCTCATTCCACCTGTACCCACACTCACTCGGAAGTTGAAGCATATCACACTATGCATACGTTTCCTCTAGGCCACTTTTCTCTAAATCACAAATATTGATGGTTGTGATCTTGTCAAATCACAGCAAACCAGTGACTACATCTCCCATCCTGCACTGCAGCCTACAAACATGGCCACCATGGACCGCAATTACCAGAACACTCGCCTTCATTCTAATCACTCACACCTGCATCCAATTCACAGCACAATCACAACCACAGGTTAAAAGGACTTTCTATGCAGTCACTCTTTGTGAAGTATACGCTCAGTTGCGTTCTGTCTCTGTCGTTACCAAGCCTTGTTACCATGTTTATTTATCCTGGTTTTGACTTTGTTCTCATTTATGACCTTGTCTCTTTGCCTTGCCTAGTTTGGACTGTTTGCCTGATCGATTGACCCTTGCCTGCCTATGTACCTTGATTTCTGCCTGATAACTTGAACATATTGGATTAAACTAAATAACCTGCACTTGCTTCCATCTTAGCCTCCGTTATGTGACAGATCTAATAAACGTCGTTTGTTTTTTCTTAAATGACAACCCTGTCTCCGTCTCCATTTCCTGTTATTGTCAGGAGCAAGCCATAACAGTCCACATTTAAATGTTTTAACTGCCATTTTGGTTACATACTTTGCTGGATGGCTGATTCTCTGGTGGACTAGTGTCTTGCATCCAGCGCTCTCATTGTTGCGGCCTGAGTTGATTCCCAGGTCAGGGAACCAACCCCAGCCACTGGAGGGTTGTACGAGCCTGTGCCCTCTCAGTGCCAGTCCCAAGCCTGGAAAATGGGAAGGGTTGCGCCAGGAAGAGCATCCAGTTTTAAACATTTGCCAGAATCAATATACGGATGGGTAATCCACTGTGGTGTCCCCAAAGAAACAGGAAGAGCTGTAAGAGGGAAAAAAAAGTTACTGCATGGCTTATTTATTTATTTATTTAAATTTGCTTAGATTTAACATTTTAAAAAATTATTTTATTGAAATCACCATTAAAGGAGCATCCTTCTTTTAAGTGTTTATGCCATTTAATTTTGTTTTCTGATTATTTATAAATGATTAAACTGTAAAATGTCCCTAAACTGGAAGAATTATTATTATTAATAGTTATGATTTCAATGCTTCCAAAAATAATCACAATATTAGATATTATCATGAAATACCAAGTGTTTGATTTAAGTGTTTATCTGTTGTTACCCAGATGAGGATGGGTTCCCTTCTGAGTCGGGTTCCTCTCAAGGTTTCTTCCTCTTAAAACATCTTAGGGAGTTTTTCCTTGCCACCGTCGCCACTCAGTGGCTTGCTCAGTTGGGATAAATTCGCACCTTTAATATCTGTATACCATGTTGATATTTCTGTAAAGCTGCTTTGAGACAATATCTATTGTAAAAAGCGCTATACAAATAAAATTGAATTGAATTGAAAAGTTTGATGGGTCTGTTTAGGTGTGAGTCACACTCTGGCTGTAAAGAAGCTTTGAAGATTTTCAGTCACCTGTGTTATTTGTCTGGTTCTCATAAGTGAATTGATGGACCCATATATAAGAAAGCCAAAATATCTTCCAGATTATAATGAGTCAAGTCACCTTGACTTTCTAGACCCTCCACACTGTCTTTATTGTATCTGCATTTATGAGTGTCAGTTTGTATATTTTGTGTGTGCTCTTAATTAGAGATGCACCGATGTATCGGCCAATACCAATTAGGCTGTTTTTCACGCTATCGGCCGATAGTTTAAAAACATCCGATGATCAGGGCCGATTATATCCTGTCAATCAAAAGAGAGTGGGAAAACACATCGATTTCGTGCTGCATGTAAAGATGATGTCTCTTGTGTGGAATGATGACAAAACTGCAGTTTGTAATCTCTCTAAGCTCTGCACTGCTAAAATGTTACACCGGAAGTGAGCAGCAGTGTCGAGTCAATTGTTGTTGTTGTTTTTTTTTGCCCAGCAACTGCATGAATTATATACCCCACTGTATATCACATGCAAAGTCAGTGATGAGCTCAGTGGTTAAGACGTTGGACTTCTGATCATGAGTCATGAGTTTGGCAGTCCCTGTACTGCCAAGCTGCCACTGTTGGGACCTAGAGCAAGGCCCTTAACCCTCAACTGCTCAGTTGTATAAATGAGCTAGTCACTCTGGATAAGGCATCTGCCAAATGCTGCTGTAATGTAATGTAATGTAATGTAATGGTGAATAAAGTGAACTTATACAGTGGGGGAAATAAGTATTGGACACATCAACATTTTTTCATTAAATATATTGAAAATGAAAAGCCTTTTTATAAACCATCAATTTACTAACCTATCTTATAGTAATTTGCACAGATAGGGATATAATTATTTACATATTTCAGCTGGTTCCTTGCCTTACCTTACCTTGGAGAACTGCTTTTTTTTTTTAGCATGTTCAATGCTTTTTTTTCCTGTGTCATTCCACTATATTACACATAACTTCATTTATGGACTTTAATGTTGTGAATTCTTTATATTTCCAGATTTCTTGAGTTAATACTGATGTCTGGTGAAAATTTCATGTGAATAGCCTCATTGGAAATATATTTACTGAAAAAATGTTGACATGTCCAATACTTATTTCCCCCACTGTATTATAATAATAATAATAATAATAATAATAATAATAATAATAATATATTTCACTCCGGTTTACTCCCCCAGTCCAAAGACATGCATGGTAGGTTGATTGGCATGTCTAAAGTGTCCGTAGAGTATGAATGGGTGTGTGAGTGTGTGTGTGATTGTGTGCCCTGCGATGGATTGGCACCCTGTCCAGGGTGTACCCCGCCTTGTGCCCGATGATCCCTGGGATAGGCTCCAGGCTCCCCGTGACCCTGAAAAGGATTAAGCGGTATAGAAGATGGATGGAATAATATATTTGCTATACCTTCTGCACCATCGCTTCTGGAGTCTCCCTGGAATGACAGGGAACCCTGGCGGATATCTAGCATTCATAGAAATGCAGTTATACAATATTCATAACTAGCATTCTATTTCACCCTTCCTAACCATCAGGGTCAGTGTTTAACACATGGATACCCCTGGGCCACAAGCTCATGAAGAACCAACTCACCTATGACCATCTGGGAAGGTGTTCAGAGATGATCACCACACTCCAGTTAGGAAGAGCAATGTTGATCTTATGGAACCTGGAGAAGGTACATCTTTGCTTAGAAAGAGGAGCACCCGGTATCTACACACTGTGACAGATGACTAACTGGTCCATGCATTTCAAATAGTACCATAAGGCTCCTACTGGACACAGAACATTCTGCAGATTGACCTTCAAATAGTGCTGCAAGGTCAGTCACCTGGTTCACAAATTTGGATGACATACACAAGGTCACTCGGGAGTCATCTGGTAGTCCACTGCGTGCATGGCAAGCCTATCACCATGCAATTCTCTCATCTTTCCTTGCTGAGGTGATCGCCAAAGGTTGATCACAGGAAGGCTGTTTTCAATGAGATTCATTTCATATCAACATCCAGAATGGGTCCTTGGAGAGAGGAAACTCCAACATGAGGGCCAACATGACAGATGTAGGCATCTTGCTCCTTTCAGTAATGCTGATATGAGCTTATGAGCACAGTGCTATGATGGGCCAAAATGGCTGCTACATACACCCTCAGAGTAGACGCATTTGGCAGTGGGGTGCTCATCATTTCTGGTACAGTCCACCCCTATGTATCGCAGGGGTTCCTAAAAATGGAAATGATAAAATTTCTGCATCCCCAAACTTGACTACATTCTTTTTATTCCAGATTTTCAGACTACTGTAACATTTGAACATTTGTTTGTGTAACACATGTATGTGTAACATGAGTAACTAAAAAGTCCAAACTGTAATATACTGTAAGTACTATCTGCAATATACAGTAAAAAACTGGTTAGTGTTAGTACTCAGTAATGGTCTAGAATAGTACATATGCAATTTGAGACACAATGCTAATTTCTTTGCTGAAGGTAGATGGACAGGAACATTTTTATTTCTTATTTGTAAAGTTTCTATTGCTGAATTCCTATGCTTGGTGCAGCATGTCAGGATAGTGAAAAAGACTAAAATAGCACGTTCACTCTATTTAAATGTGGCTTGTTTGAATGTGACTCCCAATAACAATTAAAAATAATAGCAAACAAAATCTATCTTTCCATCCATCCATCCATCCACCTTCTATATCACTTATCCTCTTCAGGGTCATGGGGAAACCTGGAGCCTATCCCAGGGAGCATCGGGCACGAGGCGGGGTACACCCTGGACAGGGTGCCAATCCATCGCAGGGCACAATCACATACACATTCACACACCCATTCATACACTACGGACACTTTGGACATGCCAATCAGCCTACCATACATGTCTTTGGACTGGGGGAGGAAACCAGAGGACCCAGAGGAAACCCCCGCAGCACGGGGAGAACATGCAAACTCCACACACACACAGGGTCACGGTGGGAATTGAACCCCCAACCCTGGAGGTGTGAGGCGAACGTGCTAACCACTAAGCCACCGTGCGCCCAAAGCCATCTTTGAATTTATAATATTAATTTGTAAAATAACAATAAAAAACAAGAGGAGTTTCTCTTGTGAGAATTTGTAAATCAAGCGACCCCTGCTGGGTTTGCGACCCTAGTTTAGAAAACCCTGGTATAAACCTGAATACTAGGGGCTATAACATTCAGGATTTTTTTGTGGACTGCTACATTGCAGTCAATGAGGAGTTCACTGCTCTGGGAGCCAAACCTACAAGCAATGATAGGCAGGCCAGGGTGCCACACTTTCTCTTTCGTGAAATTAAGTCAGCCTGTTGTGCAAGAAACACAGGAAACCAGGGTCTTGCTGGTCATTTTGGGGCCACTAGTAGAACTCTGGATTCTGTGCAACATAGGCAGCAAGTTGTTGAACAGTACAGTAAATAGCTATTTACCTAATATATGCATTTTACTGATAATTTACTGGTAAATTGCTCTCAGTGAGGCTCATCATTGGTGAGCCCACTTGAGGAGGTTCGTATGAGCTGGAGAATGCTCTTCAACATTGTGCTGCTCTGGTGATTTATGTATCTGGCCATCACTATGTTGTCCAAGTGGATCAAGATATGACAGTTTTCAGCACAGAAAGAAGAACTTGAGCGTTAGCCAAGTTACCCTTAGTTCCAGTAGGTTTATTTGTTCATCTGCACTTCTATTGCAACAAACTGTTCCCTATCCGATTAGGATGGTGTCTGTGGTGACCACCTCTCTCCTACTGCTCCTAGGTGTACCCCTTTCTTCCTTGAGCGTTTGGGTGGTCTTGAGTGAAATTGGGCTTGGGCCCAAGCAGTCTAGTGGAGCCACTTGGCTGATGAGTACTATTCTGTTGGATTAGTGATTCCGAGACTTGGGCTCTCCTCTTCAGAGCTTCTTTGGACATAGTTCTCAAGGAGTAGCCCAGGTATGCAGGGCAGACCTTGCGGGGTCATTGTGTATACTTTAAGGAGTGCAGACTGAACGAAACAACCCTGACACTCCACGCCTGACATACTAGCCAAGTCTCTCAGCACAGAGCCTTGCGTGTGGATAAAATCTGGATGTCTGTGGCAACCAGCAAATGAAAGCGCATGTACTATACTGTGGGCTGTGCTACCATGTCCAACCCTAAGCAAGCTGGCAGAGGTTAAACCAGCTCCTTCTCTTGACACTATACTGGATCCGAGTAGTGTGACTTAGTTTTTGGTTCCTTCTTCAGCTGAAAAAGTCTCCCTCCTTTATATTATGGTGTGTGTCATATTTGCCTATTTAACATTGGCATAAGGAGCAGGGCACAGGGGTCCTGTAGGTCCATAGCGACTCAAGCTTAGTGCAATGTGTTCTGCTGGAATTGTTAGCATGCTAAGGGTGATGGACGAGTGGTTTCTGGTTAAGCAAGATGTGGCTGGCGGTGTTGAGTGATGAAGGGATAGACACACTCTGGCATATCAGTGCAGTTAGCTCCAGATGTGTGAAGGAAAACTGGAGGGATGCACTCCTATCCTGTAAAAACTAAGCAGCTGAGTTTGAGGTCTGATTGTTGGCAGTGCAAGGTCAATGGAGGCTGTAGGAAATTTGGATAAATAAAAATATTAAAAAGGAAAATTTTAAAAGAATTAGAATATTGTGTCCCACACTTAAAATATCAGTCTGACTGAAATAGATGCGTGTTGCCTCATGACAAACTGCTCTGCTGAGGGGCCCCATTCAGCTGTTCTTCTGAGATAAGGAAATGAATGAACACAGACGGAGAAACACACACACACACACACAAACACACACAGGGATGATATTTAGAATGGACTTGTTTATTAACTGTCACGTAATGGAGGTTGAGACGGATGCAAGTGTAGATAAGAGCATTATTATAGAAGATAGACAGACAAATCTAAAACCTGAGACATAGGCGTGGTCAAAAAGACAAATGGTCAGGCAAACGAGCATAAACGAGGCAAAACACTATCGAAAAATGAGGACAAAAACAGAAACAAGGAACAAAGGTCTGGCACCGTGATAATACTCAATACTTTGTGTCGAACAATGCAACATGAGTGGTTTAAATGACAAATGTAATTAAGGGTGAACACAAAACAGTTGAGACTAATGATGACACATAAGGGAACAACCAGTGACAATACTGGGGCAGAGACAGGACAGATATCATAACAAATGCACATGTCAAAAGTAAACAAAGTCAATGTCACTGAAACGGAAATCATGACAGAGCCCTCCCCTTCAAGGGGGCTACTCCCGGAGCACCAGAAAACACTCCCTCCCCTGGCAGTCCTGGCCCTCTGGGCAAAATGTCTTCACAGCCCCTCAGGTCCCAAAGCAGGCATTGTCCCACAGATAGCAGGTTCCTTAAGAAGCCGAGGAGCAGGCATGAGGCTGTGGCACGTTCGCCGGGGTCCCTAGGAAGCACCCAGGCATGGGAAGCTGGATTGACAGCTTTGGTGGAGCAGGAAGGCAGAGAGGCATCCTCAGCAGAACCGGATGGCAGATCGATGTCCTCAGAGGAACTGGATGGCAGAACTTGGTTGGGAGTGTCAGCCTACTCAGGCGTGAGTAGAATTGGTTGACCATGTCAGCAGACTCAGGTGCAAGCATAACGTTGTTGGTTGTGATGTCAACTTCAGACAGGAACAGGGTTTGGGAGGCTGTCTCTTCAACCTCAGACTGGAACCAGGTTTAGGAGGTCACCTTGTAGTCCTCTAGCAGGACCTTGACTTTGGAGACCATCTCGTTGACCTCGGACAGGAACTTGAAATGGGAGGCGGTCTCATCAATCTTGTACAGGAACTTGACTTGAGAGACCGTCTCGTCGACCTCGGACAGGAACCTGACTTGGGAGGCCGTCTCGTCGACCTCAGACAGGAACTCGGCATGCTCTCTGAGGTTCAAGTGTGTGGCAGTCTCTTCCGCACCACAGAGAGATGACATGATATCCCCGGCCTAGTTGAATGCGGAGCGATGGCTACGGCACAGCCAGCTGGATGACCGAAGCTCAAGGCGGAACCTGAGGGGGAAGCGATGTTCCCCATGAAGCTAGAGGGGGGAGAAACTCTCTCTGTGATGTCCGAGGGGGGAACAAAGTTCTCCCCAAGGCCAGAGGGGGGAGCGATGCTCTCCGTGGAGCATGAGTGGGGAGCAATGTCCTCCGTGGAGCAGGAAGGTGGAGCAACATACGGTACGAAGTAAAGAAAAGGAGCGACATCTTCAGCGGAGCATGGAGGCAGAGCGACGTCCTAAGCCGAGCAGGAAGGCAGAGCGATGTCCTCAGCCGAACAGGATGGCAGAGCGATGTCCTCAGCCGAATAGGATGGCAGAGCGATGTCCTCAGCTGAGCAGGATGGCAGAGCAATGTCTTCAACCGAGCAGGAAGGCAGACAAATCCAAAACGTGAGACATAGGTGTGGTCAAACAGGAAAATAGTCAGGTGAAAAAAGAAACATTACTTTTTCATAGAGTAGGGTTTTACTGAATATCTAACAGGGTGCATAGTCTTCCTATTCACACACCAAGGAAGCTGGATAGTTTGATTGCATTTAAAAGAAACAGGATAGGTGGGCATCTGTGTTCCACAAGAGCAGCAGGCATACATCTATGTAGTTGCATCTTTCATCTCGGGAGATCCCGTTGTGAAAGGCCCAGGGTTCCTCTTGAAAGGAGCAGGATTGGTGATATTTGACCTTATGTCTAACCACCAAAAAACACATAGGATATAGAACTGTAAAGGATGTTGATCAAGATAAACAAGCAAATGACCCAGATAAACAAGTATCAAATGTCCCAGAAGGGGTGTGACCTAATGTATACGATAGATAAAAACTTTAGAATGTTTACTTACCCATAACAGAAGATAAAGCTGTCACTCATCCGTAGTGGAAAGTAGCACAAGTGCAGACAGGGGGGTAAAATCTAAGAAAATATAGACACTTCAGCGTAAATAATGCAAAATAATGACGTAAATGGTGGCATAAGAAACAGACCCAGGCATAATGGGAAAATTTAGGGCAGCATTAAAATGGAAAACATGGGACTTCTTGGAAATCATAGGAATTTACATAATGAGGATATGTGTGGAGACTTGTGATTGGAGGGGTAAAAGAGGAAACGTGTGATTGGTTAATTTGGATAAGAAGAACATGCACGAAGTGTATATAAGAACATTGTAAGCCACTGGTATTTTGGTGCAAGTTACATCTTCATGTGGCGTGTATCCCTGGTACCAGCTGGTTTGTTTGCTGTGTTGCTTGACTGCTACTAAATCTACCTCATCAGAATCCAGTCTTCGTGAGTTCGGCTGTTTTATTTATCTTAAGTATAAGTCAGATCACTTGATTAATTTTATAGTTTGACTTCGTGAGCTAGCAAAGTCAATGTAGGTTGGAGAAGCAAAATATCCTGCAAGGCAAAGACACACTCTGGCCCTGTAAGTGCCATTAGCTCTGGTTATGTGTAGGAAAAAACAGTGGGATACACATTCCTTTCCCATTAAAAACAGCAGCTGAGAGTAAGGCCAATAAGGATCTCAGACACAGGAGTGTAAGCTAACAACTAAGCTAAAAGCAATTCTAGCTAGCAAGTCACAGCCAATGCTCCAACAGCATTGGAGGAATGGATCCGTTCACTCCAGTGGGAGAAGAGACAGAAGAAAAACAGAAGAGAATCTGAGTCTTTTACAGCTTTGGACAGCAGAAAAACTGTAGCTCGAACACAAAGAAAATACAAGACACGAACTGCAAAGAATAGCTCTGAAAGCCACATGCAGTCCTGGCAATGAGCTTTGGCGAGTAGAGAAAATTCCATGTCACTGTCATTTCAGGAATTTGGTGACTATTTTGGCATAGGGTGCACAAACAAGAGGATATCCAGGTGTTAAACACTACTCTTGGTGGATAGGAGTGATGAAATAGAACCAAAGAGTCTAGTGCCACAGGCTTCTTTCAAAATGCTATGTGGTCGCTGAAATCTTTTATTGCAGACAAATGAAATAAATATGTAAGATTTTATCAATATATATTGATTCTGTTATTGAATTGCTGGCAAAATAATGACAGTTGATGTGCACATTTGAAAGAGGACAGGCCAAATAAGTGTCACGACTGACATAACATCATTATTCTGAATCTGAAAGCAGGAAAAGTTTTACACAAAGTGAACACTAGCTGCACTGACAATACAATGTCTGCTAAACAAAATAATAGTCATTAATTCCAGTCATTCCTTTTCTTTCTGTAACACTTATATTCAAAAATGTGATTTTTCTAGTAGAATCAATTTGCTTGTAATTATACAAACACATAGAGGAGGAGTGGGTGGACATAAATTGCAATAAGTAAATGATTCAATGCCACTGTTCAAGAAATAATTTCTTTTATTATTAATAATATTCACAATAAACAATTCTGCCATGCAATGTAGTGTGTTAACAGTATCCTTTGGTAGTTAACCTACATAATGGATAAAGATTAGGGCATTCTGTAGACAGAACAATTGCTGTAGTATTACAGTTTTATTGGTTTTAAAACCTGGCACATTAATACAGCATTTAATTATTGTGATCCATTCACTGATATGTGTATTTAGAGGTTTTTACAACAGCCAATGAGATTTTAGAAGTGAATCTATACATTTTATAATTTATAGTTTTATGCTGTTTTTTCTTGAAAGGTAATGTTTAGTTTCATGAACAGAACGTAAAGTACCTTCAGACAAAATTTTTCATTATTTATGGAAAGACAGTGTTGTTAGTTCACCAGTTTAAGAGCAACCACACGTAGGGTGTTTTTGCTTTGGTGTAATTAAATAATCACTCTTCACTGATTTAAACCTCACATATGATTTTTCATGTTTCTGAATAGAAAGAGATGCACATACACAAACACACAAATGAATATACACAAAAGTGACATCAACAGCCTCATTGTTTACATCATACATTCTTATAGGACATTGAGTTGCCCTGAAGGTAAGGAATAATCTTATAATGGCATAACCTTGTACTGACAGTCTCCTTTATTTTGTACCTCAAATGCAAATGAACCAAATTGCATTTTTGTTAAGCCAAACATGCAGAATCAACAAGATGTTATTTTCCTCAGGTGAAAGATCAACTTGCAAGGTTTTTGTAGGTGTTACCAAACACCTTTTGCAAACTTTTAGTAAATCAGGGCCAAGATGCATGTCGAATTTCATCTGATTTGTTCAAGCATTTTACATGAGTCATAGGGTAAAAATGTTGACTCTGACATAAAGAAGTACTTATTCACTGTTCTTGTTAAGAACCAAACATACACATAAAACTGGTGAATATTTCTCGTATTCCATTATCTAATTATGGGAATCTTTTTCATTGTAAAGCTGAAGAAAAAAAATCCCATTCATGTTAATGGCCACATAATTTGTATTTGTATAAACTACTACACCTTTTTCCCCCACATAAATAACAATTTGTGCGTCTAATGAAAGTGAATTGAGGTAAAGTATTCAACCGGTATTATTCACCGCCATCACTGAAGCATACCCAGTATATTCAGGTCCATTGGCAACTACAAACCTTTTAAAATTAAGACAGTATATTTTTATCCTTTCACACTTGTAGAAATTTCAACATTAAAACAAACATATGGATTTTCTTTCTGTGCAAATGTGCAAAGCTAATCAGTCAAATTGACTCTAGGTACCCCTTCCCTTTAATACACAGCATGTTTTAAATCTCCCCACTACAACAGTCAGGTGCATCACAGACACACCGAATTAATGTTGTCTCCATTATTTGCCAAAGTTACATAGTGATCTTGATAAGAGTTTACTCATAATCTGAGGCATATGTGTTTATCTGAAGCAGTGTTTTGCCTCTCTTGCTCACACTGCTTCACCATTCTCACACAGAGAAAGCTGATGAATCTTAATAACAGGCAGAGAATGGCATGCAGGAGGCTGAGTCCGTGCTGGGTAGTCCCCAGCACAACAACATGTCCTCAGCAGGTTCTTACTGCACACCCCTGCTGCCTTCGCCCCAGCACTGACCCCAACGCTGACTCCTATCCCCCCCACTGGGGAAGATGAGGGGGTACGGGAAAGGACCACAGAGGATGACCGGCTGAGATGTGAAGGCTCACTGCGGCTCTCTGAGCCCAATGTGAGCAGGTGTGACTGTGTGTGGCTGGCAGCTTGGCCCTGGCACAGCGGGTATGTGGGTCTGGTGCTGCGGTGCAGACAGTGAACACCCAGCACGCTCAGAAAAGCTTTCTTAAACTCCTGGCTGGAGCATGGGTAGATGATTGGGTTGATACAGCTGTTGAAGTACCCAAGCCAGAAGGTGATTTTGAAGACCGTGTCTGAGGGCCGGTAAGCCGGGAAGATGGATCCTTGAGGAACACACATACATATTTACATATAGAAAACTATATTCACACCTAATACATACAAACAACTGCCACAGAACACAACAATATCCAGTTAATCCCTTTCATGGGATTGGATTAAAGGATTTCTTAGGATGATGTCTTAAATAGAGAGGTATTTCACTAATAGATTTTTATTATAAGATTTTAATTGAGATTTTCTCAAGAAGTGGAACTCAATTTTAAGACTATTCATGTTTTTGATTTGGCTACTAGTCTCCAGTAGTTAAAGGACAGCTGCAAAGTGTTGAAAGAGATGAAAGGCATGATGGATAAGTAGAGACCACCTGAATCCTCATATTGGCAGGATGTGTCTGTCTGCTAATTGATTACATTTAGAGTAAGAAAAGTGGTAATAGAAGACAACTAGAGTAGGAGGAGAAGAAAATGCGAAGCCCTAAAAGCTTATCACATCATAGCTCATGATTAAAGCCGTCTTGTTATAGGCTATTTTATTATTTGCACCATTCTTTCTTAATCAAGGTTAACCGTCACTTTAAAATATAGTTCAATGTGACCCATACTGGTTGTACAAAAAAAGAAACTCATTGAAGACATTCATATTTGCAACAGGGAGGGAAAAGAAAAAGTACAACTGCACCTCATCATAACCTATAAGCACCTTTTGACTTTTTAAAGGTGTATCGTCTAGCCCATTAACAGAAAAGAACTGTTGGAGGAAGCTACCCAGCCTTGAAATGAAATATCCATCTTTATAGCTAAGGGCTATGCGCTGTCTCATAAGACACTTTATGAGAACTTCTCATGGAGGTTGTGTACGTGAGCCGGATAAAAGATGAGGGAAATAGACCGCAGCAGTGAAAGTTGCGGGGAAGTCTCTGTCTAACCAAGCGTGCTTCAGCCATTTTATTGCCCAAGGGAGCAAGGACTGGAATTCTGTCAAACACAATCTGTCAAAAACAGTCTGCTAAATTAAGTCATGTGGCTATCATTTTTAGAAATTGCTCTTTTGAAAACTCATCATCTCCCAATTTATTTATATATGAAAACAGAAAAGTTTTACTAAGACCAAAAAAATGCAACTATTTTTGCATTATTATCTGGTGGACTATAAATGAGAAATGCTGGAGAGCAAATAGCAGGGATGGAGATATGGTGTATTAAACAGAAATGAAAATAGCATTATAACATAATTTCATAATATAATTATATTAAATGTTGTTCATAACATAATTACTACGAAATGGTGAACAGTGACAGTTTTTTAGACTGAGATCCCTCGGGGGAAGGGGAGGGAGGGTTTGGTTAAGGGAACAAATTAAATATTCTCATGAAAACAAAAGTAATAATGCAACTGATTCAGCCCTAGCATCAAAATGTTCTTCTCAGCTGGGCTCTTATGACTCCGGTCCCTTGCAGAGCAGCAGCACCAATCAAAATAAACCGCCATTTCACACTATCCGCTAAATCAATCACAAGGATCCTGCTACAGCATTATATTATCTGTATAAATTATCATAATCCTGTCCTTGAATGATTGGCTGAATGTGGCATACAGACATTAACAGTCTCCAGCGTATCAAACGGTGTTACAAATAAATTCTCACATTAAAATCTGTGTGATTCATGGATAAAAAAAAAGAGTGAAAGGTAGGATTTTTATTCAGAGTCGGTGTTTATAAATATTACTTAAACTACTGTATATTAATATGGCAAAATGTAAAGCAACATTGATTCATGGTCTAAACTGATCTCTTCAATGTCTGAATCCACTGAGGGCAAACACTTCTTCTAATTTTTCAAGTCAGTGGTCAGTGAAAATTTACTAGCTTAATGCAAGAGAGAGAGAGAGAGAGAGAGAGAGAGTGAGAGAGAGAGAGAGAGAGAGAAAGAGAGCAAGAGAGAGAAAGTGAGAGAGAGAGTGAGAGAGAGAGTGAGAGAGAGAATGAATTACCTGCTGTTAGTGCAACCAGTGGTACTGAACTTCCACTGACCCATCAAAATCAAACTCCTTATCAAAGTGCATAACAAAGTCATTAAGTTCTGCTCTACAGAATTTATATTTCCAATTTCTGCAAGCTTCTGGATGGCTCTCCCAAATGCTTATCTGCCCCTTCACCACACTGCTTTAACGCAGCAAGTGTACTTTTAAATGCATAAAAGGTGAATGTATTGTCTGCATTATTCTGATTATTATAAAAGTGCATATTTTTAGGGTAGGGGTGGAAAGACCATGACCATGATAAAGCACTTACTGAAGATGAATTAATTAATTAATTAACGTAGAATACCCTGCTTTCAAAATTCTGAAACAGTGCAGATAAATAGACAAGATGTGTTAGAGAAAGCCTTATTATTAACTATCTTAATTGTGTCTATGACAGGAAACCTAATGAAAATAAAAAAATTCCCTTACAAATATCTAACCAGCTTGCTACTCTTCTCATGCTAAATTGAATTCCTACTAGCTCTTACTAAATTGAAATTTGATTAGCATGTATAGAATTAGCTTGGAATTAATAATAGCAGTGGGATGATGATGACGATGATGATGATGATGATGATGATGATTATTATTATTACAAATATCATTATATAAAATTTTGGCTTCATGTATCTGGTATAATAATATACCCATAGTTTTGATAAGATTAACATGATTTGAGAATTGTGCTCAAATGACAAATTCTCATATAAATAAAGATGTCTAACATAACTGTACTGTACTGTAAGCTGCATCAGTACAAACATACATATACTTTACATTTCTCTACCAATTACTTGTAGAGGGAAGGTGCCACGTAATGATCCCTGAATGAATTCCTTAAGAACAAAAAGCCTCAATTTTATTTGTAGGACATATCAATCATTATGTAATGATGGGGCAGTGGTGGCTTGGTGGTTAAGGCTCTGGGTTACTGAGCGGAAGGTTGGGGGTTCAAGCCCCAGCATTGTTGGGCCCTTGAGCAAGGCCCAACAATCATGTATCAACAATGTATCAACAATCATAACCCCTGTATCATGGCTGACCCTGTGCTCTGTCCCCAGCTTCCTGACAGGCTGGGGTATGCGAAGAAAACAATTTCACTGTGCTCTAGTGTATATGTGACTCATTATCAGCAGTGTCAATAGCTGCTAATAACAGTTTTATTTTGATAAAGGGTCCTTGGTAATGCACACAAAGTTTGCAACATATTTTCTTATTTTTTAATTTATTTTAGTGTCATACTCTGACAGATCAACACCCCATGAGAGGCATGCAAATAGCAAATCCCATAGGCTTTAATAAACAGTTGCTCCATTATGTTACCATTATGCTTCATCTTAATTAGCGAATATGTTTGCATACTGATTAAAGGAAATATTTGTGTTGGGATTGGTATTATGCACCCAGGCCTAATACTTCTGACCTCAAATATAAGAAAAATACTGGATACATGTTTGTAAGGCAATTTATTTATTTTCATTAGGTTTCCAGTCATAGGTTAATCTAATTTGCTGCATTTACCCATGTTTGACTACTAATATATATTTTGGTTCTCCTGTCCGTAACCTTGAACAGAATGGCCTTCAAGGACTTAGAGGACCTTGTTTTTCTGATGAGTAACAATCGCTACGTTCCACATGTGGAGAATACAGATGAGCTCTGCTTTGTATGACATCCATTATTTAGTGCACAAGGGAAATGTTGTGGCTATTAGTGCCTAATGAATACAGTCAAAGTTTATTGCATAAACAAGAGACACATTTATCCAAGAGAAATCAAGGACCTTCATAAAAGGAACTAATTTGTCACTTTGAGGCACCGAGTCACTGTACTGTACGCTTGGGATCTGAATGTGCATGTGTTTTTCAGAAAATGCTGCAGAAAATAATTAACTATTTACCATTTTCCATGAAAGATCCTTATTTTTATATACAGTCAAAAGAATGGTCACACCTACTTATAGAAGACATATTTTAGAATAATAGTGACGACATTAAAAAACACATAACAACACATAACACAAGAAATGTGCAGTGACCAACAAGTGTTAAAACAAATTAAAAATACTACTATCTTTTCCAGACTTACATTCTTCACTCTCATAAACATGTTCCTTTATAAGTTTCGCCACACAATAATTCATACTGTAATTCATACTATTATTATAAATGATACATTTTACAGGAGTAACTAAATATTAAGCTGGGAAATTTGAAACATTTTGACCAATGCTGAAGGTCTAAGAAATCTGATACTCACCAATAGGCAGAACCAGGAAGAATGGCAGCCAGCAGAGAACAAAACACCCAACCACAATGCCCAGGGTTTTCGCAGCCTTTTTCTCTCTGGAGAACTTAAGTAGGCGGATTGTGAAGTGAGTGCGGCTCCTCAACGTTTCATCCTCCACCACAGTGGTGTTGCCTCGGTGTATCCGCAAAGTCACTGCTTCTGCGTGGTGTGCCTTCTCCGTCTTGTGACCTTTCCTAAGGCTGTATGTCTCCCTGCGGGCCACCACGTACACACGGCAATACATAACCAGGATAACCACTAGGGGGAGATAGAAAGAGCCCACTGCAGAAAAAATGGCGTAGCCAGGTTCCTCTGTGATTTTACACATGTACTCATCCTCTGGTGCTGGTTCCTTCCAGCCAAATAGTGGTCCAATGGAGATGGTAATGGACAGAGCCCAAATTCCCATAAGTGCCAACAATGCCCGCTTCTCAGTCACAATGGCTGGGTAGCGTAGTGGGTAACTAACCCCAATGTAGCGGTCCACAGAGATCACACACAGGCTCATAATGGATGCTGTGCAGCAAAGCACATCCATGGCGGCCCAGACATCGCAGAAAACCCTGCCGAACACCCAGTGGCCCAGCATCTCAAAAATGGCAGAGAATGGAAGCACAGTGGAGCTCAGCAAGAGGTCAGCCACTGCCAGGTTTACAATAAAGTAATGTGTGACAGTTCGAAGGCTGTGGTGGCAAGCCACTGAAAGGATGACCAAGATGTTGCCCAGTACTCCAAATATAACAAAAACAGATAGCACAAAGCTCAGAACAATGGCCTTTGTGATGTTCAGCTCCATTACCAGGGCTTGGCTACAGTTTGTGCAGTTCTGAATCCATGGATTCATGTTCTCCCCAACAGGAATCATGTGTTCATAATGTTTGGGCATTTGGTGATGGTCTGATGAATAGGCACACTTCACTCATTTACTTTGTCTTATCATTGCAGATTGCTTTCAGTGGTCCGCAACATGATTTTAAATGTCAGGTGCTGAGCTAACTGCAGTCCAAGGGCATCGGCGCATTTACATTTTGATCTCCAGCTGAAAGCTATTAAGAGACAAATGGAAATTATACATGTTGTGGTCTTTCAGTATGACATGATGTCTCAAATTAGTGGATTTTTAACTACCTGAACTCAGGAAAATTAACGGTATATGCAGAAATACATAAAGGAAACTAAACATCTTGTACAATAGGGTCAGACACATTAAAGTCCAATATAGAACAGCAGGAACGAAATGTACATTTCTCTTGAGTGTTTTTACATTCTTCACAATCAGACACAGCTGGTCATCAGAAGTAGTTGAGAAATGCAAGAAAAAGGCGTGTTTTGAATAAACTATTTTTGCATCTGGATACTTTCAATATCATCGTCAGCTTTCAGATCATTCTAATTCTGGAAGTGTTCACTGACACAAAACTTTTCCTGCTTCATGCTACTTTACGCTTAATGTAATTCGACAAAGCATTGTATACTTGTTCACTGCTATGTTAATGGCTCCCAGAATATCCTCATGACACACAGAGCACAAATGGGCTAAATACTTGATGAAATAAATTACAACATACTCACTGTTGCATAATAACTGTTGGCAGGAACTTTTCAGGCAGCTATTTTTGAACAAAGGGCAAGTCATTTTTTGGCCTGGCTCCAGGATAGGGCACTTAAGGTATTCTGTGATAGAGATTACGCCAGTGGTTTGTCCTCCCTAAAACACATGTAGACAGAAATCAGATGACCCAGATATTTGGAACTCACTGTATCCACGTGCGTGCACGCGCATGTGTGTGTGTGTGTGTGTGTGCGCACACAATTTACAAATTTATGTGAAATCGTAGACATGTCCATGTTTTGATGACATGGATACTTGGTTTGGGGTGTCTTGGATGAAATACAAGCTACCTAGAACCCCTAATATAGTTATTAAAACCTAGAGTGATTTTTACACTTTTCACTCACAGTTTCACAAAGAAAATTGCCAAGTTTCCAGTTTTCCAAGCACAACAAACAAAACTTTTTATAAAGTTTACATTCTATTTCAACAGAACTTATTTATATTTTCCTCCAAGTTGATATCAGTAGTATAGTATACACATACACTGATCAGCCATAACTAAAACCACTGGCAAGTGCAGTGAATAACATAGATTATCTCATTACAGTGGCACCCTTCAAGGGGTGGGTTATATTAGGCAGAAGTGAACTGTCAGTTCTCGAATTAAGAAAAATGGGCAAGTGTAAGGAGCTGAGTGACTTTGACAAGGGCCAAATTGTGTTGGCTAGATGACTGGTTTAGATCATCTCCAAAACGGCAGGTCTTGTGGGGTGTTCCCAGCAGTGTTTAGTACCTACCAAAATTGGTCCAAGGAAGGACAACCGGTGAACTGTTGACAGGGTCATGGGTGCCCAAGGCTCATTGATGTGCAAGGGAACAAAGGCTAGCTTGTCTGTTATGATCTCACAGAAGAGCTACTGTAGCACAAATTGCTGGAAAAGTTAATGCTGTCTGTGATAGAAAGGTGTCCAAACACACAGTGGCTCACAGCTTGCTCCGTATGGGGCTGCGTAGCTGTAGACCAGTCATAGTGCCCACCGCTGAAAGCGCCTACAGTGGTGAAGACAGTTTTACATTGTGTGGATGGCCAGGTTCATGTCTCATTTACCTGGGGAAAAGATGGTACCAAGATGCACTATGGGAAGAAGACAAGCCGGCAGAGGCACTGTGATGCTCTGGGCAATGTTCTGCTGGGAAACCTTGGGTCCTGGCATTCATGTGGATTTTACTTTGACACGTACCACCTACCTACACATTGTTGCAGACCAAGTACACCCCTTTATGGCAATGGTATTCCCTAATGGCAGTGGCCTCTTTCAACAGGATAATATGCCCTGCCACACTGCAAAAATTGTTCAGGAATGGTTTGAGGAATGTAACAAACAGTTGAAGGTGTTGACTTGGCCTCCAAATTCCCCAGATCTCAATCTGATCGAGCATCTGTGGGATGTTCTGGACAAACACGTCCAATCCATGGAGGCCCCACCTCGGAACCTTCAGGACTTAAAGGATCTGCTGCCAGATACCACAGCACACCTTCAGAGGTCTTGTGGAGTCCATGCCTCAATGGGTGAAAGCTGTTTTGGCAGCACAAGGGGCACCTACACAATATTAGGCACATGGTTTTAATGCTATGGCTGATTGGTGTAGTAGTATAGCATAGACAGGAAGTGCCATGTACTAAATTCACACACATCTCAGACTTTTGTATTGTAAAATGTGCTTTGATCACCCTAGATTATGAACACACTATAAATAAAGCCTGAAGAAAGTGGTTATTATGAAAATAAAATGGAGGAGAAAAGGAGGATATATGAAAGGAAAGAGTGGAAGAGGTAGAAATATATTTAGAAAGATGGAGAGCACAGGTAATGGGGAGAGAAGAAGAGGAGGAAGAGAGTATCAAAGAACAGCACAAAAAAGAAAAAAATGAGATAAGACCCACACTAATTGATCGTGTCCACATCCATGGTCTCTCCCTAAGAGAAGCTGGAAAGAGATAGCCTATTATGGTATTGGAACCATAGACCAAGTCTCCTCCTTTTTTGAACTCATGACATCCTTATTCCACATCAATAAGGCCAGGAACAACTGGCATTAAGGCTGTTAATGGTGGTTGGAGAAAATATTCAACTCTACTCTTTGATTTACTCTCTTCCTGGAGATAAAAAGCATATAAAATCAAGTCATATGACAGAATAAGACTTCTACAGGCCATGGAGGAAGCTTGTGTCAACACAGATGTGGGCTCACTGTGTTTTTCCCCAGGTGCACTGCTCACAAAAATACATTGAGTGATGTGGATGAAATTCTCTGGTCTTATAGAAATGAACTGCTTGATAAGCTAAATAACTCAAAGCTAAATATAACAATGAACATTTCTTGTACTTTCTTTTTACTCACATACATATTGCTTAAACAGTTACATTTCCAATGGGAAAACCTGTCAACTGAAGAAATGTAAAATGTTCCCATTTCCTGTTACAAAAGATATTTTACACAGCAAAATTCATTTATGTAGAGAGGAAAAATCATACAATAGAGATATGGAGCAATCTGATAAATATATGTTGCCTTTAGTGTACCTTTGCGATTATAGCTGAATATATTGTTTAGTTAAAGATGACATACCATATCTGTCATTGTAAAATCAATATCTGGTTTCTATAAAACAGTTATTTAAGAAGAAAGTGGTATTTAATTTTTTTCAGGGTCAAGGTCTGACAGAGTCTGATAGATAGTCTGATAAATACATTTTTATGGCTTTAATAATTGCACTTCTGTTTTAGTGTGTCAAAGCAAATACCATAGAAAAACATGCACTGAAAGCAATGGCATTAGAAAATCCACACTGACAGTGGAATTTTATGGATTTCAGCAGCGATATGCATGCCTGCTGCCAGATGAGGCATCAAGGATGATACTTGTAAAAATCCATTAGCATTTTCAGAGCCGGTTCATTTCCCTCTCCAGAGGACGAAATGATATTCCTCTCATCTGTATGCAATTTTTGTCCATGATCTCACAAAATTAACTGCCCATCAGATTACAACTTTATTGATTAACATAGCAGTGACAGTACATGCAGGCTTTACACCATTTCTCAAGTTAAATTTTATGATTTTGATAATTATCAATAATTATTGATATCAGTTGTCCAAAACATGAGAACGTTTTGTATTAAGCACTTTAAACAAACTCGTAAGTGTATTAACGTGGCTCGTCGTGTCAGATGCTGCGACAGATGCGTGAACTGTTTAATGTGTTCCAGACATGTTTTCTTCAGTGCAGAAATGACATTTTTACCTTTATATCCTTATCTGTAAATTTTAGAAATTCACGCCTGTATTTCCATTTTACGTAAAGGCTCGTCCTGACAGCAAACGATTCTCTATTAAACTTCACTGAATGAGGTTGAGTCCACACATGCATGTCAAGAAAACAGCGCACAATAGAAAGGAAGCTCTGACTAAAATTTTCATCTTGATTAAATATGTTGTTTGATGCTATATTTAGCTATATTTAGAACCAAAAGTAATTGTATTTTTTATGAGAGCAGTAACTGTAATGGGGTTATAATATGTAATTTAATATAAATGTAAGAAGTGTCATACATTTACAGAATAAAGTAACATGTTATTGTGTTCAAATGTGTGAATGTGTGTCTTACTGCAGAACATTCATCCACTTACCGGTTAACACTTTGTGCTTTTGTTTTTCTTTTTTTCGCATTTTTAATATAGTGGTTTAACTTCTGCTTTAAAGCTTGTGGACAATCAGTTGTTTTTTGTTTTCAAAAAATAATGTTAATATTTTTAAAAATCCTTTTCACAGTGTATAGCATAGCCCACATAGATACGTTTAATACCTTTTTCATAGCCTTCAATTTGCACAGTGTTTGAAGCACAATGCTGGGCAGAATGTGAAATAAAGTTTTTTCGAAATACATAAAATAAAAACAACCTTTTAATCCAATTAATCGAAGAAATAATCAACAGATTGATCGATTATCAAAATAATCATTAGTTGCAGCCCTAATTTCCAGTAATTAGGTTTTCCTATAATTAAATTATAGACGTGCCCAGGCCTTTACTAAAAGTTTTGCCAGGTCTCTGAAAGGGTGTGAAAACACTAAAACACTTCCAGTACCCCCCAGCTGGAAGGTTCAGAGGTGATAGTTTTAAACAGAAATGTTTTACAATCTGTCTCCACTTCTTGTAATCCCAAAAGATGAATTGCTTTAAAAACTTAATGCATTATAACTATTATATTACAGTCTCTGTGCTGAAATGCAATTAGAGGCAACCTATTTTTGGTTCATAGTTCATAGAAATTAAAGAGCATGTTTTTATGTTTCACAGGTTAATTGCTCTATCACAACACCCAAAAACAGGTGCACTTTAGAAAACATTTATAACAAATCAATATCATAACTGCATTACTGCACGTCAGTTTCAACCAATGTCAACATTTTAAACAACCAATAAAATACATCTAAAATAAAGATATATATATATATATATATATATATATATATATATATATATATATATATATATATATAGACTAGTTTGTACAGTGTCAAACTTTTATAAAAGTGGATCTCAGCCCAAGACTGACAGCCCAAGTGTGAGGCTAAGACTGTATTTACCTATAGATTATAAAGAACAAATAATAATAGATTACTATAATTCACAGTGAAATAATAATAATAATAATAATAATAATAATAATAATAATAATTTGAATGCTATTTCCAGATGACATTCACCCCCCTCTTCGTATTACAATGTCTGGGACTTTTCTGTAAATACTACTCTCACTCCTTCTTCACCACACCACAGAAAGAAACAGATTGAATGCCATCATTCAGCAGTCTTAGGAACACATCCAAAGATGGAGAAGGTGGAAACCGGTAACATTCTTTCACTGTCTTGCTCTATCTGTTTTTCCCAGTCTCCGATTCTCCCATCACAGCATTAACCAAAACGTGACCTTTACGTTTCCCCAGCAAGCTGAGTGGGGGATCTGCACTGTCATAACAGCAGTTTCTGACTGTCTGGCTCAGCTGACCAAAGCTGACTGAGTAAAACCGCCACGCTGCCTTTCATTTCTCCCTTTGCTTCCTTTATTTGCTATCTTCTGGGGTGCCATTGCCTCTCCCTAAAAAGCTTAGCCCAACATGCTTTCACCTAGCACTGCCCACTCTTCAGGAAAGTGGGCACTGTTGGAAGGGAGAGCAGGTGAAAAAATGTGTCACGATATACAAGCAGTTTATGTTTTCAGATTTAGATGGCCCTGCAGGATGTTTCCTTGGTTATTCATCACAGGTGGAAGGGATTCAGAGGTGTCCAGGTGAAATAATCATCTTAAAGTTATCCTAATGCACTCTTTGAGATGCATTTGTAATTGTACGACTGTGTAGTGTGTTTATCACACTGGTGCACAGTGGCCAATTCTGCAGCATCTTTTATCTTTTAAACATTGTGCTAAACTGATGGCTGCAGTCCCTTCTGACATCAATAGTAATTGTGCTATGGGTGTAATGAAAAGAGAGGAATTGACTTCTTATTGACCATTACTGGGTGAAATGATAAGATGAAACAATATCGATGTAGCATGGGTTTTTGGAGGGTACTGCGACTTCCGCAAATCAGCTGAAAGGCTTTCAGGCAATTAAGCATTTTCTGATTCAAAGTGCTAGTCTATGACTAGAAAATGCTGTGTGAAAGTGCAGGAGTGCCGGGATATGCCCAGCTATCTTAATGATGCATTTATTCTCTGCCATGGGTGCTAAGGGTATGCCTTATTTTATGTACAGCGACAGAGAGTGTCAATCGCCAAGATAACCAATGATTTTTTTTCTAATGCAGATTTTTATGATATAATAATTGTATTATTCCACAGTGCACTACAATGCAGTAAGCACTGTGTCTTTCCTCTGTTTTGCTAGAAGCATGAATCTGCACTGAATCCACTGATATGAACACTCCACAGATGAGTACATTCCTAACTATTTAACCTAAATCGTCATGTCTGACAGTTTATATCTCATTATGTTTGGTGCTGGGATTCTGTAGAAAATACACATTTGTACTGATTTCTCAGTAGGTACATTCAAAGCCGCTACAGTTCTAAATACAATACAGTACTGAATTAATTATTTTGACCTAATATTACCATGTACTGCACTACTTATATTATATCAAAATAATAACATTTATAGGATCAGATTTTTGGGATTTGAAAGAAGGTCATAAAGCCCGAAAACATCCTTGAGGGTTTTTACCCATTTAGGCTTAACATTTCGCCTGAAATAAATGTGTTCTCATTCAATGTCTTGTAGTTGCAAGTGCAAATGTAAATGTAATATCTGAGGTAATACACTCTCAGAAAGGATGTGTTAATATCCTACACACGTTTTGTGTTATTACTATTTCAACACATGTTGTGTTAAATTATCCAATACATGTGTTAAAAATAGAAAAAAAAAATCACACGGGTGACCAACACAACATGTGTTAAATTATTGTCCAGTCACATTGCGGACTGCGGTACCGACGTTATCATCCAACTCTGAACTCACCTCAAAGTGAATGTTTGTTGCTTTGAACTTTTGATTGTGACAGCGTCGGATTCCTGAGGCGAGGACAGAGTCAGAGTACTTAGGCGAGGAAACCACATGACCACAGGTAAGTAAGACTATTTACCGTTAATGCTGCTGAAAATGCCTGGCTGAGTTTGTGATATTTAGGCAGGGTGCGCTCAAAAATGTATTCACTGGAAAACAGTTACTCAGTGATTGATAATTAACTTCATCTTCCTTGAAGGCTTCAAAATGAATACCATGTACTACTTCCTCAGTGTTGGTGTTACTCTACTAGTGTCATGTGTTTATGTTAGCTGTGAAATATGGACAGAGTTTATTCTACAACTCTCTGGGTGTGCATCTTATCTGAGGCTCCGTGTTAGGGTTAGCTAGTTGGATGCTGTCACCAATCACAGTAGGGATGAGTGATGCAAACCTAGACGCTCACCTGAGTTGATAACATTACTTTAGCATACAACTTATGGTAATGTTAGACATTCCCATTCCCTTTTTGAAAATTAACTATACCCTAGCATTACAGCCATTTACCATGATGTAGAGAGAGTGGCTTAACATTAACTTCATAGCATTAGTAGGATGGGTTAGGGTTGTGTCTCTTCATGTATTCGGTGAATGTTAATGCTGGTTAAAAGGTGCAGATAGTCAGTGGCTAAAGGAACTTATCTAGCGCAATAATGTCGAGACCAAAAGTTCTTCAAGAGGTTAATGTGACAAAAAAAAGTGGATGGGATTTAGATTGTAATGCTTTCTACTATCTCTGTAATGTTGGTTGACTTAATTAGGTTGGAAAATAAATTAGATGGAAGGCTGGAAAATAAATATTCGCAAGTTAGCTAAATTTTGATGGTGAGTCTACAGCGCAATTTTGTTCCTTATGAGAGTGGAGGTCACATTTCCAAAATTACACAATTCGGGATTCTGTAACGCAATTTCTCAGTTAAAGCCAAAAGGCATTTGTCCATATTTTGTATCTAACAACTAACCAGCACCCTTTTTGCTCTTTTAAAGCTTTTCAAATGAACAGGAGTGGGACTCTTGACTTCCCAGATGGCAGTGAGATTTGTAAGAAGATGCAACTCCAATTCTTACATCTGTAAAATTTTTAAATTATTTTAATAAATGTCACTTGTATTTCATGCACACTATAAATAACACTGGGTTAAAACAACCTAAATTTAGATATTTTTAGCCCAACGGCTAGGTAAATATATAGGACAGAACACATTTTGGGCTAAACTAACCCATCAGGTTGGGTTGTTAATTTTAATCCAGCAAATGGGTTGTTTTTCAACCCAAAAGATGGTTTCATTTTTACAAAAACGCTGGGTTCATTTTATTTCATAAATGGGTTCATATTTTCAGGGTTATTTTTACCCCACAGGGTTAATGCCAACCCCACATTTTTAAAAAAAAAAACCCACACAAAACAAAATAAAAATAATAATAATTACTCTGGCTCTTGCACCACTACTCTGCGCACTTTGCTTCTCTAGAACTCAATTATAAATCCTGCATGGTAGCACTACTAGTATTGTTCTCCACTTGATATATCGCTTTGCTTGTATTTCCGATTTGTAAGTCGCTTTGGATAAAAGCTCTGCTAAATGAATAAATGTAAATATAACACATTACAAACAAATATGTAAACATGGTGAATATCCTTTATTTATACACAAGAAGGTGTTCATAAATGTATTGTGAGAGCTGCTAAAGTGGTGTTTATATATAGACTTTGAAGTAAATGACTCAAATAAGTCATATATTTAAGATGAAAACGTCAGATTTTGATCAAAGGAGACGTTTAAAACATGCAAAAAAATTGAGTAACCAACTTACGATCCAGTGGGCATTACAAACAAGTTAGCCAAAGCTAATGAAGATAGCAGTGCATTTATTGTCATGTAAACTGGACTGATATTGAACAGTACAGTAACGGTTTTATGGATATAAATATGTTGATACAAACCTTGTTTCTCCAGAGAAATTTAACAGTATGGCCATGTGAAAACCGTGACCTCCACCTGAGGTGAAGTCAAATTGAGTTGATTTGACCCATGGAGCTGTGCTGATGTGTCGTGATGGGAGAGGAGTGCATTGATTCAACCTTCACTAAAAATCACCCAGCCACTAAACCAATGGTTGGTTTACACAAAACTACCCAAAAACTACCCAAGACTGAGAACATAACCCAATTAAATGACCCAAAAGGCTCAACCCAGTGTTTGGGTAGAAAAAAATAACCCAGCATTTCTTTAGAGTGCAATTGTTTGTTTATTTTGTGAGCATTTTTTATAGCATTTTAGCATACAAACAAATTGAATTTTAGGATAGTTGTAGGGGAAAACATATAAGCAACTCAACTGTGGTATTTTGTGTGATTTTTTAACACATCTTTGTGTGGAAATGTACGAACTAATCTAACTAACTAAATGTACTGACACAATGACTGTGCTGAAAGCAACACAAAATGTGTTGTCCTTAACTAGACACACAGGTGCGTTCAAAATTTACACATGATGTGTCCTTTTTTAACACATCTGTTTTAAGAGTGTACATTACTCAGACTCCAGGTTATAAACTACACATAGATCTGATTGAAGCAGAAAGCTGTGTTGCTCTGTACTTGTTGCTATTGTTTTAACATACTATTTAGTTCGGCTGTATGAGGATTTGGCCGTGACTCGTGCAACAAGCCAATCGGCTTATTATAGCAGGAGAACGCCTCTTTCTCTAGTGCACTGTCTGGCTCCGTTGTTTTCATGTGGTGTGCGTGTTTAGGAAAGATTTCCTAAGGTTATTCGAGGAATCGTTTAAAAATACACACTCATTCATTAAAAAGACCTGTACACCTCAAACTCCAAAACAGCTCAATACATACAACCCTGAGTGATCACAGAAAATTCCAGTGGCAGTGTAGAAATGATGTTTGTTATACAAACCAGAAACTATCTAATACTTAAACTGCGACTGTGATCCAATACAATGAATATCACGTGACTATATGCCAAACAAATTATAGGCTATGTGCTCAAATTCGGTACTGAACCTTGATATAATCGATCGATTGTTATGGCACAGAAAATCCGACATAGACTAAACAGTCTATCAACCATCAGCTTTCCACGTGAAAATATCTATAAATATATTTTAACTACGTGTACATGAAACTGTAAGTCACACAGCCTAGGTATAATATTTCCCATGTCCATCCTGCCAAATGATCACTAAAATCAAGAAAGCGTCCTCGGCGCGGGAAAACGAGTTCGTATTTATCTCTTAGCCTGTTCATCTAAACACGTATTGTAAAGGATAGACATGGTTACCAAAATCAAACCGCTTACCTGTCATTTGAATACGTGTCAGATCACTTGATGTGGTCTTTGCTGGGACTCTGAGGAACCGAAGGCGAACTGCAGTGAGGGTTTGAAAGAAAGCGGTGACCAAGTTCGGTCAAGTGGGCTTGTTCCCTAAGTTATTATACTGAAAATATATTATTTGCTGGGGGATCCAGCACATTCTGGCTGACAGCAGAGCGAGTCGGTGCTCTTGTTCTCCTCCCCTTCATCCACCACTTTCGGGGATGCCAGTTTGAACATGCTTTGTTGGGCGGATATGCGCCAAATCTGGCAACCCTGCAGTACGTGGCTCTTGGCCATCTCTATGGGCTTCCATTCCATCACCTCTAAAACAGACGGTGATTCAGTACAGTGACGCCTTATAAAGCTTATAAGTAGCTTACAATGTCTGTGTTTTATTGTTAAATTAATTTCAACAACTGCACAATCCTGTAGGTTCATTCTGTATAACATCAAGAAAATCAGACCCTATCTCACTGAACAAGCTACACAGCTACTAGTCCAGGCTCTTGTCATCTCAAAACTGGACTACTGCAACGCACTACTACCGGGTCTCCCAACCAGCTCCATCAAACCCCTTCAAATGATTCAGAATGCAGCAGCACGCCTCGTCTTCAACCAGCCCAAAATAACCCATATAACACCCGTCTTCATCTCCCTCCACTGGCTTCCTGTGGACGCCCTTATCAAATTCAAGGCCTTGATGCTCATGTACAAGACCTTGTTTGGAACAGCACCCTCCTACCTCAACACTCTCCTTGAGATTTACGTTCCCTCACGCAATCTGCAATCGGTTAAGGACTGAGGCTTAGTAGTCACTACTCAATGGGGCTCAAGGTCCCTTTCCAGAACCTTCAAACTAACTGTTCCTCAGTGGTGGAATGAACTTCCAACCTCAATTCTGACCACAGAATCTGTTACTATTTTTTTTAAAAAACAGCTAAAGACCCACCTCTTTCCATGAGAAAAAAACACACACAAAAAAAAATATTAAAAAAAAAATAATAATAATAATTACTCTGGCTCTTACACCTCTACTCTGTGCACTTTGCTTCTCTAGAACTCAATTATAAATCTTGCATGGTAGCACTACTTGTATTGTTCTCCACTTGATATATCGCTTTGCTTGTATTTCCGATTTGTAAGTCGCTTTGGATTAAAGCGTCTGCTAAATGAATAAATGTATATTAAATTGAGGTTTCTTTGTAAAGATCCCCTTAAAGATTCTAGGTACAGCACTAAAATGGAATGGTTCCCTTAATAATCCAAAGAACCCTTAAGGAACTCTCTTTTTTCGATGAGTGTGCCAAATTCTAAGACCAAGCTAAATTCCATGTATTAAGAAGAAAATAATTAACCGTATGTTGAAGTTGATACCACACATCAAGCCAGTCAATATTCTATTTTTTAGGGGTTAACTGGATAATTAAAGGTTCATAGCATATGAAGGAATAGTGGCATCCCGCCATCCACCCAGTTCCCAGTTAAGTGACTGGTGAGTCCTCTGGAAACCCCAGACATGTATACTTGGAACTGAAACTGTATCCTTCTCATATGAGTATGATTGAGCAGTAACTTTTTTTTTTCATTACTTATTCATGTACTCATTTAACTCATTGTTACTAATTTAAGTTTTTATTTCCTTTGTTTTCTGTTCCTTTACATTCATGAAAGGGCCAATAGCATGAACCCACATTTTCAAGAGATCCTTTAATTATTATGTATTATTATGTAATAGTGAAGCATCTGCAACAAAGCTCAAAATGCTCCACAAGTTGGAGATTAGCACTCAAACTAAAAGCAGCTACCAAACCACTATTATAGTTTCTTTCTATTTAATGGAGCTAGCTACACCTCTAGGTATTTCACTTAAAACACTTCAAAAAGAAAATGGTAATACTCTGTGTCCCTTCACTACTCCCACTACTACTACTACTACTACTACCACTACTCTCTCTCTCTCTCTCTCTCTCTCTCTCTCTCTCTCTCTCTCTCTCTCTCTCTCTCCTTTTTCCTACCATTTTTGAAATCCTGATTTCTATTTTCTTGTCTAGTGGCAACTCAACTACACTCATCACATTCCACTGCACAAACCATGGACAATGTACTAAAAAAAATTTTGACAAAATTTTTTTGGAGGGGTGGGATATTGGTTGGGAATTCGAAACACTCCTGATCCACCACATTCCAGGATAAAGCACTTATGGAGATGAATGAATGAATAAATGGATGTGTGAATGAGTGCAGTCATACAGAGACATGACAGAATGAGCATGGCATAAATAGGAGTTGTGAAAAGAGTAAAACAGGTTTTATAATTATTTATACATAATAACCACAATAATTTAGTGTTGTGGCAGCAGTTAGAAGTGGGGAACTTTTCTCTACCTTTTGAAGTTGTGCAAATGCAAATATATACAGTGCCCAATTCTAGACATTTGAAGACATTTGGGTTTGAGATCAAAATGTGAATATAAGACAATATCGAGATGTGTTAAATAACTTAAAGTGCACATATTATGGTTTTTCAAATATTACCTTTCATGTACTGTGTTATAGAGCTGTTTGTGAATGTAAAAAAATCTGCAAAGTTTCAAAAATCAAAGCGCACGACAAAAGAAGGAACTAACAGCTGAAACAAGTAGTCAGTAATACCAGACTTACTTCATGTACAAACCTACCTGGGTAGGTAAAAAAAATTAAAAACCCCGCCTCTGGTCTTCAGTGGCTGCTTGCTGACAGCGGTAGACCAATCACAACAGACTGGGACATCTGACCAATCAGAGCAGAGTATGTGCTCTGAAAGGAGGAGTTTATAATGAATCCTTTACAACAGATCATTTAACAAGTCATTTGTGACACTGGGGAAAAAAATGGTAATGTTGCAGTTTAAATTATGAGCACATTAAAGTGGTTTTTGACCTTGGATCCATGTAAATCAATTGTATGAGAAACAAAATTAGGCATGTTTCAAAACCATAATAGGTGCGCTTTAAATCGTGGCACCTTTGGGGTAGACCACCAAATTTTTAGGTGAGCAAAAATTTAGGAACAGCTTGTACTGCAGCTCCTTTCAGTTGTTTGTTTTGAGGGTTTTTCTCCCTTCAGTCTCCTCTTCAGGAGGTGAAATGCATGCTCAGCTGGGTTAAAAGCTGGTGATTGACTTGGGCAGTCTAATACTTTCCACTTTCCCCCCCTGATGAAGTCCTTTGTTGTGTCAGCATGCATTTTGGGTCAATGTCTTGCGTCATAATGAAGTTCCTCCCAATTAGATTGGATGCATTACTCTGTAAATTGGAAGACAGATTGTTTCTGTAGACTTCTAAATTCATTCTGCTGTTACCATCATGAGTTACTTCATCAATAAATTCAATCAACATTAGTGAGCCCATTCCAGAAGCAGTATTGCAAGCCCAAGTCATGAGACTCCATCCACCATGCTTGACTGATGCGCTTCTGATGAATTTTGTATCATGAGTAGATCCATTCTTCCTCCACACTTTGGCCTTTCCATCACTTTTATAGAGGTTAATCTTGGTTCCAGAACTTTTGACTATATATTCTTTAAACAATCAATTTAACAGGGCACACCTGGGCAGCAAGTGACACCTACCAGTCACATCCTCCAATAGTTTTGATCACTTGAAAAAATGGGTGGGTTCAAACAAATTTTTGAGGGATTTTTATCAGTCAAAGTAACTGTAGTCCACACCTCCAAACTCATTTTTTTAACGAGACTCCAGGTGTGCTAAAACCTGACTCCAATTAGCTTTTTTGAGGTCATTAACTCAAGGGTTCACATACTTTTTCCACAAGCACTATGAGGTTTTTTTTGGTTGTTCTCAATAAAGACATGAAAGATCAGATTTTTTTTTGTATTCTTATTTTAGACACATTACATTTGTCAATACACTTGACTTAGATGAAGATCAGATCACATTTTATGACAAATTTATTCAGAAAACCATGAAATTCCAAAAGGTTCACATACTTTTTCTTGCCACTGTATGTATGTATGTATGTATGTATGTATGTATGTATTCGTTTATATTATATATAAGTATTTATGTATTATTTTAATGGATGCACAAAAAAGCACAGATAATTAAACTACAGTCCTAAATTAATAATAAAATTTGACTTTCACTGCTCCTTGTGGTTTCTGATACTCCCTGCCTTTAGACATATTATTTTACTTGTGTTTACTTTTGATAATAGTGTTTTAATTAGACATTTCTACTCGTGCATCACTGTCGTGCTTCTGTGCTACACAAGCTCAGCTTTATAAAGTTTACAGGTTACAGTCTTCTCCGTGGCATTTAATATAACATGCTCCCGGCCTTACGCCTCCATCTGATGGTGACTGAGCTCATGTTGGGTATAAAAGGTATCGTTGACATAAACAGTAAACTGAAGAAATTCATTGTCCTTGACTCTGGGTATTCTACTAAAGCTAGCAGCAACACATTACGAGCATTTGACGTCATGAGCCATCTACTGGGAAGTGGCTTATACTTTATTTATATATATATATATATATATATATATATATATATATATATATATATATATATATATATATACATACACACTGCATATAGAGTCTCTAGACTCTTTCTGCGGGGGCAGAAAGACTGTCATACACTGGGAATCATGTTAAGTTCCCATATGGGATTTGTGCAGTTGCTGGAAATTGTGGGGTTGTGTACTGATGATGATAAATGTCCTGCCCCGCTTCCTGGATACATAGGTCACTTGTACTGACTTGAGGCTTTGTACGCTTCTTGTATTTCTCTGTCACTATCTGACGCATGCGTACATAATTGTGTTTCGCACACACACACACACACACACACACACACAAACACACACACACCAGACTAATGAATGAATGAATAAACGTCTGTATGTATGAGTGTAGTCATACAGAGACACAACAGTATGAGCATGGTATAAATAGGTAGGCTAAAACAGGTTTAATAATTATTAAGAACACAATAACAGCAATAATTTAGTGTGATGGCAGCTAGACTAAGTTAAAGATTCAGGGAACTTTTCTCTACCTTTTGGAATTGTATAAAAGCAGATATATTTCATGTGCATGTACACCGATCAGCCATTACATTAACACCACCTGCCTAATATTGTATAGGTTCCCCTTGTGTTGCCAAAACAGCTCTAACCCATTGAGGCTTGGACTCCACCAGACCTCTGAAGGTGTGCTGGCACCAAGACATTAGCAGCAGATCCTTCAAGTCCTGTAAGTTGTGAGGTGGGGCCCCCATGGATCGGACCAGTTTGTCCAGCACATCCCAGAGATGATTGAGTGGATTGGGATCTGGGGAGTTTGAAGGCCAAGTGAACACCTTGAACTTGATCTTGTCATATTCCTCAAACCATTCCTGAACAATATTTACAGTGTGGCAGGGTGCATTATCCTGCTGAAAAAGACCACTACCATTATGGAATACCATTACCATGAAGGGGTGAACTTGGTCTGCAACAATGTATAGGTACTGTAGCTCGTACCTGTTAAAGTACCATCCACATGAATGCCAGAACTCAAGGTTTCCCGGCAGAACATTGCCCAGAGCATCACACTTCCTCCGCCGGCTTGTCTTCTTCCCATAATGCATCCTCTTCCCCAGGTAAGCGATGCACATGCACACGGCCATCCCCATGATGTAAAAGAAAATGTGATTCATCAGACCAGGCCACCTTCTTTCATTGCTCCATGGTCCAGTTCTGATGCTCACGTGCCCATTGAAGGTGCTTTCGGCGGTGGACAGCGGTCAGCATGGGCATTCTGACCGGACTGAAGCTATGCAGCCCCATACATAGCAAGCTGTGATGCATTGTGTTTTCTGACACCTGTCTATCATGGCCAGGATGAACATTTTTAGCAATTTGTGCTACAGTAGCTCTTCTGTGGGATCGAACAAGATGGGCTAGCCTTCGCTCCTCAAGTGAATCAGTGAACCTTGGGCTCCCATGATCTTGTCACTGGTTCACCAGTTGTCCTTCATTGGACCACTTTTGTTAGGTACTAACCACTGTATACTGGGAACACCCCACAAGACCTGCCCTTTTGGAGATGATCTAAACCAGTCATCTAGCCAAAACATTTTGGCCCTTGTCAAATCACTTAGCTCCTTATGCTTGCCCAGTTTTCCTACTTTGAGAACTGACTGTTCACTTCTGCCTAATATATCCCACCCCATGACAGGTGCCACTGTAATGAGATAATCGATGTTATTCACTTCACCTGTCAGTGGTTTATCGTTATTGCTGACCGGTATATATATATATATATATGGGGGAAATAAGTATTGGACATGTCAACATTTTTTTCAGTACATATATTTCCAGTGAGGCTATTCACATGAAATTTTCACCAGACATCATTATTAACTGAAGAAATCTGGAAACACTGGAAATATAAAGTATTCACGACATTAAAGTCCATAAATAATGTAATGTCTATTAAAGTGGAATGATACAGGAAAAAGTATTGAACACGCCATATATATACAGTGCCCTCCACTAATATTGGCCCCCCTGGTAAATATGAGCAAAGAAAGCTGTGAAAAATTGTCTTTATTGTTTAACCTTTTAATCTTTTGTTCAATAAATTCACAAAAATACTCTGTTATCAAACAATTTCAAACAAAACACAGGTTTATAAAAAAAATATATAAAAAGTACTTTGTTAAATATATGTGTGCAACAGTTATTGACACCTTTTTAGTCAATACTTTGTGCTACCTCTCATGATAGCCTCAAATTCTTGTTCTTGGCTGACAGGAGTGAAACCCAATGTGGTCTTCTGCTGTTGTAGCCCATCCACCACAATGTTTGATGTTTTGTGCATGTTGTAATGCTTTTCTGCCTACCCTGAGTGTAAAGAGTGATTATATGAGTTACTATCTCCTTCCTGGCAGCTCAAACCATTCTGGCCATTTTCCTCTTACCTCTCTTATCAACAAGGCATCTCCATCCACAGAACTGTCACTCACTCAATGATTTTTGTTTTTTGCACCATTCTGTGTAAATTATAAAACAGGGGTGCTCATTACATTGATCACAAGACAACCACTGGTCAATCTTCCCGTCCCTTCATGCTTTCAGTGACTCCCATAACTAGAGAGAGAGAGAGAGAGAGAGAGAGAGAGAGAGAGAGAGAGAGAGAGACTGCTTGGCAGAGCTTGCAAGACACACACGTGAGCATGAACTTAGCGTGAACTTAAACCTGATGGAATGAAAGTTGTGAGACCAGGACGTACTGGTTTCCTGTAACTGTATTGTTGTTTTTGTTGAGTTTTGAAAGTGCGCTGCAAAGTGCGGACTAAATAAACGTTAGCGTGGAGCTCAGTAACAATTCTACCTGTCTCCCTAGTCTTCCTCCATGCCCTCACTCACCAGGGTTCTACACACAAATAAACTAAAAACATACATTTAATTATAATAAAACAATCTCCAAGATCACTTTTAATTCCTATCCATAGGCCTATTGATTTATAAAATATATCTCCAACGCTCTGCCATCATATTCTTGTGATCATACGTTTCTGAGGTTGTATGTTTACCATAACAACCAATAACGAGTACAGCAGCTGCGCAGCAGTTAAAGCATATTACAGTGGCAAATTCAAAATGGCAGATGAAGCAGAAGCTGGTAGAGTGCTAATTTGTCTAAAAGAAATGAAACAAATCTCTCAAGCTCCAAACTCAGAGTGGGCATGCATACTTTACATGGTGCATCTTACAATAATAATAATAATATGAAAAAGTAGATCTCTTGTCATAGAAGCGTAAGCATTACTGCTCTAGAGACTGTGGTGTGTGAGATCAGCAGTTTCTGATTACCTATATTGATGATTACCAATAATTACCTTCTGCTACCAATATCCATGCCATGATCAAAGACATACTTTTTCTTCATTCTGATGTTTGATGTGAACATTAACTGAAGCTCTTGTACAGAAGCCCTAAGCAGCCATGCATTATATTTTTTTCTTTCTTGTGATCTCGACCTAACAAAAGTAGTTTTCTCGTGAACTTGGTTTAATTTCTGTTATGTCGAAAACACAAGAAAATTAAGTTGAGATCACGAGAAAACAACAACAATTTTTTTTTATAATGCATGACTGCTTAGGGCTGCCCTACTCTTGATCTGTATCTGCATGTTGTTGTTGTTGTTTTTTTGCATTGAGCTCTGCTGTTTAGATAAGTGCAGTGAATGTGTAGTTGTGCACTCACTGTGTATAGTATATATACATATATGTGAAATACATATACATATAATCTTTGTCAGTCTTAATTGTTAATTTACAATTATTCTTTACAAAATGTGATGTCCAAACCACCAGGCGTCTATGATTCTTTGACTTCCCCTTCTTTTTTCTCATCAGTGTAATAATTTATTTATTACATAATGGTGGACTATATTGACCACAGACCTTTTAGGTCAAGTATTCTTTAGAAACTTATAGTTACACTAGGATTTGTATAATCTGCTAAATGTTGTGAAATGTTATCTGTATGTATTGTATTGTACTGCCGGAAACTAAATGCTTTCGTACATTGCTAATGATGCTGTCAATATTTGGTGGAACAACTGTGTCCACTTTACACATGGGAACCTAGAGTTGTGACCTAGAGCTCCTCAGACTGGTAGGAATTTCAGAGTGAAATCCCTAATGCATTAGTTTCATTCTGAGCTGGATACATAGACACTTCCCAGAATTGCACTGGCAGTTAGAAAATAACATTCTTCTCCTCTGCTTTTCTTGTCACCTACTTTTTCGTCTCTAAACTTCATATTCTTTATTGCTCTTACCATTTGTTTTTTTTCTACCACCTTCCTAAGTTTTGCTATGCCTCGGTCTCTCCCACTAGACGTAAGTCTGTCCCAGATTGACACTCTCATGGGCTATTTGTGTTCATGAGCAGATCAGACTAGCTCTAGACAGTCTTTGTCATTTATTGGTCATCATTTACAAGATTATCTTTGGACCATGGCTGGGCGATTATTTATGAAAAAGACTGTCATACGCTGGGAATCATGTAAAATTCCCATATGCATAGGATTTGTGCAGTTGCTGGGAATTGTGGGGTTGTGTACTGATGATAAATGTCCTGCCCCGCTTCCTGGACACATAGATCACTTGTACTGACTGGAGGTTTTGTAATCTTCTTGTACTTCACTCCCTGTCACATGTATACATAACTGTGTATATATACATATACACACACGCACACACAAAGTCTGTTTACATTTTTATTTTTGTCCTAAAGTGGCTTACGAGTGAGACAAAATCCAATCCAGGCATAGACATGTTAAAGCAGCCAGCAGCAATACCAGACTAAGTTTGCACCAACTAACCAGAAAGAAATGCATAAATAATAATAGCTTGTTGTTAGAAGAACAGAAAGATTCACAACCAATCAGAGAAACACAGAGAAAGCTATAGTTGTACAAACAGTAGTCGCAAAATATGAAGCAGTTTTCTTGTATACAAGTTGACAAAGACAACATTGAAATCAAGTGCCAAATAATGCATGTAAGCAAGAAGGGACATCAATCAAAAGAGTAGGTCAGCAAAAAAGAACACACCTAGCAGCATTCATTTGGAGAGAGAGAGTGTGCTTTTGCACCAATGTCTGTAATCCTAATGTGACAAATAGATTTACTTTACACAGCAAAGAACTAACGCAAAGAAATCAAGTGGAAATTCAGACACTATAAATGCCATTACGACACTGAGAAAGTGATGTATGCACCCTGTCTGTCTACTTGCTGCCTTTTTCACCTTGGGGAGATAGTGCTTTAGCCAAGTCTAAATCACCATGACAACTCTCAGACTGTGTTAATCTCTTACACTGCTGCCCAGAGATAGCTTTGGAGATAAGAATAAAAGGGCAAACATCTTTGGGAAATGATTGTGGTTGAGGTGGTGGCATAAATCGGGCTGATGCTCCCTCACTCTCCACACCCACATCTGTCACAAGTCACTCTTGATTCCTGCCACATAATACAGTAGATGGCTCGACTGTGATGTATTGGTCCAATATGAAATGATTTGATAAGCAAATGTCACAGGCACTGGTTGCACTGCATCCCTCCCTCTTGCTATTGTAGTGTGTGTGTGTGTGTGTGTGTGTGTGTGTGAGAGAGAGAGAGAGAGAGAGAGAGAGAGAGAGAGCTGTGTGTGCTGAGTGTGCTGGGTGTGCAATGTTATGAGAAATTCACAGTATAACCTGCAGACAGTTGTCTGGTTTTTAGTATATCATGATATCAGGTAACAACATGGGACCTTGGTCCATTGCAGTGAATTACAGTCATTTATCCTAGTCAAGGCTGACCAGTTAAGAGTTCCTAAAGACTCGGCTGATCCTAAAAAGTAAAATGAGCACACACTTCAGTTACTGTACATTTTGTTGATAAGAATTTCTGGAAGTGCCAATAATTGTGACAAATTGTTTTGTTTAAAAAAAAACAAAAAAAAAACTTGTGTTATTTTTGTGGAATAAATTTACAAGGTTAGATTTTTAGATTTTTAGATTTTTAGATTCAGTGAGAAATGAAAAAATTAAGACTTACATTCTAATATAGTTCAATTTACCTGGACATGACAGGACAACTTCTTTTTTTCTCTCCTGAAGCTTTCTTTGCAAACAATTAATAATTTATTTTTGTGACTTCTTATTTGAATTTTCTTGAGATGAAACAAAGGGTGTCAGAGACAAGAGGAGAAAATGAATATGTGGGTGTGTGTATATGTCCTTAATTAAGACACTCCCTACTTTGGAACACATCTGCAGTGAACAATTGTATGAGGCCAAGGTTTCTTTGCACCTCTGTGACTTTTCTCCTGCCTCTGTAAAAAATCAAATTGAAATTAATTGAAAAGTCTGTCATGTTGTCAGCACTTTTATGCAAATATGATGGATGAATCATCCTCATTTTTTTCTTCACCCTTATGTGTAAAATTAGATTGGAACTAAAATCAGTGGCAGGCTATGTGCTGGGGGAAAACCTATGTAATATAATGTTTAGGTCTGTAGCAAAGAATACAATTAGTATTGGAGTAAAGTGACTCAACCAACACATAAACGTCTAATTTCTTTGTGTTTGAATCAAATAGCTAAGGAATAACCTGTAACTTCATAAAACCTAAAATAAATTGTTGGTTTATGGTAACCAGAAGTACAGTACACTGAAAAAAAAAAAATGATTCAAGGGTTCAGTAAATATGTCTTTTTTTTTTATGCAAAAAAGAAAATTATTAGAATTACTAAATGACTTACATTTTTGTACTAAATTAATTAATGTAAATATGCAGCTAAAATCTAAGGTGTATATTTTTACTTACGTTACTTTAATATTATTTTGAAGCACTCACAAAATTAGAAAAACACAAGTAAAGTTTAATTGAACCGACTGTATACTAAAGTAGGGGGCATGGTTTTTGAACTCAATTTGCATATGCATTTGCAGAACTTTAAACTGATTTCATTTTGAGTGTTATGGATGGGTTGGTGTCAATATTCCTTGTTTTGTTTTGGCTTTAAGGCCTAAGGCTAATCTATTCTGAAATGTTTCGAAAGATCTCTTCTGTGAGCATTTAACTAACCCCTAAAATGCCAACCACACATTATTTTTTTAAAAAAAATTAATTTACTTTGAGTCTTACACCTCTACTCTGCGCACTTTGCTTCTCTAGAACTCAATTATAAATCTTGCATGGTAGCACTACTTGTATTGTACTTGTTCTCCACTTGACATATTGCTTTGCTTGTATTTCCTCATTTGTAAGTCGCTTTGGATAAAAGCGTCTGCTAAATGAATAAATGTAAATGTAAAGATCAAGTTTCAGTAAATTTTTATTGATTCGCCCTCTTTGTGTTTCTTAGTCAGATGTATGGTTTGTGTGTGTGCAGTAAGTCTGTCAAGTAGTCATTTTGGACTCGTCATCTCTTTATGGAGGCTGATGTAATGTTTTTATCTCACTGGAACTGTTGTGGATAAAAATGACATGAAATAAACAGGAGGGAGACCTAGTATGAGTAATATGTCATTTTATTGAAAATTCACAGGACTGGTTGGATTCACACTTTAAGATCTTTAAGAGTAACACACTATGGTTTATTAGTCACAGAGAAATATAAGAGCTGAGGAGGGCAGGCTGAGAAACACACACACTCTCGTATAGTCAAGGGCAGGCGTGCAGACATAACACACACAAAGGCCCAACGCACACACATAACATTATGAGATAACAACATGAGACTAAGGTCTCTCTATAATTGTTTTCTCTCTCTCCCACTTTCAATCCTAATGGTAGTCAGAAAGTCCTCTTTCAAAACATAATGGTAGTCAGAAAGTCCTCTTTCAAAACATAATGGTAAATTTGATAAGCCTCTTTTTAAACATCATGGTAATGTAGATGAGCTCTTTTTTAACCCTATTGGTATTGATATCATAGTCTTTCTAAAATATATTGGTTATCTACTGTGTAAATACAGTATAAATACTGGAGCTTGAGCTCCATGTGTCAGATCACTTCTGAGAATTCTCATCAGTGTGGATCTCATGTGGTGGAATGGAACCAATAAATCTGGACCCTTGCTTCTTCTCACTCACGGCTGGTGTCTTTTTTTCTATCTCCAACTGGGTTTACAGATGTGAGTATTTGCTTCTATGTTGAATTTTAAGTGTCTTTGGGTAATAGACTAAATTTGGGCCAGCATTTGGTGACCACGAAGGGACTGGGTTAAGATCTATATGTCTGTAATCTCTCCCGTGGGACTTCACTCTCTAAGCAACAGATAGGCCATGTAGGAAGAAGGCATTGCAGACGCCTGTTATTTCAAAGCTCTGTCTTAGTGGTCTGTTGTTACGATTGGGAAGCCCCTGGGGTGGGAAGAAAGACTAAAGTTGTTCTCCAAAAGAACCTTGAGTGAGTGAGAAGAGGTAATAGAAGTGTAAACCGATTGTAATTGTATAAGGGCTATGTATAAGGTTCATAAGACTGTTTAATGAAATTGTATGTGTTGTGTGAGTGAAAGTCCTGCAATACCGCTGGTTAAAAATTCCAGGGCTGGATAGGAAGCAGGTGGATATGAGGCCTCAAACCCCAGATACCGGCCACTCGAGGTGGTGGCTGCTTTGGTGGGGGACCCCTAATACCGCTGGTGAATGATTCCAGGGCTGGATAGAGAGGGGTTAAATCCTGGGCCCAGGTCCGGGTCACGCAACTCGGGGAAAGGACCCGTCAAGAGAAGCGTGCCCGGTGTATGAATGTGTATTAACAAATGTGTGTGTGATAATATAAATAGGTATAACAGTGTGTGAATATAATATTGGTGTGAGAGCTTGCATGCGTGTGTGATAAACTCCAAAAATTAGTTTTGGAGATAAGTGTGAGTGAGTGTGTGTTCTTTTCTGTGCAGGCCTGTTTCTGTGTGAAAGGGAAAAAAAAAAAACAAGAAAAAAAATACAACACTATGTGTGTGCTCTTCAGATTGAGATGGGTAACACAGAACATTGTGAGATATTTCTGCTTTTTCAATGAATGTTTTGAATTTGGTACAGACTTTGTGTGAGTCGGGTGGGACTGTTTGTATTATAATTACTTTGGTATCAATAACTGCTGTATGAATGTTTTAAAAATTGGGGAGCAGTCAAGAACATTGTAAATATTTTAGACATCTGCCTGATTGCCCGTTGTGTAAATCAGAACTTCTAGGCCTGTAATATATAAAAACATATTCCCAGACTGTGTGATCCAGGGAAAAAGGAAGACTGAAGGTGGAAAAAAGTGTGCATTTTCAGGCCCCAGAAGCCATTGTTGAGAAGTGAGTGAGTCAGACGCTCGAAATGTGGAGGAGAAAGTCCATTTGGACCTTTCATTTATATTCCATAAATTAAGTTATAATAAAGGGTTTCTCTTTTATGACGTGTGAGCAGAGAGATAAAAAAAAAAAAGGAATAGTTTTCTGTAGGCCTAAAAGGAGGTCTTAGCCCAGATTATAGAATACATGGTTTGGTTTGTCATTTACACATACAGCCTTATAATCTCAATAGCTCAACTGTAGTTAGCTTGCTCTTTCAGCAGCCTTTGGACTGTGGATAGTTCTATGGGAGATAAAAAGTAGTCGACACAGAGTGTTTCTTTTTTGTCTATATTGCTCGTTTCATTCAGTGCCTTGTCTATAAATCCTGCAGAGATGTTAGGTATAATATTTGTAGTATTTTAGTAACTATTGTTATACAACTTGAAGTTAGTAAGTTATAAAAAATTGTGTTCACAATTATGGTAATTAAGTACATAACACTTAAATTCCTTTTAAATAATGTGGAAAAACTAGTTGGAACAACATGATTTTTATGAGTAATGAAGTTAAAAACTTGTGTTTATTATACAGATTATTAAATGAGTTTTAATTGAATACATTTGACTGTAGAGGAAAAGGTGATTTCTCCCACTCAGTGTGGTTCGTTGGTTGAAATTAATTTAAAGTTGTCATAACTCAAAAATGATTGGTGTTTTGCAAAACTGTCTGTGTGGTTCGCCTGACAGAGTTTTATGTGTGTTTATTGTTTGTTTAGTATTATGGTGTTACTGTGCGTGTTCCAAGTTATGAGGGAGGCTCTCCGTCCAGCCCGGCTCCTCAGTCTCCTGGCATGACACCAGACTGGATTGAGACCGTGTTGAGCGGATTGTATACAGTTCTATATTTAGATTGGGTACACGGCTGGTCAGAAGCAGGCGCGCCGGAGCTCCGAATCATTCTTTTAATTTTAATTTGAATCCCGTGTGTTTCCCTGTTTGGAAACTGAATGAAAGTGTTTTGAGTTCCATGATGACGTTCATCTAAACACAGAGCGCGCAAGAGAGGGAGAGAGCGCGTGCGAGAGATTTTTTTTTTCTCCTTTTTTTCTTCCCGTTTTTACAATCTTTTAGTTATCAAATTTCACACTACATATTAAAGTCAAGGTGACTCTATATATATATATATATATATATATATATATATATATATATATATATATATAAATGCTTAAACATATTTCTGTAAAAATTATTTTTTTTTGATGTTATCAGTCCGGAGAGAACTTTAATGGTAGTTTATGTGTTGTGCCACGTTGTTTCTTCTGCACAGGCATAACGACATCTTTGCTTGACTAATGATAAAATTGATCAGCTGACATTTGAACCTGTTCCTTGTGAGTGATGTACTTAACAAATTAATGAAAAAAACCCTGAAAAGTAAAACAGACCCGAGGTTACAGTCTCTGCCTAACTCTGAGGCCAAATCACAAGGACCGAAGTGAGACATGTGCAATGTGGTCCGTATCAGGCTAAGTCACATCCCCCCTGTTGAGATAATGTTGAGCCTAAACATTTGGTTTTAGAGAGCACTGTACCTTCACAGCAGTATTAAATGTAAGTAAGTCAAGTGAACTGACTCACTAACAAGAGCTGGAATAACCATAACTAATTTGTGTATCTGTGATTCCTATACGGGTACGTGTCTATACATTGTTAAGCAGTGTAAGTGTGAGTTCTTCTGGTGTGTGGTATTCATGTTGCATAATGATGAATAATTTCTGCATATTTTCTCTTTAAATGCTATGTCCAGTGATGAATAATTAGTAAGATCAGATGGCAGTAGTAGTCTGCACATTTTGAACTCTCTGTAAGGTGTTGTACGCCTGTTACAGATGTGATATCTGAGTCCGTAACATTAGAATAAGGTGGTGATTACTTAATGTGGAATTCGGGTTTTGCAGGGAGTACGAGTATCTGGATTAGGCAGCCTTGCATAATGGTTCCTTTTGCTGACATGTTGTGCTGATGGGAGTTTGTGAGTTAGTTTAATTACAGTCTCTTTGCAACAGTGTAGTTTGAAGTGATTTGTTTCTTTTCTGAACCGTAGATTGGTGAATAGAATAAAGTAGTTGTGTAAATATACAAATATATATATATATATATATATATATATATATATATATATATATATATATATTATACGGTGTGTTATGGATATGTCATACAAAGTATACGAGTTGCAATATTTAAATAATACAGAGCAGTGGTCACAAACTTGAGGAGTGGAGCATATACTGCACAATCTGTGAAGTGAATTGATAAATCTTTATACGGTAGCTGTGACTGTGCTGTGAACTGGATGCAGGTGTGTGTGTGATCTGGGAATTGCAGTCCATGGCAACCATGTTTGTGGACCACAGTGCAGGATGGGAAATGTGGTTTGTGACATGAGTAGATTTAACACTACCTTAATATGGTCAAATACAGTTTAAATGAAATGGATACATTTATAGAAGGAATCTTATGCCTTTTCACAAATGGGTGCTCAGCCAGGGAAACAAATTGGTGGTAAATTGAAACAAAGCTCATAGATGATCAATTTTATTTTAGACTAAGTTAAATACATATTCACATTACTCCTAATTAGATATATTAAAATAAAGTGAACAAAATTTAAATGTCATGTATGAAGGGTCTGAGTGATATTTTGAGTGTGGTACAGTTATAAGTTAATAAGGGACAAAGGGGTGCATGCATGTCTACCATTTAGACTAAACACTATTGTTGTACACATAAAACCAAATTCACTAGGTTGTTTTGAATAAAAATTAGTGGGATAAAAGTGACTAGAGAACTGTAAATACATGTCTAGATCTCAACCTCATTTACTTTATTTTAGTTCTGTATTGTTGGGATTATCACTCGTTAGCACAGATGGGATATTAACATGTTAGGTTAGTGTACATCACAAATAGTCCTAGACTAAAGGATTTTGTTTTTCATGCACCAGAAGGATATTAAGAAAGGAAATCAGGAAGGGATAAGAATGAATCTTTGCCAATTGGGTTTGTATTTTTAAAGTCAACAGACTAGAACTCTTTTACAGATTAACTAAACATGAGAGTGGAAGACCCTTTATGAGAGGTGTTATTCGTTTGATTAGAGAAGTTGAGATTACTTTAATAATTTTTAAATGATTTGATAGACCAACATTATTTAATCTCTGCAGCAATATTTCATGATCCACTGTGTCGAAGGCCTTTTATAAATCGACAGACAGGGAAGTGCAGAAGGTACCGTGACATTGTTTTAGGACTTTCAAAACATCTGTTGTGCTGATATGTTTATATGACCTTAGACTTTTTTGCAAACTGATAACATGTCAACGGTTCACTGAAAAGGCTTTCTAAAAGGGACATACGACAGGAGGCTTTGGGATTGGACTGTAATGATCTAATATAGTGGGATTTCCCTGGTTTAATAAAAAAACAAAAAAGCTGATTTCCAAACTTCTGGTATAACCCCTTTGTCTAATGAAAGATTAAATAGATAAGTCAAAAGAGATGAAATAATATCAGCTGCTAAGTTTAGAAATACAGACTCCACACAGTCAGGGCCGTGTGATTGATTTATATTGAACAATGTGTGTGCTCTGTAAACATCAGAAGTCTCCTCATTTTGAATGTTTAATGGCTTTCTGCATTATTAAAATCAGTATACAGTGAATCACTTGAAAAGTATTCACCATTTGTAATAGGCCAAATCTGGGGCATAAATTGAACATTTAATGATGGGTTTTGCAGTTGTGTGTTCCCAGTTGTCTGTCTCCAGTTTCCAAAGTGGACAGTGATGATGGCACCCCTCATCCTGAACTCGCTAACAAACCTGGCACATTATGGGCTGCATAAGGTTGAAGCACAGCAAGTAACATGTACACTGTAATAAGCTAAAGTGAAGTATAGTCATCCTGTGTCCTGTAAACAATCCTCAGAAAAGGATGAAGGAACATGCCCACTTAGTCTAGCATTATTACAGCAAGCTGTGATAACAACTGCGATAATTTCTGCAATACAACCCACCCAGTAACCAATGTTTATGGCTGGAAGAGGATGGTATTTTACACAAAAGTTGCACAGTCAACTAACTAGTCATCCCAGTAGCTCCATTATTTATAGTATGTTGTATATAGAATATATATATATATATATATATATATATATATATATATATATATATATATATATAAGATGTCCCTACTGTAACCCATTCCATTCCACATGATATTATTATTGATCAGCGCTTCTTCCAAGTGACTGCATGTGAGAGCTCAAGGCCGTTACTCCCCTTAACATTCCTAGATCAGTAGTACACCTGAGAGCGTCTCCTTCGGGGGCTGTGGGCTCCCCTGCGGTGTACTCCTCTGTGGTCATAGACTCCCTTGCATGCTCCCAAGGCCGACAGGACATGATTGGGGTCATCCTCCGCCCCATAAAGCACAACAAATGTTCCTGGACGTTATCAAGTATGGTCTGCAGTGGATCACTGATTGCTCTCTACATGACAAAAACCTGAGATCTGGGTGTTCTTTGGACCAGCCTGACATTGAATGGACTTATGCTCTGCACCTGTACTATGGCTGGCAAACATCAACAAAGACTGTGTCTTACATGTGACTGAGGGGGGGCACCGCTGGGGGGGTCCCGGCTCAGGAGTGTGGGGCGCTTGCAGGGCTGTAGTTTATGTATTGAAAACATTGGATTTGGTAGCACAAGGATTGCCAGCACGGTGCGTGCCGCAGCTGGAGATGCTCTCTTAGTGCAGATCACTGTGAAAATTGCTCTCTCACACATCGATCTTACACTCATCACACCAGGTCATTTCTATTTTGAAAGAACAGGATATGGGGATATGGGGTTAGTCTATGTGCCACCCAAAATGAAACTCTTAAACCTATTAGTGTGCCTAACACACCAACTGTAGTGTTGTATTGCCTAATTAATTCTGTGGAGCCAGTCACTGAGAACACTCACGATTGCCTAGCCGAAATTCATATTTCCTCGAGCTTAAAAGTCTGAAGTTTCGAGTCTGAAATTTCACAAACATTATGAGCACCCTGATCTGCCCAATTGGCTGAATTAAAAGCTATCACTACAGAGTGCAACCTGGTTAAGGGTAGAATTGCTAATATATAAATATATAGATAAATACTGACGTTTATGCCCATGGATTGTGTCATCGGTTTGGAGTTGTGCGAATGCAGTGAGGTTTTAGAATAAGTTGGAACGCCACTTTAACATACCGAGCAAATAGTTAATTGAATTCTAATTGTACCTTCTGCACTTTGCACTGTATGTATTACAGATGCCCATGATTTTAACCAGTGTGCGAGGGGGAAGGTAGAGGAATGATCTCTGTACTTACAGGCAACGGTGGAGGATAATCTGAGTGTGATATTTGTGCTCAAAAATTTTTTCCTTGACCAGGGATAGGTCCTAGATCTGGCATACCATCTCAAGTATAACGTAATTTGTGCTGATACTAAACATATTTCGGTAGATGCTCTACCTCTTGCACTAATGACCTATCGCATGCAGACTAACAGCAATATGTATCTAACACCGCATGAAATGCTTACGGGTCGACCCATGTCTGTGTCTGTTCCTTATGAAGGACTGCCACTGGAGTAATTGCAGATGGATCAAAAAACATATATGAGACAACTAACTGTTATGTATGAAGCTATCTATTCACAGGAAAAGAGCTCGGTGCATTGTTATGGGTGAGGCGTTACCGCCTCAACGGGAGGAGGTGTTCACCCGGAGGAGGGAGACCAGGAGCTGAAGCTGACTACAAGAACTACAAGGCAGCAGCTGACTACAAGAACATGCGACCCCCGATCCCCGAGGATGCTCGGTCCTCCAATGACGAGGTGGTGGGGAACACGTGAAGGTCCGGTACGAAGCTGCTGTCAACGGGGGGTCTGCCCTCAAGAGAGAGAACTCTCGTCTATCGTAGAACTCTCAAGTCAATGGCAGACCAGGATGAGAAGATGCGATGATCCATACCCTGGGTGTAAGTGCTAGCCTAACCTCTCCCCAAAGGGTGGCTCTCTACAGTACGTAAAGTGCTTGAGCTGAAGACAACCAGCATACAGAGAGATACTGCCAACAGAGACTGTCAAGTTGTATTGTTATAAAATGTTTGTGATATGACCCGTGACATGTGATGTGCAACAAAGTGTGACGCACTCAGGCACGAGAAAAGTATAATGGTGCTGTCGAGCACATAGTGCTGGCAGGGTGGGAATTTTTCCTCATAGGAGGTTTTTTCGCCCACCCCTGACTGCGAAGGATTGGGGTTTGTTTTTTTGGGGGGAAGCAAGACTCTGCAGGTCCCGACAAATACAAAACTGTGGGCTGACAGGCCCAGTTGAGAAAGATAGGGACATGTAGATCCAATCCTGATCAGTGTAGCATAGAAGTGGTTACTGTAAGGGACCCATTTGATTACGAGGATGAGCACAGGAATTATGGCTTCGTTAGAGTAATCCTCCAACAGCTAGCGGGGGACGGCCATGGGGTGCAGCAGAACCAGTTTCACCACAGATACCCGCTTAATTAAGGTAGTTTATGAGGCTTTATAGCCTCAGATGGGGGAATGTTGTGGATAAAAATGACATGAAATAAATAGGAGGGAGACCTAGTATGAGTAATATGTCATTTTATTGAAAATTCACAGGACTGGTTGGATTCACACTTTAAGATCTTTAAGAGTAACACACTATGGTTTATTAGTCACAGAGAAATATAAGAGCTGAGGAGGGCAGGCTGAGAAACACACACACTCTCGTATAGTCAAGGGCAGGCGTGCAGACATAACACACACAAAGGCCCAACGCACACACATAACATTATGAGATAACAACATGAGACTAAGGTCTCTCTATAATTGTTTTCTCTCTCTCCCACTTTCAATCCTAATGGTAGTCAGAAAGTTCTCTTTCAAAACATAATGGTAGTCAGAAAGTCCTCTTTCAAAACATAATGGTAAATTTGATAAGCCTCTTTTTAAACATCATGGTAATGTAGATGAGCTCTTTTTTAACCCTATTGGTATTGATATCATAGTCTTTCTAAAATATATTGGTTATCTACTGTGTAAATACAGTATAAATACTGGAGCTTGAGCTCCATGTGTCAGATCACTTCTGAGAATTCTCATCGGTGTGGATCTCATGTGGTGGAATGGAACCAATAAATCTGGACCCTTGCTTCTTCTCACTCACGGCTGGTGTCTTTTTTTCTATCTCCAACTGGGTTTACAGATGTGAGTATTTGCTTCTATGTTGAATTTTAAGCGTCTTTGGGTAATAGGTTAAATTTGGGCCTAAATTCCTGGTTGGGGCTGTATTAGGGGCTGTTAAGTAGTAATTATAATGTTTATATGATGTGTACTTTTTACAGTGTTGAGATTTATGTAGTTCATTTGAGCTCTTTTGCATGAAATAAATTATTTTCTTATTTATTTAAATTATCTCATTTTCTTAAAAGAAAGGGAAAATGTTTGATTTACTTGTTTCATGTCTGCAATCTAACTGAAATTTGAGTAACATTTACATATTAAAAAAAAGAAAAGCTGCTAGTTACATTTTATGAGAATAAAAATATGCTCTGTTAAATGTACTAAGACTATGTGTGGAAATTGTTACCATGCCTTTCTTGAGTAAATCTCACTCCAATATTTTTCAATCTACTACAACTGACCACTTAATAAAAACACATAACAAAATCTATAGAATCATATATTAAAATGAATGTGTTCTCTTTGAAGACACCCTGTTTCCCAGTTCTTAGATACAAACATCAAGCTATAAAATTAATTAAAAGCATGTGACCAAACATTACTCTGGGGTTGTTTTTGCATTATCTAATATAATAGAAATCTAATTTTTTAAAAATAGCCATTCTTCATCAAATGTGACTTGCAAATCTATTTAATGATATTAGTACAATCCTAGAATTCCCATCCTGTAATTGAGCTGTGCTTCACAGAACCAATGCTTCATCAAGTAGACTTTCACCCAATCATTCCACAGACATGTGGTATGAATGGCATGGTCATTTAATTGAGGTGAATGACATTACTTGGCTCATAACAGGTCAAGTTTAGGACAGATTTAGCTTCTTCTTTAGCTAATAATAGCTATGGCATATGTCATAGCAGATGTAGCAAAATACTGGTTGCTCGGTCACCTTGACAATATCAGCTGTAAAACCATTCCTGGAACTTGAGGTTTTCATTTTAAGTCAACAGGTTATTAATTGATGTAGAATATTGGATCAAAAGAAGAAGCTGCGAGATGATCCTCCTAACAGTGAGCTTGTAAATTTATGGATGCTTGATTAAGGAAACCAGGTTGGCACAGAGTGAGAAGATGCAAGTTCTATTTGTAGGTTATTCTTCCAGCACTGCAATGTAATGGCTGGCTACTCGCCCACACTGTCTTGCCTTTGAGCTAGAGGGCCTGACCTGTACTGACAGGTGTAGTGAAGCTTAACCATAGAGGAGCAGAGGGTGTATTTTTCTATGCCATTTGGATCAGTTACTCAAAAAGGAACACATATACCCACACAGGTGTACAAATTGAGTACGCACATACTATACATATGGCAATGCACACACTCTTTCAGGCATTAACATTCAGAGATATTTTTGGGCCACTTCCCCAAAATGGAGATACACACTAGAGACTATATAAAATAAAAATAACAAAAATGTAAACAGACTTTGTGTGTGTGTGTGTGTGTGTGTGTGTGTGTGTGTGTGTGTGTGTGTGTGTGTGCAGGGCTAAGTAGTATAACGGCACTGCCGGAGGCGCTTCTTCACCAGAAGCATGAATCCCTCTCTGCACTAATACAGTCATAGTCATACTTTAATACTAAATCTGCTACAGCTGGGCATACATCACACTCAATATACATCCCTACAGTCAGTTGCCCTGTGGGAATACTCATCTCTCAGAGTGTCTGTGTCAGTTTTTCTACTATTTTCAATCTCTTGCATAATAGCACATCATATAATATTATCCAACCTTGTCCACCTGTTGTTAATAAAAATATATTTCCCATAAAATAACAAGAATCTTTTCAGCAGAAGCCACTAAACCCTACATGCACAAAAATGAAATCAAGACTCATCAATTATAGTGCTTTTGGAAAGAAAAAACAAACAAACTTTTCTTACAAATAGTACAGTTGACATGACATTTCCCAAATTGATTCTTAATAAATTGAACCCACATTGGCTCTATGACACATTGGAGATCAATAGCACCTTGAAAATGGAGGTGAAATACTGTATATTATGATGTCCTTCATCCAAATCACTCAAAGCCACCACATAATCTTTGAAGAGAGCTGTAGTGTAATACTGTACATTCCTGACTGGAGGAGATTAAAGTGAGTTCTCAGAGAAACACTAACTAAGAATTTCATATCTGCCTTTTACCCACCACCTTGCTTTAATACATTTAATACATGTACTGATCAAAAATCTATTTTAAAAAATCAAAGATTACAGAACTGATAAAAAAAATCTATTGGATGACAGTACACTATAAAACATTTCAGGTGGTTAAACTTGGAAATGAAAGTTCACCCGCTGCCTTAAAAACATGAGTAAACTCAACTTGAAGATACTCAAGATTCTTTTTGATGTTACTCAGAAAGTTACGTTTTTACAAGTTTTAAAAGTCAAGACAATGGATTACTTTCATTTTTGAAAATTTATTAACTTGAGTTCAATATCTAAAACTGTCTAAAATAATATTAACACTTGTCATGACAACTGGAGTTAAAGAGAAGAAATAAGTTCACATAATTTAATGGGGCTATCGTGTTTTACAGAAACGTTTTCAAGATTATATTGGAGGCACTGAAAAATCTTAAAATAGCTTTCTCAAACCTACACTAGAGAAGACTTAAAATTTTTTGTTGACATAATGGTTTGATGACACTGAATGTAGTTGAAGGGCAGAGGATACTCCAGTCCAGTCAACATAACTGCCTTTCAATCAATTCTTGGTTAACATATATTACAACAAATTTAAGACAAAGGTGTAAGACTGATCTTCAGTTTCAACAATAATTCCAACAAACAATTTTGAGCAAGAACAGTAAGTACACAGTACAGCAGCCAGGAGCAACATTAGCATCATAATAATTGTGCAAACATAACACCTGAAGACAGTCCTGAGTGTAAAACGAGTGCAGTCCACAATAAATTGTTGTGCAGTGGTCAGCATTAAGAGGCTCCTCCTCTGCCTACACAGTGCCCTGTGTATTTGTCCAGGTGAAGGGTAAGTTTTCCAAGCAGTGACAGGACAGTCTCAGTGATGCACTGAGTGTCTGTTACTCTGTTGCCAATGCAAAAATATAATTTCCTTTTATCTGCTCTGACTTTATTAATTATTCACAAAAGGTAAATAAATAAATAAATAAATAATTTGTAGATTTTGTTGCATTATTTAATATCTTCATACACCCCACAAACACAGTTTTCATTTAGGCTATTAATGAATGTGGGCTGAGAAGCAAGGTGTCAAAAATACACACACAAATGAACAAACACACACACTTATACTTGTACCCACAGATATATGACTGTGACATTTTTCCTTTTTAACCCTTTAAATGTCCAGGACATATCAGATTTACGGTCCTGACTCCTGTAACTACAGATTAATTTCAGTGTTATTACTAAATATTTCGTAGTACTGAATATGCCTTAAGAAGTCTGAGGGGTTAAAAGAATGCAGATAACACATATTTGCAATACTGACAAAGGCCAGATGCTTATTAATGGACATGAGAAATAAAATCTAGACATCAAATGGAAAGAAAAATTAGGATTTAAGAAGGAAAGGCAATTAACTGTGAAGGAAAGACAATCAATCAATTCATATGTCAACAATATAAATCTTAAGGCATGAGCATAAGCAGATGGATAGACAGTTCAATGAGTGCAAGAATGAAAGAATGCAACAGAATTTGCTTGCAGCTACAATTTTTTTTCTAAAAGTTTCCCTTGTCACATTAGAAATATTGTGTTATATTGTCCCCTAGATTCATTAAAACTATTTATGTATACAGCTGTTTCCACAGTCCTGGAGGTAAATACTGCAGCCGAAATTAAGAAATGCTGCCAACCTTCCATCACCTCAATGCATTTGTATGCATTCCGTTTATGCAGCGTGTGTGTATCTAATAGAAACCACATGGTTCAGAAATTAGATAATATACATAAATTATATTGTATACAGCTGCAGGCAAATGTTTGTATTCCCCCTGGTTTTCAAATGGAGAAAATGAAAATGTACCACTATTTCATGTATATTATATTATATATTGTTTTCCACAGTGTTAAAAATGCATGGGCAAACCCTGCAATAAGACAACAAAACATACTGCAAAATAGACACAAAAATATTACTATAACTGAGAGGGTCTGAAACTGTTCAGATTAAATGAAATAGCTGTAAAGTTAGAGAATATTTATATCATATTCAGAATAATTTTTATTTTATTTTTGGTTGTTTGTTTTTTTTCAATATTAATGTATTAATATACACCAAATTGTTGCTAAATTAAATTTCTTTGTCATATTAATTTCATTTAAAAGGATATGAATACTTAGGGTAGCTGTATTGGCAGGTTTCAAATAAAAGTCAAAGTAATCATGAGAAACCATTGTGTTTAGAACAAAGCATTTAGTGTTTGTGCCTCTTCATGTGTTTCTAACAAATGGGGCTAATAGTTTTATAAAAGAATATATACAAGATTTAAAATTAAATTTCAATTTATACATTAAAAATTGATATATTTATGTAAAACATCCAATATCCACTGTAAAAAGCACTATACAAAATTTTATTTAATTTAATTAAATAACCAGGGGCATGGTGGCTTAGTGGTTAGCATTTTTGCCTTACACCTCCAGGGTTTGGGGTTTGATTCCTTTCTCCGCCCTGTGTACGCAGAGTTTGAATTTTCTTCCCACGCTTCAGGAGTTTCCTCGAGGTACTCCAGTTTCATTTCTCAGTCCAAAGATCTGGGTTGTACATTGATTGGTATATCCAAATTGTCCATAGTGTGTGAATGGGTGTGTGATTGTGCCCTGTGATGGGTTGGCACCCTGTCCAGGGTGTCCCCTGCCTCATGCCCTGAGTTCCCTGGGATAGGCTCCAGGCTCCCTGCAACACTGTGAAGGATAAGCAGTACAGAAAATAGATGGATGGATGGATAGATATAACCATTGCTGTTCAAACATTCAGATCCCAGTACAAACATTTACATTCATCAGTTTAGCACAAGGTTACACATATTTTAACCAAAAAAGTGAAACAGTACAATCTAGACAGACTGTCAAAGGAGCTGAAAAGTGAATAGTGATACCAATGCCACAGTTTTACCAAATGACCAGAAACACATGTAGGAATTAGTAAGCACTAATAATACTCAGTAATACTCAACAGTGCTAAAAAGTCTAGTCACAAAGCAGCCAGTTTTACTACAATATTAAAAGGTGGCAAAGACCAACTTACAATATGAATATTAATAAACAATAATATCAATTATAATATGGCAATGCATATAGGCATAATAACGTTGGTCAAACAATTTCAAATAACTTCAAACCTGAAATGCCATGTACAGTAAAGAAGAGAACATGCCTGGAAAGGGTACTGAGGGAGTTCTTGCAGTGGCTTAACTCAGTGTCTTGTTCAGCTTTACTTTATTGACTGCTTAGATAATTACCTGATGTTTATCAGTGAGGGACTGTGGACAATATGCGCCTTTTTTCTTATGTTTACAGATTTATTTGTATATTTTTGCCAAGGACGGGCGGATGGATAATTAGGCCACACTACAAAGTCCAAATGTGAACCAAATACTTTCCCGGCGTAGCCAAGACTGCAAACATAGCCATACTAAAGAACTGATGTGTCACTGTAGCTCTTAAATTAACTCATCCACTCCTCAGCTAAACATGTTTAAAACCATGGTCCATATATTTTCTTCTGCTGTGAAATCTTTTCACCTTGTTCATGTATGGGGGAAATGAGTCACCTTTTTGTAACTGTTTTCAATGAACCACCTTTAAAGCCTAGTGTTGCAGCTGGATTGAGTGAGTGCTTGGTTATACTGTTTAATTAAATGCAATGTACCTGAGTGACTCAATTACAAGGCCCATAGATGCTAGTGACATGCAACAAAATGTTCCAGGTAAAAATAAAAGCTGTGCTTTACTACACTAGAGCTGTGCTTTTGTGGCCTGGAATAAATGCTTTTAAGCCCAGGAGAGCAAGGAGAGTGATACCATTTTCCTTATGTAATATATGTTGCAATGACAGAGCTAAAATGATGAAAGAGACAAAAAGCAGACCAATTTGACTTGAGATAAAACAGAAGAGAGAAAAATAACTGCTACTGTTTTCCCAGAAAAAAAAAAATATATATATATATATATATATATATATATATATATATATATATATATATATATATATATATATATATATATATATTTAGTGAAGCCATTTACCTGATTCCAATTAGGTAGTGATTTTAGTTCATTAGATGGCAGTCACTTTATGGGTGTTTATTAGTCATGGACTGTTGCTTCATGACCAGGCTAACTGCTCACTGGCCTTCTGCTTCTCTCACAATACCCTATTCAAAATTAGATAAGGCATAATGCATAATAGCCAGGGTTAAATTAACAGGAATCATGTTAATGGAGCTGCACCTTTAGTTGATGTGAACAGCAAGTGGAGCTGTTCTGTACTATTAGCTGATGGAAGTCTAAATCATAGCATGGCATAATGTTGGTAATAATAAAGATTACATAATACAGGGTTTCATTGCTTTATAGTGGAATGCCTTGTAGAAAGTATTTGTGCAATCAATGTAACTGCTAAGTTCTATGTATATACACTTTAAAATCTTTGTTGTATCTTTGTTCAGAATAGGCCAGAATATGTTTGGCCATCCAATTGTTTGTATTTAAATCAAGCTGTTTGTTCAGAAACAGATGGTGTATTTACAGTTTGTTGAAATTACATTTCTACAATATCAATGTGAGGATCTCCATACAATACACATCAACTGAACTGTTCTGTTACTGGTACTGAACTGTACCAGTGGAGGATGTAGGGCTCCCAATTTCTTAATCCCAATTTAACCCCTGATTACAGTCATATGGTCTTTTGCAGCATATAATTCTAATGCAGTATGTTACTAAAATAGCAAATGAAAAAATTTAATTTAAAATTAAAAATTACAATTATATATTTTACCTCCCAACCTGACCATGTAAATAGCTGGGATGCTTATCCCATTACAATCCTCACATTAACGCATGTCACTTTTAAACACACAACAGTGTTTTTAGCCCTAAGGAAGGATTGAAGGGCAGCATTTCTTCAAAGGAAGTGCAATTCCTGCTAAAGCCAAAGCCAACCACAACCAATTCTATTAAAATATGTGGCTATTGCTATTTGCCTCAGAGGCTGTCAACTAATTATGTATGTGCTGAAGTAGGTGATGAGGAGATTAAGCTAAAGTGGCTATATGACTCAGAGATGTTTAGACAGTTAAGATGCCTAAAAGGCAAAATGGCAGTATCAAATGCTCTCAAGTTGACAAACGATATACCTGTTACTATAGCTATATGCCTCAAAGAAGTTAACAATGGATAGATGCATACAAGGCAGACAACAGTATTGACCACTCACCATTTTCAGTTTCTGGAGCTTAGTAATAGCAATAGTGACTCCTCTTTACTTACTTCCTGCATTGAACATTATTTGACTTGTAGAAACATATTGCACAACATAGTAACATGTCGTCCATCTAGTTGGGTCCATTCAATTCCTCTTATCCGCTTTAGGCTTTTTGAAGTATACATAAAAATGAATGGACCAACTTCTTACAAACAAACAACTCACCTGAAATCTCACCACCTTACATATAATATTCAACATTCAAGAAAAAGAAAGAACAGGAAAAAGAAAACAATTAAAGCTATTCAAATAAATATGCCTACAAATGCAATAATTTCATATATAACAATAAATCTTGCCAATCTAAATAAATACTTGGAAAACCTCATAAATGAAACAAAGAAAAATCACTAGTCCCAGCAATTAAAAACACTAAAGGAGAAACAATATACTCACCACACAAAAATAAATAAATAAATAAACAAATAATAAAAATTTCAAGCATTTTGTAGTAAATTATACACTCCAGACCATTAACCTAACTTAAAAAACATAAACAGTTCCTGGAAAACACTGACCTTCCAAAATTGATCACTGATAAAAAAAAAAAACAAACACCAAGATGCCAAAAACAAAATGCCAGGACTTCTGGATGTTTTTTATTAACATTTGTCAGACAATCTTACCACAATTTATTAATATGCCACCAGAGGTTACACAAAAAAATGCACTACCTCCACTACCCCCACTACCCCCTGAAAAAACTCTTCCCTCTAGTTACCACTCTCTCTCACTCATCAATATGGACATCAAAATTATGAAGGCAATGGCTACCAGAACTGAAACAGTCACTCCACATATAATCCATTAAGAATTAACTGGATTTATCAAAGGAGACTGTTTAATGTAGACTGTTTAAATTAATAAAACTCTCAAATAGGAAATGACAAAAAAAAACTATAACTCCACATCTCCAGATACAGAAAAGGCGTTGTAGGCCACATCAGCAACAATGATGAGTCAGCGTACAGAGAGGAGGTGAACCAGATGGCATGGTGTAGAGACAATAATCTCTCTCTTAATGTTGATAAGAATAAAGAAATAATTATTGACTTCAGGAGGACCCGAGTAGAACACTCACCACTGCACATCAACACCACATCCTATGGAGGCTGAAGAGAGGCTGAACTCCCAGTATCATCCTCACCACCTTCTGCAGAGGGATGATAGAGAGCATTCTGACCAGCTGTCTCACTGTGTGTTACAGGAACTGCACAGTCTCAGACTGAAAGACCAAAAAACTATGAGAACAGCTGAAAAGATCATCGGAGTCTCTCTACCCAGTATTGACAACTCACACAACAACCGTTGCATCCACAAAGCTTCCACTTTTGCAGACAACCCATCTCACCCATGTCATGGACTCTTCACCCTCTGGCAAAGGTACAGTGCAGTGAAAATATATTTGCCCCATCCTGATTTCTTCTGTTTTTATGTATGTTACAAAACAGGACTTGGAGACAGGAAGCAAGCGCAGGAGAGCAGTCTTTATTGTGCCTCTTAAATAAACACACGAGGAGGCAGGAAACCAGAGCTAAACATAAAACTCCAACTCAAGCAAAGAGTGTGAAACTTAACTCAAACAGTTCTCCTTTAACTCGCACCATTATACATTCCATCGTCCTCTCTGTTAGTCCATTCTCCTCTTTACTTTACTTGGCTTGACGTTACGTTGCTTTACGGGACGTTACGTTACTTCAATACTTTAACGCTTTAACACTTTAATGCCGCGCGATGTGCACAGCACCGCGAGGGGTTTAAGTAAACAGTCTCTTGATTGTCGACAGCTGGCGACACTTAACCCAGCTTTAGTGTCTATGCGCACTTCAATCACGTGCACGTTGTCGCCACAGCACCATCTGCCGGCGGTACCGTAACAGAACCCCTCTCCAAAGGCAAACCCCCCTCCAACGGGGGTCCTGGGCCCTGGGCAGCAGACAGGCGGAGCACCACCCCCAGTGGGACTGAAGCTCGGGGCGACGTTCTCAGCGGGACTGGAATGCTGGGCGACATCTTCAGCGGGACTGGAACACTGGGCGACATCCTCAGTGGGACTGGAAGGCTGGGCAACGTCCCCAGCGGGACTGGAAGGCTGACTGACTTCCTCTGCGGAGCAAGAAAACAGAGTGACATCCTCATCGGCGCAGGCAAACAGAGCACTGTATTCAGTGGGGCAGACAAATGGAATCCCGTACTCAGCGGAGCAGTCAAAGAGAGCGGCCTACTCAGCGGTGCAGGAAAGCAAAGAGACATCCTCTGTGGGGCTGGAGCTCGGAGGGACGTCCTCTGTGGGACAGGACAACGGGACAGCTTCCTCGGCAGAACAGGACAGCGGGACAGCTTCCTCAGCAGGGTAGGACAGCGGGACAGCTTCCTCGGCAGGACAGGACAGCGGGACAGCTTCCTCGGCAGGGCAGGACAGCGGGACAGCTTCCTTGGCAGGGCAGGACAGCGGGACTGCTTCCTCGGCAGGACAGGGCAGCGGGACAGCTTCCTCAGCGGCAGAGACCTCCCCGCGGTTCTCTGGCTGGAGCTCCGAAGTCGCCAGGTTAACCTCGGGCTGGGGCTCCGGAGCTGAGACCTCCCCGCAGGTCTCGGGCTGGAGCTCTGAGGCCGCCATGTTGACCTCAGACAGGGGCCCAGAGGTCGCCAGGTTAACCTCGGGCTGGAGCTCCGCACGGGCTCTCCGGTGTAGTTTCTTATGCTCCCGCCAGATGCTCTTGAAGCATTCGTTTGAGCAGTAGAATGCTTCCTGGAGACCCAATTTTTTGCAGGTTGTAGCTTGGTCTCCCTCTCGCAGCCCTCAGTCATGCATCTAGACGTCCTCTCCACCACGTCAACCAGAACCTGAAGCGAAGCTGCTGCTTCTGTCCAGTCCAGCCATGCGTAATAGAGGTGGAATGGCCAGTCATCCTTGTCAATTACTTCGAATCCCCTCTCTAGTACATCCAGGCGGTTTGATTGCCCCGGCTGCGAGAACTCCTTCAGAAAAAGTTCAGAGAACTGGGTGACGTCGTAGAGGGCACTGGACCCTGAACGGGCCATCTGCTCTGCCCAATCTCGGGCCGGGCCATAAAACCGGGATGCTAGGAAGCCAGCCACTGTTTCTTGGTAGGCTTGGGGGGCACCAGGCTGGTAAAGTACACCTGGCTGTGGAACAGGAACAGCAGCGGGTAGTCTCCCCATCCAGGTGTTTCCAGTGTTCGGCAGCCGTACTCTGTGGAAACTGCACGGACTTGTACTGCGACCAGTAGTCCGAGCGCCTCCCGACCAGGTGCTCTCCTGCTACTTCCATGTTTGGGCACGGCATTTTGTTACGAAACAGGACTTGGAGACAGGAAGTAAGCGCAGGAGAGCAGTCTTTATTGTGCCACTCAAACACACGAGGAGGCAGGAAACCAGAGCTAAACATAAAACTCCAACTCAAGCAAAGATCGTGAAACTTAACTCAAACAGTTCTCCTTTAACTGGCACCATCATACATTCCGTCGTCTTCTCTGTTAGTTCATCTCCTCTTTACTTTACTTGGCTTGACGTTACGTTGCTTTACGGGACGTTATGTTAATTCAATACTTCAATACTTCAACACTTTAAAGCCGCGCGATGTGCGCAGCACCGTGAGGGGTTTAAGTAAACAGTCTCTTGATTGCCGACAGCTGGCAACACTTAACCTAGCTTTAGTGTCCATGCGCACTTCAATCACGTGCATTTGCGCGTTCTCAAGCTGCTCGTGCACGTTGTTGCCACAGCGCCATCTGCCGGCGGTACCCTAACAATGTATATTAATAGTTTTAGATCTTCAAATGAAATACAACATAACACAAAGGCAAAGTAAACAGACAATATGGTTTTCATTTTATTTATTTTTTTATTAAAGCAAAAAATGTTATCCAACACCTATCACCCATTAAAAACTAATTGCCCACTTAAACTTAAAATCTGTTTGTGCCACCAATAACTGCAACCAAACACTTCCAATAACTGGAGATCAGTCTTTAACTTACTTCTATAACTATGATTTACTCCTATGCTTTGGATCATTGTCTTGCTGCACAATCCAGTTGCACTTGAGTGTCAACTTATGGACCAGACATTCTCCTTTAGGATTTTCTGGTAGAGAGCAGAATTCATGTTTCCCTCAATTATTGCAAGTTGCCCAGGCCCAGAATCAGCAAAGCATCCCCACACCATCACACTTCCACCACCATGCTTGACCGTAGGTATGATGGTCTTTTTGTGGAATTCTGTGTTTGGTTTATGCCAGATGTAACGGGACTCCTGTCTTCCAAACAGTTCCACTTTCAACTCATCAGTCCATAGAACATTCTTCCAAAAGGTTTGAGTATCATCAAGGTGTTTTTGGCAAAATTCAGATGAGCCTTAATGTTCTTCTGGGTTAGCAGTGGTTTTCACCTCTTCCATGGATGCCATTTTTGCCCAGTGTCTTTCTGATAGTGGAGTCATGAACAGTGACCTTTATCGATGCAAGAGAGGCCTGTAGTTCCTTTGATGTTGTCCTTGACTCTTTTGTGACTTCTTGGATGAGTCGTTGCTGTGCTCTTGGATGAATTTTGGAAGGTTGGCCATGTCTGGTAAGGGTCACTACTGTGCTGAGTTTTTCCATTTGGAGATAATAACTCTCACTGTGGTTCTTTGGAGTCTCAGAGCCTTTGAAATAGCTTTGTAACCATTCCCAAACTGATGTATTTTAATCACCTTCTTCCTCATCACTTCTGGAATTTCTTTGGCATAGTGTGTTACTGGCTAAGACCTTTTAACCAACTTCATGCGGTTGAAAAAGTTGTATTTAAGTGTTGATTTGATTGAACAGGGTTTGCAGTAATCAGGCCTGGTTGTGTGCAGTCCAGCTGAACTCTATTATGAATGCAGTTTCATAGATTTGTGGAATTTGTAACTATGGGGGAAAATACAATTCCACACAGGCCCAGTTGATATTGGATAACTTTTTTGCTTCAATAAATAACACTATCATTTAAAAACTGTATTTTATGTTTACTTAGGTTGTTTAATTTCTGAAACAATGTATTATGAGATATAGACAAAAACAGATGAAATCAGCAAATACTTTTTCACAGCACTCTACAGGAGCATCCATACCACACCAGCAGACTCTGTAACACTTTCTTCCCTGATGCAGTCAGATTACTCAACACCCTGCTGCCTGTCAATGCTTACCAGGGCTAGTCAAACACCTAACCTAGTATCACTCAAAAACATTGCACACCTGCACCTTACAAAGCTGCATCAGTCACTTTTATTATGGAACAAATTTTTGCTGCCAATATTGCTGCTATGCTTATTGCTGATACACTACAATATAGTTAAAAGTTTACAGCCCATGTTCTGTGTATTCACTGCCCTTTGTATCTACAGTGGGGGAAATAAGTACTGGACACGTCAACATTTTTTTCAGTAATATATTTCCAATAAGGCTATTGGAAGGGCTCACTCTGGTAGCAGAGTTCTTTCTGGGTCTGCCAACGGGTCGTGGTCCTGGATATTCTGGATGTAGGACATGAAAATCTCTATATAGATTAGGATCTAATATGTCTTGAAAAGGCACCCAGTACTGTTCCTCCAGCCCGTATCCCTCCCATTCAATGAGGTATTCTAGCGTACCCCTTCTGCTCCTGGAGTTAAGTATGTTCTTCACCAGGTATGCCGACTGACCATCAATGTCTAACGGAGCAGGAGGGGCATCGAGTGGCACTTCAGTGGCTAGTGGGCCGGGGATGACTGATTTAAGATGAGAGACATGGAATGACGGAGCTATGCAGCTGTATCTAGGCAAGTCCAGTTTCTACGTGATTTCGTTGATCTGTTTGATGATTTTGAATGGTCCAATGTATCTTGGGATGAGCTTCCTGCAAGGAAATGGCTGCTTGAGATCTTTGGTGGAGAGCCAGACTCTGTCACCTGGCTGGTATTGGGGTTGTTCACTGCGATGACGATCAGTCTTTTGTTTGTATTTGTGTGAGGTTTGTACAAGACATTGGTGTGTACTTGCCCAAACTTGTTCACTCCTGTGGAATTCTGGTTTTTGACTTTGTTTTCTCTTTTGACCTCTATTCTCTGCCTAGCCTAGTTTATGCCTGTTTGCCTGATCTTATGACCCTTGCCAGTTTAACGTTGTGGAATTTGGAATTACCCTTTGGAATTACCCTTTTGGATTAAACTACATAACACTTGCTTCTGTCAGTGCCTCCTTTACGTGACAGAATACTTCGCCTTCTTATGGAAGCAGCAGGTAAGCCGAAGTGGCAACAAGCCTTTGACACCCATGGACGGCTCATGGGCGATCGCCACCAACAACAGAGAGCGGCACCACCGAGAGTTTCGCTGCTTTTACTGCGGAAAAAAAGAACCATCACAAACCCCGAGGACTGGTCCAGATTCCTTCCCTGGGCTGAGTACACCCAGAACTACGTCATTCAGCCATGCGCCTCATCCCATTCCGGCCTAAAACACACTGGAATGGGATGAGGCGCATGGCTGAATGACGTAGTTCTGGGTGTACTCAGCCCAGGGAAGGAATCTGGACCAGTCCTCGGGGTTTGTGATGGTTCTTTTTTCCGCAGTAAAAGCAGCGAAACTCTCGGTGGTGCCGCTCTCTGTTGTTGGTGGCGATCGCCCATGAGCCGTCCATGGGTGTCAAAGGCTTGTTGCCACTTCGGCTTACCTGCTGCTTCCATAAGAAGGCGAAGTATTCTGTCACGTAAAGGAGGCACTGACAGAAGCAAGTGTTATGTAGTTTAATCCAAAAGGGTAATTCCAAAGGGTAATTCCAAATTCCACAACGTTAAACTGGCAAGGGTCATAAGATCAGGCAAACAGGCATAAACTAGGCTAGGCAGAGAATAGAGGTCAAAAGAGAAAACAAAGTCAAAAACCAGAATATCAACACTTAGAAAGGCTTGGTTAGAAGAGAGACAAAAGCAACTGAGCGTATACTTCGCAAAGACATTGTGTTCAAACAGTCTCTTTTATGTGTGGTGTGATGTCAAGTGTAAATGGGAAGTCTAGTCCTCTTCGGCCATGTTTGTCGTTGGTGGTGCATTCTGGGAAACAGAGTCGCTGGTTTGCTGCAATATGACAGCTATTCACATGAAATTTTCACCAGACATCAGTATTAAATCAAGAAATCCGGAAATATAAAGAATTAACAACATTAAAGTCCATAAATAAAGTTCTGTGTAATAAAGTGGAATGATACAGGAAAAAAGTATTGAACATGCAAACTGAAACTTATTTAATACTTAGTGAAGCTTCAATATGTTTCCTGTATGAAAAAATTAATCGGCTGCAGTATTCAGGTGTGATTTTTGGCCCATTCTTCTAAACATATTGTCTTTAAATCTTGTTTAATTGGATTCAAGTCAGGTGATTGACTGGGTCATTCTAATGCTTAGATTTTTTTTCTCTGACACCAATTGAGAGTTTCCTTTGCTGTATGCTTTGGATCCTTGTCCTGCTGGAAGGTCTACCCACGTCTAACCTTCATCATCCTGGTGGATGGCATCAGATTCTTCTCAATAATCTCCCGGTAAAGGGCTCCATTCACCGTTCCATCATCGTTCAAGTCTGCCAGTACCATGCGATGAAAAACAGCCCCACACCATGATGCTTCCACCTCCAAACTTCACTGTTGGGATAGTGTTTTAAGGGTGATGTGCAGTGCCATTTCTTCTCCAAACATGATGTATAGTATGACAGCCAAAAAGTTCAATTTTGCTCTCGTCTGACCAGACTACGCTCTCCCAGTATTTCATAGGCTTGTCCAAATGAGTTGTAGCAAACTTCAACCAAGCTTCAACATGCCTTGTCTTTTGTAATGGAGTCTTGCGGGATGAGTGTGAGCAGTGGAGTGCATTGCCTATTGTTTTCTCAGTGACAATGGCACCTGCTGCCTCCAAGTGTTTCTGGAGCTCTTGGCTCTTGGGCTACTCTTCTGACTATTCTTCTGACTCTCTAGTCTGAAATCTTGCTAGGAGTGTGGACGGTTGATGACGGAGTGACGTTGCTTCCACTTGTGGATAATGGCCCCAATGATGCTTACTGGAGGATTCAGAAATTGTGAAATACGTCTGTATCCAATTCCATCAATATGTTTTGCAACAATAAGGTTGCAAAGGTCTTGGGGGAGCTATTTGCTTTTAGCCATCCTGAGATGTTTCTTGTGTGACACCTTGGTAATGAAAAGCCTTTTTTATAGACCATCAATTTACTAAACTAGCTGATAATAATTTGCACAGATAGGGGGTATAATTACGGATGGATTTCAGCTGGTTCCTTGCCTTACCTTGCCTTGGAGAACTGCTTTTTCTCAGTGTGTTCACTACTTTTTTCCTGTGTCATTCCATTTTATTACACATAACTTTATTTACGGACTTTAATGTTGTAAATTTGTTATATTTCCAGATTTCTTGAGTTAATACTGATGTCTGGTGAATATTACATGTGAATAACCTCATTGGAAATATATTTACTGAAAAAGATGTTGACGCGTCCAATACTTATTTCCCCCACTGTATTTTCCTGCACTCATCTCACACTTTTGTGTAGTGCACTTTATGTAGTCTTGCATACTGTTCTTTGTTGCACCATGGTCTTGGAGAAATGACATTTCATTCTGATGTATACTAGCTACAGTCATGTGGAAAAATAAGTACACCCCATTTATTTTGACATATTTGGACAAGCAAACATTTGATCCTCTTTGAAACAGTGCCTATTAATAAAGTTGATACACTCTATCAAATGACACATACAATCAACATTTTGTAGTAATTTTCACAATTTAAATGAAGAAAAAAAAATCACTCACATGGAAAAAGTAAGTACACCCCTATATTTATCACACCTTCATATCCATAAAAATACAATCAAGTGTTCAAGATTGGGTGCCAGTGATTAGAAACTGCTTAGGGAGTACAGGTGGAACCGGTCTTATTTATACCCACCTCATAATTAGTGTCTGGTGTTCCCTTTGCATTTGGTAACATCATGCCAAGATCTAAAGAGTTCTGTAGGGCCTTCAGAAAAAAGGTTGTGAATGCCTATGAGTCTGGCAAGACTTGTAGATGATTTTACTTACAGTGGAATGCCGTATGTTAAATAATTTGGAGACCTTTTTAAATCCCTTGCCAGACTCATAGACATCCACAACCTTTTCTGAAGGCCTTATAGAACTCTTTAGATCTTGGCATGATGACGCCACACACCTCAATAACAAAGGGAACACCAGACACTAGATGTGTGTGGTTTAAATAAGACAGGTTCCACCTGCATTCTCTCAGCAGGTTCTAATCACTGCCACCCAATCTTGAACATCTGATGCTAATTTTATTGATTTGAAGGTGTGATAAATGTAGAGGTGTACTTACTTTTTCCATGTGACTGAGCTATTGTTTTTTTTTTTTGCTAATTTAAATTATGAAAATTACTACCAAATGTAAATCTTATATTACATATATAATATATATACATTTGATAGAGTGTGTCACCTTCATTAATAGACACTGTTTGAAAGAGGACCTAATGTTTGCTTGGTGGTTTTAATGTTATGGCTGATCGGTGTATGTTAAAGCCATTAGAAATATGGCATATGGCCCAGGATTTTAAAAAAAAATAAACTATCTGAGCTTTTTTTTCAGCAGCCTCTGTATTATTAGTCCACAGCATTTGAGTCATATAGTAATAGTAACATGTGTCTGCTAAGGCAATGTCCTATTTTTTAATATAAATATTTTTTCAATATTGCATCAATACTGGAGAACGTTTCACATTCATTACAACATAAAAACAACAAATAAGAGAAGACAACGGTAATGTCCTTCCCAGGCCCGGATTAAGAATTCAGAGGCCCCTGGGCACAATGTCTTGTGTATGGCTGCCTCTCTTTGTCTGTCTCTCTCCTCCTTTCCCCTGTTTTCTCTACTCTCCTCCTCTCTTCTTTTAGTGATGAAAAGGATGCAGATAGCATAGGTCAACTTGATTAAAAACTAAAGATGCACCGATGTATCAGCCAATAATCCGTATCGGCCGATAAAGGCAATTTTTCATGCTACGGGCCATTGGCCAATAGTTTAAAAACATCAGATGATCAGGGCCAATTATATCCTGTCAATCAAAAGAGGACGGGAAAACATATCGATTTCGTGCTGTGTGTAAAGATGATATCTCTTGTGTGGAATGACGACAAAACTGCAGTTTGTAATCTCTGTAATCTCTGCACTGCTAAAATTTTACACCGGAAGTAAGCAGCAGTGAAGCAGGAGTTTAGGCGTCAAGTTTTTTGCCACGCTGCTCGAGCTGCTCGCGCTGAACTAAAGGGCCAGTACACCGTTGAAAGATTTAAGTGCAGATGAGTTGACAAAAAAGTATATATTGCACAGAAAAATATATTTGTAGAGTAGTGTATTTCATATTCAGTTAATGTTAATATATAAAAAGTATATAAAATCATATTACTTGATGTTCAATTATGAAGTTTCTGTTTGATGAATGATAAATGCTTTTGTTTGTAGTGAGTGAATGTGAGCCTAACATGAGGTTTTTTAGAATTCAGTCAACTAATTCTGTCAATATGAATTAATAACAATAATAACTTAATAATAAGTTAAGAAATCTTAATTTAATCTCCAGAATTTAGTTAATGTGTTAATGATAATTAGAGTAATGTGTTTTCTGTTTATGAGACCAGTTACTGTGAAACAACTTGTTGAAATGGAGAGAATAAAGTTTTTATTTTCATTTCCTTCAGAATTGTGGAATTAATTATTATTAATTTAAAAGAAGGCAGAAAAGGCAGAACTATTGGTATCGGTTATCGGTATCGGTCAATATCACTGAATAATCGGTTATCGATATCGGCTGAGAAATTTAGTATCAGTGCATCTCTACTAAAAACCTGAAAGTATCTGATATCAAATGGAAAATAAAGCCACTAGATTTTATTTTCTTTTTTATAATGATGATAATACTATGTTTCATGTAGGTTGTCCGCTCTCACTCTCTCTCTCTCTCTCTCTCACACACACACACACACACACAAAGTGCTTTCCATGAACTTCACACTGCCAATCTTGTGCTATCTGTATTATAATGTAGGATATCAATATATAGTGATGTAAATTAAATTAATTGTAATGTAAATGAATCATCTGGACTGTACAATCAAACCTATCACTGTTAATATTTTTTATTGTTGGTAGCCAATATTTTTTGTGTTTAATTGAAAAAAAAACACTGTCTTTTTACATCTTTGATGTGGTTATTTTTAGCGTACATAATCCCACTGCAGGATACACGTCACAGTGGATGGCTAAGAAACAGTTATCTTTTTTAATTATCATGAAACTGGGACCTGCTGATCTAAAAATTACCTTTTTGTCCAAATATCTTATACACACGGTGCTCTATAGTTTAATCTTATTTATTAGAAATGTAATGAGCTGCATGAGCTACATGAGGTGTACCAGGAAAAAGCCTTTGCTGTCTAAAAAGAACATTAGAGCAAGACTGCACTTTCCCAATAAAAAAACTTCAGAAGCACAACAATCATGCAATTACACAATCACAAGGCCATCTGAAGTGTCTGTAAGTGAAAACTATGAAAACTATATATATATAATACATACTATAAGAACTCTAACAACTTTAATAGTAAAAGATTATGATTTCCAACATTCAAAAACTCCTGGCTGTCCCAGAACCCCACTTTGAGAATCACAGCTCTGCAGACTAATCCTGAATTTAAAAGATAATGTGATCAAATCTCACTGCAAAATTGGTTCATTACTATTCCTGTATATTATAGGCCATTAAGCACATTAAAAAATATATTGTTTTATTATTCAAAATGTTTTCTTTTCTTTTGGAGGAGATTTTGGGGTGTGTTGCAACAACAGTTATTTATTTATAATTAAATAATTACCAGATGGAGAAAAATATTTGGTTCATGCTCTACATAATATGGTTTGCAATAACGTCTGAATATCCATCTATCCATTTTCTGTACCTCTTATTCTACACAGGGTCATGGAGAGTCTGAAACTTATTCCTGGGGACACCCTGGATGGTGTGCAAATCAATTGCAGGGCACAATCACACCCACACACACACAAACACACCCACACACACACAAACACACACACACACACACACACTATGGACAATTTGGAAATGCCAATCAGGCAAGACCGCATGTCTTTGGACTGGCGGAGCTAACCCCCAAAGCACGGGGAAAACATGCAGACATGCAAACTAACCACTGGGCCACCATACCCCCCTCGTCTGAATACATTAAACATAATTTTTCATTGTTCATTAATGATAAGGTTTCCATGATTTTTAAAAATTGTTAAGACTTACATTTCAAAAATATAATTAAAAAAAAACATACTACTCTATCCTACTTTATTTGGGAAATTAAACCTGGTTTTCATAGTATTCAATGTGAAGGAAAGTACCAGAGATTTGGACACATTTTCTATTTTGTGTTTTTTTAAATATGACATTTAGATAACAAGTACAGAAATCTGAAATGATCTTAAATCTGAATGTACATAACATTAGATCGGGGACTTCACTACAGATTTATGAATGGGGGGGCTACACCTCTTTTAGGGGGGTCTGGGCATAAAAAAATTGAAAAAAAAAAATTTTTCAAGCCACCAAAACATTTACCTAGTCATGTATATTTTAGAGTAACAATGGGTGTAAAATCTATAGAAATAAGGTTACTTTTTGGTCAAGGTATACCTGTCTCATAATTTGTGTTAGAGACTGATGTGATATGACTTACTTAAATTATATCTGAATAAAGAAATTAAAGTCCACTTTGTCCCCATCCATCCAACGCCAACAAAAGGTAAAAATGGCTGTACTATGTAGCCAAAATACTTTTTGGATTTTATTTAGAGAAAGTGAGTGAGACGTTGAATGAGTAATCAACATTACATTACTGCACATTGTCTTTGTTAATTACATTAACTACTTTTACATGGGCAGTTATAATCGAGCTACTGTGTAGTTGAACTACAGTCTTATTTGTCTGTCCGGGTATACAAGACACGATGTGTAATCGAATTATTGATACGGTTTGGTGCGATCCCTTGTGTTGCACATCACCACTTGTAATGATCTGGGAGTATTTCCCTTTAAGACCAGGAGGCAGGGATGCAATTGCACATCCCACACACCCTCTCCCCCTACCCCCACCCCAGGAACAGAGAAGGTGAAGTAAATATGACAGAAATATGTTACATGTAACAAAAGTATATATATATAATCCTATATTTTTAGCATACTCTGTTTTTTCCACAAAATTGTATTAGTGCCTGTAAATGAAAAGTACTAAATATAATATTTAAGCAATATTACCAGGCCCACACACGTTGTTATTGTGGTTTATGAGGACACTCCATAATATATACTACACTGTACAAACTATACAGTGGCCAGAAAAAGTATGTGAACCCTTTGGAATTAGTTGGTTTCCTGCATTCATTTGTTATAAAATCTGATTTTCATCAAAGTCACAAGTATAGACAAACACAATGTGCTTCAGCTTACAACATACAAACAATTAAAATTTTTCATGTCTTTATTGAACACATCTCATTAAACATTCACAGTGCTGTGGAAAAGTATCTGAACTTTGTAAGTGACTAATTTGTTCTTGTTATCTGAATGATCGACAACTGTTTTTTAGTTTTGTGATAGTTGTTCATGAGAACCTTGTTTGTCCTTAGAAGTTAAACAACCCACAGTTCTTCAGAAAAATCCTCCAGGTCCTGCACTTTCTGGTTTTCCAGCATCTTCTGCATATCTGACCCCTTTCCAACAGTGCCTGTATGATTTTCAGATCCACCTTTTCACACTGGGGACAAGTGATGGACTCAATTAGGCAAAAAGGTGCTCAAAAAGGCAACACGATACATTAAGACTTGGGGAGTGTAAACTTTTCACTTACTTTTTCCACAGTACTTTGAATGTTTAATGGGATGTGTTCAGTAAAGACATGAAATATTATAATTGGTTGTGTGTTGTTATCTTTAGCACATTGTGTTTGTCTACACTTGTGATGAAATGAAAATTTGCGACCAATTAATGCATAAAACCAATTAATTCCAAATAGTTCACATACTTTTTATTGCCACTGTATATTCTATCCCCTAACGCTAAACTTTCTAAATTTCTACGTTCAAAAATCCTTCATTTAACATGTTTTTTTATGCATTTTGTTTTATGGGGACGCTTAAGTGTTGGTTTATTCTTTGGATTATTTGAATTCATCTCTCCACTAAAAGTTGCTGTTTTGTTGTAATTATTTCTGTAAATGTAGGTTATATTAGTAGTGTCATTCTCATATTCATTATTGTGACCACACACAGTCTGTTTACAATGTCTACAAGGGTGATAAGAATATGTAGTTAAATTAAAGTTAGTGGAGTAGTTAAAGTAGTCAAATTTGCTCTTTGGTGATATAGCCGTGTTTTTTAAATTTTTTTTATTTTACATTTGAGCCCCTGCCCCTGAGGAGCTGTCTGCATGTCCTTGCTCAGGGGCTCTCTGTCTGTCTGTCTCTCTCCTCCTCTCCTGTCTCCAGATGTTCTTTTGGTCCTCTTCTACTCTGCTCTCCAAAGGCTGCCTCTCTTTATCTGTCTCTCTCCTCCTTTCCCCCTACTATGTTTCATGAAGGTTGTCCACTCTATCTCTCTCTCTCTCTCTCTCTCTCTCTCTCACACACACACACACACACACACACCCCTATAGCCTACCTCGGCTCTCCAGGGTCTGCCTCTGTCTCACCTACCCCTAACCGATAAATACTTTATTAATAAACGGTCTTTAGGCACTTTATGTCCACTTTTCAAATATTTTCTCAATTTTTATTGAAAATAAATGCCTTTCCGATCTGATATGTGATGGGAAAAGGGAAAAGAGCAAGTTCGGCAAAAGGCGGATTCGGACTCGTGTTGAACGCGTCAAAAGCTACTTTCAGGTGCTACACTCCTTACAGCCTACACCACTATAAACATTAAGTGGTGCGCCTCTTTTTTAATCTTGTGCGGCCCAACCAGACATTGCCCTCCGTTTACGGCAATGTAAAAAAAAAAAAAAGAAGAAAGAAAAAAAGAAAGAAAAAAAGAAGGGGGGGAGGGGGCTTCCCCTTGCTTGGGACCCAAGTGCGCATGGGCCCCTGGGCCCGTTCCCATAATACCCATTGAATAATCCGGCCCAGGTCCTTCCAGTCAAGTCTGTCCACTTGACGGCCATCTTGGTCATACAAGACCAGACCGACCTTGATGACAGATCCATCAATCAGAAACGGGTCTACCATAGGTACTTTCAAACGTGGATTTCCATTGGCTGTTAAAATCTGATCAAATGGAGCAAATAATGTGTGGCATTTATTTAAAAGAAACGCTATATCTGGTGTGAATGTACCCCAAGTATCAAAATAGTGCGTTTCTAATTGTGTTTTGCGGTTTGGAACGTAGCCTGTGGTACTGTAGTGCGCCAGGAAGCGCATGCGCATGCGCGTGTGTGAATCCAATACGGAAGCGATATCGCTATATAACTGCATGTTGTTTCTACCTGTAATCGAGGGAAGATGATATTCACGTGAGGTATTTTTTTAACGTCATCGCAACAGTCTGTGTTTTCTTGATTTCGCACCTTTCATTTATGTTACATTTTAGATTTAGTACATTTGAAGAGAAATAGCTCGCTACAGATGAAGCTTTAGCCTAAACGCTAGCTGTCTTCATACCTGGCGGTCTAACCTTAAGATTATGATTTGAATTTAATATTGCGAGTATATCTTCATACTGTAAATGTGTAATAAACTGTGTGGATGTCAAAGACAGTTACAGACATGTGGAAACATAATGAATGTAAATCCTATTTAAGATCCTGTAACTCTTACAATCACGATTATAGTGGGGTTTTTTTCCCCCTGCTTTTCTACTTAGGTGACATGTATTATGTATTTGGAAAGATAGTTAATTTAGTTCATTAAGGCTGTCAAATCGCCTTTACAGCTACAAAGTAGTCAATTTATTTCAGAGTGGGCTGAAGAAGGGTAATAAGAAGAGATAAAATGCCAGCGCGAAACACTGTAACGAGTGGAGTCAGATACTCCAAACTGGCCAGTGATGATGATGGCTACATTGACCTTCAGGTGAGAAATGAGACTGAATTACACTTGATGACGTGACACTTGATTAAGACCACAGAAGAAGAAAAAAAAATCACTTCACCAATAATTTCCAATACCAATAATTTTTTCCTAATGTTTAACCAAAACCTATACACGTTGTATATTATTATAATATACAGCCTATCAGTATAATTAACGTGTGTAGCATGTAAGTAAATCATGAAAAGGTGCCTGACAGTCAACTACTAATAGATTTCATGGTTTAAGCTTTGTTTAAAGTATTAATATATGGATTAAAATATTAATCCATAACATTGTGGTGCTCAGTAAGGTCATTGCACAGTAAGGCCATTAACCCATTAACTAACTGAGATTGGTGCCACCTGTTCTTTTAATAACCCAGAGATCTTGCAAATCTGATGTACTAACTTATCTTGGGTATGTATACTATAGACCAAATGAACTTTAGGACACTATGCTGACATCAGAGGGTATTAATTGCATTTTCCTTTTGACATCTCAGGGCTTTAACTTAAGGAGAACAACTCTGGGCCAGTATGTATAAAGTTTCTGAGAATTACTCTTATAAATAGTCTCAGAAGGCTATTTAAAACCCAAAGATATCCTAGTTATTTATTTATTTATTTTTTTGTATTTTGTTTTGTCTGAGTAAAAATGTGTTTTAAAAGTTCCCTGAGCAACTCGGCTCTTAGAAGTTAATCTTTGGAGTAAATCTTATGTATGACAGTTGCATCACTATAAATCAATGAACCATGTCCCATTTCCATAGTATAAGTAAATAGAAGTGCAAAAGAAACAGGGGATAAGCATGGTCATACTAGTGTTGATTTCTTCATCATCATCAACATCATAATCATAGTAGTAAATGCGAGTAAAATATGTTTCATAAAGGCAGGTGTATAGTTTTAACAAGGACATCTAGTTACAACTGCTAATCACAGATCATGTGAAAAATTTATGACGGCAAACTATTAATATATTTCATTGTTTAAGCTTTGTTTAAAATAGTCATGTTGATCCACACTGTGGCATGGAAAAAAATATTTTGTGATATTGCTCTTTCCTTTTTGTTTTAGTTCAAGAAAAGCCCACCCAAGGTCCCATATAAAGCAATCGCCCTGGCTGCTGTTCTTTTTCTCATCGGCTCAGTTTTAATCACCATTGGAGCGCTGCTTTTAGCAGGATACTTTGAAGTTCAAGATGTGAGTAGAAGAAATGTGCTTTTTGTCCTTTAAAGCTATAAAAAAAAAAATTATATCATTATCAGCTTGGTAAAAAAAATCCCCAGACACTGCTGTACACATCCAAGGGCTGTATGAGCTATGTATGCTGATGTCATCCACACAAGTTTGCTTTAAGAATACATACAGTCATAGGGGAAAAAGAAAGTACATGCTCCTTCAATTCTCTGTTTGTTTGTTTGTTTGTTTGTTTTTTATCAGGAAATAAATAACAGTTCTCTGGTCCTCACCAACTTATATAAAGAAACAAATAACCTTAGGTTGCAACAGATTTCAATATGTAGTCTTTTTCCCCAAAAAAGTAAACCAGCATTCAGAAACCAGGTGGGAAAATTATGTACACCTTCCTACTTTCACAATCATTAAGAGAGTAATTAGCAGCCAGGTGTTACTAGATTAGTTAATCATCAAAAACTGTGATTACGTCTATGAAAGCAGAACCTTTGGCAGTTTGGTGTTCTGGAGCACTCAGTTGTGTGTGTACATCATGCAGAGAAGAAAGGACATCAGCCATGACCTCATAGAAGCAATTGTTGCTGCTCATCAATCTAGGAAGGGTTATAAGGCCATCTCCAAACAATCTGAAATTTAACATTCTACAATGATAAGGATTGTATGCAATTGGAGAGTCTTTAAGACAGTTGCCATGAGTGGGCGTCCCAGCAAATCCAGTCCAAGGTCAGACCTTGGATTTAATGCTCAGCGATGTAAAGAAAAACCCAAGAGTTACGTCATGTGATCTACAGGCCTCAGTAAGCATATTAAATGTTTTTGTTCATGATAATATAAAAAATGACTGAACAAGTATGGCTTTCATGGAAGGGTGATTAGGAAAAAGCCCCTCTTCTCCAATAATAATATGGCAGAATGACTTAGGTTTGCAAAATTGCATCTGAACAACCACAAAAGTTCTGGAAAAATATCCTTTGGACTGATGTGACCAAGGTGGAGTTTTGTGGATATTTTTTGTTTGTTTTTGTTAACTAAGATTATTTGTTTGCTTATTGGATTTGGTGAGGAACATAGTTTTAATTTAGGCCCTGATGAACACGTAGAATTGAAGGAGGGTGTACATTATTCTTCCTCATGACACCCCCCCATGACTGTATGCCTTTAAATAGTGTAATATTATGCATAGATTTACTTTGCATTTTATTTTATTTTATTTTATTTTATTTATTTATTTTTGCCATACATTGAAAACATTTGGGTTTGAGATCAAAAGATGAATGAGATGATAGGTCAGAATTTCAGTTTTCATTTTCATTTTCAATTTAATTCAAAAAGTGGAACTTTCATATATTCTAGATTCATTACATACATGAGTGGTATATTTCAAGCAATCAAAAATATTGGAACATGTAACTGACAGGTGTTTCTTGATGCCCAGCTGTGCCCTGTTAGATTGATTGTTTCCCCTGTGAAGACAAAATACAGATATGAGCCACAAAAGTTCTGGAACCAAGATTAACCTCTACCATAGTGATGCAAAGACCAAAGTCTGGAGAAAGAATGTTAAATAGTCTATGGTCTGCACTAGGGATGCACCGAAATGAAAATTCTTGGCCAAAGCCGAAACCGAATATAATGAAAAACTCAGCCGAAGGCCGAATACCGAACACGGTTTTTTGTGTTTTTTCCATTTATTTTGCCATTTTTTTTCACCACTGCATAAATTAAATAGTCAAAATGTGCTTTTTACTATTTTGTCTTGCTTTTCAGAGAAAAAAATCAATTACAAAAACTACAATTTCAAAATATTTATTTAACACTGAACACTTTTTTTTCATTCCAGCAGGCATAGCCTACCAACAAGGCACAATATAACTTTAAATAAATAAATGAGTAAAATAAAAATATTTTTATGTGCCCATCTTTGAGCCCCCCTTGAATAGCCTATGTTAGGCCTATAACTGACTGCTGAAAGAATGGAACACTCTGTAGCCTACAACAAAAACGTGCATTAAAAAGTGCATTGACAAGAGTGCAAAAAATGGTTCTATTCGGTTCTATACGGCTGATTATATTGGGGATATATACCGCTCGCGTCCCCATACACCTCGCGGAGTATTATAGTAGATACTGGATTTGTCTGCCTGCCCTTAAATAAATACGTCTTTACCCGCTTCCGTACTCTACTCCCTTACGTCTCGCGTCGTGACAGAAACAAAACAAACGCACAGAAAACATCCGAAGAGCACGTAGCTTGTGCATGCGCACACCCCCTCATCAAGGTTGTGACATTCGCGCATCTCACTCTGGTTACTAGGCTATTTGGTTGCATCATCAAACACGTCATTGTTCGGTCAAATTTATTCGGCCTTTTCACTTGCTATTTTCAGCCGAATAATTTCGGTTGCCGAACATTCGGTGCATCCCTAGTCTGCACTTATATAGCGCTTTTTTCCAAAGCGCTTTTCACTATGTCTCATTCACCCATTCACACACACACTCGCACACCAGTGGTAGCAGAGCTGCCATGCAAGGCGCTAACTTGCCATCGGGAACAGCTTGGGGTTCAGTGTCTTGCCCAAGGACACTTCAGCATGTGGAGTCATGTGGGCCGGGAATCGAACCGCCAACCCTACGATTAGTGGACAACCCGCTCTACCACCTAAGCCACAGCCACCCAGAAGAAAGGATATGCTCATGATCCAAAATGTATGAGCTCATTAGTTAAGTACGGTGGACGTAGCATCATGGCTTGGGCTTGCATGGCTGCTTCTGGAATGAGTTCACTAATCTTTATTGATGAAGTGTAGTAACTTGTGATGGTAGCAGAGGAATGAATTCCTCTGTCAAGTCTACAGAAACATTCTTACAGAGAAATGCATCCAATCTAATTGGAAGGAACTTCATCATGCCGCAAGACACACTGCCAACACAACAAAGGACTTCATCAGGGGAAAAAAGTGATGTCAGTGGGTCACCGGCTTGATGCGGTTATTGCAAGCATGGAATATGCAACCAGATATTAAGAAGTGTTATTTACCTGTTTATTTTTGCTCTCCTAACAATTAGTTGGTCTGCTGTTGGATGTTCTAAGTTGGTTATCACATCTAGATGTAAATATCAAAATAAATATCAGGAAATGAAAGCTGAAATTCTGATATACTGTCTCATATTCATCTTTTGATCTCTTTAGTGTATAGCAAAAACAAAAGAATTGGCCTTGCCATTCCAATACTTTCAGAGGGGACAGTAAAACTGTATAGCCTAAAGAAGAATTAAAGCTTTAAAAACAATTATGATTAAAAAAAAATTCATTTGTATGCTATAAATGGCTGTTAATTGATGTGTAGTACATTATTTGCTGTTGTTTATTCACGTTTAATTGTACTAAGATGTCCTGAATTAGATTTTGATTTATCTAGTCAACTACTGTTGTGAATTACTTGACCCTTAATGCCTATAAATGAGGACCACAAAAATGGTATTATCATTAGACTGAGTCTGTGCTTTTTGTTGCTGATACAAGTGGATGTGGTACAAATCACATACTTGTTGATGGACAGACAGTGTGAACATTTTTAGAAGAGAGTGACATTACCTACCAGTACAGTAACAGTACAAACATTAAATTATTAGGTTAGGTAGACTGCATGCAATTTCAAGTAGTTAATTTAGACAGATGTTTATGCCTTTTGGTTATCTAAGAGTATGCTTTTTGTTAAGTCAAACCAGGTGTCTTGGAGCAGGAAACCCATTTGCAGTTCATGAACTGAAAAGAAATGAGATTAAGGATCATTCATTCTGGCTGGTAGGGTTGAACAATGATGAGCACTCCACAGATGGTGTGAAAACATAAAAACCTCTTTGTTTGTTGTTTTGCTTTCAGAAAGATTTCACATTCAGATTAATTAAAAAAAAAATTAAACATTCACTAAGCAGGCTGTGGTAGTGCTAAATAGTAGTGTAGTGTTTGGTAGGGGAAGGGTTTTAGAACAGCACTGTGATGATCCTGCTCAGGGGTGGCACCACTAAGCCCAAAGAGGTGGGGCAGGATTTTTTTATCTGAGAGAAGAGGTACATGTGTCATTTGTCTTTAAAAACAGACTAACTATGTATTATGTTTTTTTGCATTATGGAGCCAGGGTCTGATTATAATCAACCCCACATGCTTCATTTAGCATTTTCCTCCTCATGCAACTAATAACAGCAAAAACGTAGTTCACAAAATAAGACTATAATAACACAAAATAAAATGTCACTGTAGTAACTGTATGTTTCGCTAAACATTTTTCCAGCAAGCCTTACTTACTTTATTTGAAGAATGCCATTTGAGGAATTTTCTTATAATTGATTCAGAGTACAGAATATGTCACTTCAAATATTAAAACGTTAGCAGTACTGTTTCAACACACGATTATTAAGTGCCAGTGAGTGTCAAAGCGCGGTTAACCGTTTATCACTCATAGGAGATCACCTTTAGGTGAAATGTCCCACACCCCAGCTGAACTGGAAGTTTTGATTGGAGTCAGGCCTGTCTGTTACTGCCTGGGGTGATGGGTCACCGTCCCAGCAGTTTCAAAAGTGCCAGGTCAAATACCAGCTCACCCCTGTTGCTCCAGCGGCCGTGATCCTGCTAGATGACACAAATATAAAGAGCTAGTAATCTGACTAGAAAAATCGCATGATTATATTAACTCATGTATACTGCCACAATGGTCAAATTAAAATCCAGAGCTCTTAAGGCAAGCAAAATGTTAATGTCATTAACAGTGTATAGTATACTTATAATAAAAACAATAAAAAGTGTAAATACTTGTCGTCTGTTTTTCTTTTCTTAAAACTGTCAGTGTATATGAAGTACCATGTTGAAAAGAAGGTAACTAAGACATTTTACACCCCCCCCCACACACACACACATCAGAACCATCAACTAAATATCTATTTAAAAGCACAGACTTCCAATCTTGAAAACACTTAAGCTATAAAAAGTTTTGATTTCACTAGAGATGGTCGCCGCATTATAAAAGACTGAGCATCTAGTCTTGCTGAAAATACACAATTAAAGCTGTATTCAGGGTTCAGAACCTAGTGTTATAATGTTATTTCTGTGAGGTGCCACTCCTACTTGAATTTATGTCAGCCATTAATCAGGATAGACTAAAGACAAGCAGTCAAGCATGATTTCATGACTTAGTCCAGATGGTGTAACAGCCTCTGAACTTCTAGCTTGCACTCCTATATATATACACACACACACACACACACGAAGATGAAGCAGGGTCAATATTTTCTCTCAATCAAGGTAATAAAACTGGCAATCAGACCTTTAAAGGACATTTACTAGTCTGAGCAGACCATGTCAGCTGGACATGGTAATTTAGAATGTGATTAATGGTAATGTACCCTTCTTCCTTACCAGTGCAGTAGTCAGATATTTATTTGATTGCCATCTCATTTATTATTGTTGTTTTAAGATGTTTTTACCACACCATGATACGTATAGAAATTTATGTCCTTTCTGGAGGTTTTCCATGAATGACAATATATTTTATTTCACTTACAGCACCGTGAGCGCACTATACCTGTCCTCATCCTTGGAATTCTGGTCTTCATCCCAGGATTCTACCACTTGCGGATTGCCTACTATGCCTATAAGGGTTACCGTGGTTACTCTTACGATGACATCCCAGACTTTGATGACTGAGTAACATAGAGCAACGTTTTACTGGTGTTTATAACTGATCTCTGAAAAAGAGGTCTCCTCCTATATCTGCTGGCACAGCTTCAGTCAAGAGAGGCTTGACTTTCATATTGCATCTGTAAAAAAAGGCTGGTAACTTGAGCCTCAAGAATCCCATATATGGATTTATATTCTATATTTCAGAAATGGAAAAAAATTAACATTTGTAATGCTATGCTGTCTTTAGTGCAGATTAAAATTGAGGCAAGAGGATGCAAATTGAAATGTATAGATATTGGTCTGTTAAACTTTTTTACTATTGTATTTGATATGTTACTACTGTAGAATAGTTTTTTATGTGGAAAAGTATTCTGTCATCATCCCTGGGTCAGACAGAACTCTGTTTAAAGTCTGTTGAATAGCAATATATCATGACTAACCCCTCCTATGACTGGTTTCCTGCTGAATCCTTACTACTACATTCCATGGTTTATCTTTGATATTTATTACATGGTACTAGAGTTTTGATCTGTTTAAAAGGCTGATGACCATGTGCTATATAAATCTATCATTCTTTATTTATTTAATATACACTGCTCTTCAGTTCACGTGATTCCTCTTCATTGTAATCAGTTAATATCTATATCAAAGTAAGTTGCTTTTAAGTCTACAAATTAAACAAATACCTCTAGAGGAAAAGTTGCCCACTTTGGATTTTGCTAACAAACAAGTGCCCAAAAAAAAGCATTTTAAAGATATGTGGACATTGTAATGACATCTACTGCATTTGGCAGACACCTTTATCCAGAGCAACTTACACATATCTAATTTTTTATACAACTGAGCAGTTGAGGGTTAAGGGTCTTGATCCAGGGCCCAGCAGTGGCAGCGTTAGGATTCAAACTCACAACCTTCCAATCAGTAGTCCAATGTTTTAAACCACTGAGCTATCACTGGCCATCTAACTAATAAAATATATTTAATACAACCTATAAAACGTCTACTATGGTTTTATATTAAATATTTTATATTAAAATAAATTTAACAGTTAATAATTAATAAAATTAACAGTTACTTGTTGGACAGTCTAATTTGGAAGCACACACTGATATAAATACTATATGCGGCGCCTTACGCCCTCTAGTGGCTCGAAAGTGAATATATTAGGAAGGAACAAAGACGCAAGCGTGATCTTTTTTTGCTTGCTTGTTTGTTTGTTTGTTTGTTTGTTTGTTTTTGTGGTCAAGACCCAGAAACAATGTGCTTTATAAATATAAATTATAGTTTTTTACTGCAGACCTATGCTTGCATATGGAGTTAAAATTGTTTCATAATTCCAAATAAATAGATTACGATTCACAAATAAATGTTGTGAGATTTTTAAAAAATTCAACAAATTCACAAATGCATTGAAGGAGATCCACAAATATATGTTAGTAGTTTCACAAAAATAAATTATATTGACAAATATTAAAGCTGCAAGCAGCGATGAACTGGCCCTCGCACCCGGGTGCATGTTGGGGCCGGTTCTGCCCGGGGAACGCCATTCCACTTGTTTTAGCACTTATATGTTGTTAGGAGTGTATCACAATGTAAAACATGTAATTTCCTGTTGCCAGCAGGTGGCGCTATGACTACAACTGAATATTGGCGTGTAGATGTCTTCAGGCCAGGATTCGTATAAAACGTGAAGTTTGGTGCAGATTGAACATTGTATGTCTGAGTTAGTGTAAACATGACAGTTCATGTTGCCAGCAGGTGGCGCTATGAATATAACTATTGTATGTCTTCAGGCTGGGACTGTTAACAAACGTGAAGTTTGGAACAGATTGGACATTGTATGTTTGAGTTATAACAACTTCCTGTTTCATGGCGAAACATAAAACTTTGTGAGCCATTTTTCCACACTCCATTCTGGATGTAAATTTTCACCGGTTCTGACGAGTCTGCAAAGTTTCCTGAGTTTTCGGGTATGTTCAGGGCCTCTAAAATGCGATTCATTTGAGAAAAGAAGAAGAAACGGAGAAGATTCCATATGGAAAATGGAAAATGCAAACATTTTTTTTCCCTGCATTCATTTGTGAGTTTTTAAACATTGTAGCGTCAAGAGTGGACTCCGCCCACCATCTACTCAAGCTAATCGGATAACCGCCACAGTGCAGTGACCAATCGTAGCACGTTCTCGCTCCAACCAATCACGTTTTGTTTTTACAATTAGGGCGGGAACAGAGTCAAGCCTTTCGCCAGGCTCCGCACTGCGAGCCTCCGCTGACTGCGCGCGCACCTTCCCAAACGGACGAGGTATACTTGGGTATGCTTGACGCGCTCGCTGTTGTAATATTCTTTGAAACGAAAGGGGGCGACTCGGAGTAATCGTCCTATTAACCAACAGGAAGTAGCTGAGAGAAGTAGTTTGTCGGAACAACCATAGCAACGCTTACAAACAAGGCGTCTCGTGTACAGTAGTTGCTGAATACTGAGGAGGAATTGTTGTGTTTGTTGTTGACGATGTTTGTTTTCAGTAAACTTCACTAAAACCCACAGTATGAAAAAAGAGAAAGGAACCATACAAGAATCATAAAACCCAGTAAAGCTTGAGATTATCACTTGTCACATTACAACAAAATACAGGCCTAGCTATAAATATGAGAACATGTATAAAACTAAATTGAGCCTCAATTTTTTATTCATTTCATTAAGACTTTTATTAAACATGGACCATTACTTTCATTAAGTAGACTTATTATTTGTTGTAGGCTCATTTTATAAATGTTAGCAATTATTATAGACACAAGCAAAAAGTGGGAGCTTCCTGCAAAGGTCATTTCTCACATTTACACAATCAAGTGATTATTATGTTCGCTCATCAGTGCAAATGTCTCTTTATGTATAGAGACAAAAGAAAGATATTACAGAATGATCACTCTGTATGTTCACCCATCCATGTAAATGTCTCTATGTATAAAGACAAAAGAATGAGGTTTATTCACTGTATGACGTTGTAGTGTAGTGACTGTTTATTTGTGAAGAAAACATGGTTCTACCACAAAAAACTTTCAGCTTTGGCTTTATTCTTTCAACAGTATGTACAAAGCAAATCAAAATCACTATTTCTAAAAACCTTTCCATGAATTTTCTGCCATCTCTATGGTCCCACATGGATGGATCATAGAGATGTCTGTACAACCGTACCTTTCGGCAAGAGTCGCCACCAAGTCATTCATTTCCGGATCCGGCGCCACGGCAATTTACAATAAATGCAAGTTACAATAAAGGCAGGTTGCAATAAGGGCAAGTTGCAATAAATGCAAGTTACAATAAAGGCAGGTTGCAATAAATGCAAGTTACAATAAGGGCAAGTTGCAATAAATGCAAGTTACAACGCTGCGTCGAGCTGTTGTGGACGCATCGAGTGTATACCAGGCTTCATATTTGTGGATCTCATTCAATGCATTTGTGAATTTGTTTAATTTTTGTGAATCTCACTACATCTATTTGTGGATCGTAATCTATTTATTTGGAATTGAAACCATTCTAACCCCATATTTGTATCCTTTCGTTTCCCGGTTTCTTGTATAAATTGGACTAAGGTATTAGACAAAACCAGGCAACAGAGGTAGTACAAAAGTTCATCCATACAGAATCTCTAGAAAAAAAAGAGTAAATTAGGTAAGGGGGGAGGGGATTGACGGTTACGGTCAGAAACAATGGGTGAGATTGTTACTATATAGTTTACATCAGTCTCCCGCACGGGGGAGGGGGGTGTAGAGGGAAGGATACAGGGAAGAATGGAAGGGAGGAGAGGGGTGAGGAGGAGGAGGAGTAAGAGGGGGAGGGTGGAGGAACAGCACAAAGTAGACGCTGTTCATTTCATTTCACATGGCTTCTATATCTCGTGTAGTTAACTTTTTTTTTAAGCAGCTATATCCGTTCTTCAGCTGGTCGACCAGGGGTTTCCAGGAGGCGTCAGTGATTTTAGTCTACTTTAAACCGAAAAGAAAAGAAAAGGGGGAGTTGAAGCGAGAGTGCGCGCTTGTGTAGCATGTAGCGAGTTGCGTTTAGCGTTGCGCATTTGGACAACCTGTGTCAGCAGGTAAGGTCCTGTACACGAAGCCCAAACTCGCTCCGGTCAAAGGGAGAGGAAAAGCATTGCCTCGGGCAATTCCTGTGAAGAAAACCTGTTTTCCCTCTGTGTATAAAAAAGAAAAAGAAAATTCTAATGGTTCTACAGCAACACCTTATTCAACTCGGCACCTGATACTGGCGATAATGTAAAGCTCAGAGAGAACAGAGCCACGCGTTATTTCAGCTCAGTTTGCATGAGGAGGGTCAAGAAACACCTCTATCTACCTTCAAACAAACACTTTTGTTTTGTTTTGTTTTTGTAACTATACTGACCAGGACATATTCGGAAGGAACTTCTCTTGGGTATACGAAAAAGGAAAACTTCTATGGAGTGATGTATCACAGAAGGTGTAGAGCCACAGGTAAAGATACATACCATTTACACGGAAGCTACTGAAAATGCTGTATATTGTGTACGCCTGTTATCGGCATGCGTCATTTGTAGTATGTCAGTTAATGCACACGTGATGTGCATTTTAATTAAGAACACATTGTTGGCGATATATTAGCCTTAGAAAACTATAATCATCTTCCAAATGCTGGCCGTATTCCATCCAACACACCGAGTTTAGGATGGAGTGCCTTTTATACGGAATTGCCACACACCCCCATGTGGTTGTGTAAGACCGTGTTATGTTAGACCGCGTGGTTATGTTAGACCGTGTGTTAGACTGTGGTAATGTTATGCCATGTGTGCTAACATATTGCCACTGCTGGGCCCTTGAGAAAGGCCCTTAATAAACCTAAAAGCTCAGTTGTATAAATGAGATAAATGTAAGTCAATCTGCATAAAAGTGTCTGCCAAATGCCATAAATGTAAATCTAAAGCAAGTGAAACACATGTAAACCTTCTATATTTACCAGTGTTAACAGCATGTATGTTTTATGGTAAGAGCCGTGGGACTACACAATGTATGATATGTCTCATCTTACTCATGTAATATGCCTTGGTCTATATCCTTTGACGTGACTTAACAAACAGCTATGTTATCTTATTCAGAGAGATCCACTATGCACAGAACTTACACAGTAGTTTGTTTATAGGCCTGTGGTTCCCATAATGTGAGTTCTGTCAGTGAGCTATTATAAACATATAGTAAATAATAAGTACCTGCATAGTCACTTATAATATACTTGTCATTTTCAACACTGTAATATAATTACACTTACCTTGCCCTTTTTGCCTCTTGGACTGCATCTTATTATTGAATATATTTGTTACAGCTTGAGACAGGTTTATAAATGTGTGTATTCAAATATTTGTTTAATCATCAATGAAGCAGACAGTTAATAAAACTTAGTCCTTTCCCTGTTTTCTGCTCTAGTTACACATGTGCTATACACTGCCCTGTGTATATACTATGTCCTGGTCAATACTGGTTTTGCACAGGTTAAAATAGCTTTAGAAATATGAACTGATTAATCAGTATGAGGGTTGCCACTGTTGCCAAAGTCCAGGTTGCTTTGTCTCAAGACCTGTGGTACAAGATCTCCCTGGGTGTGCCGAAAGCAAAACATCACATTTTGCTTTCTTTCTGTTATTCTCATTGAACAAATGTCTGTCATGTTGTCATATTGGATCAGCATGAACCACTAGTTTGTTGAGGAGCTGCCATTAACTAACACCTGTTTCTTCTCTGGATAGTAATTCTTGTTCCTACACAGTAAAAGCATTTGGTTAAAAAAACTGTTTCTATTTCACTTAGAAGTAAGAAGCGAGAATGATCAGAAAAGTAAGGGAAACATTGTGTGAGTTCCCTGGCTTTGTTTCAGAAACACTTTTACACATGGCCTTGGGTTGAGAGTTAAAGTGTGAGGGAGGCACAAGACCATTTGCTTCACTATTGAACAATTACTGCTAGATGGATTTGACAGTAAAGCTTCTGAATGTACTGTTACTTTACAATTTGAATGATCAAACCTTGAAATAATCTGAGACCTTGAAATTAAAAGGTTCTCTTTGATATTCTGTGATTTTAAAATATTAATCCATAACATTGTGGTGCTCAGTAAGGTCATTGCACAGTAAGGCCATTAACCCATTAACTAACTGAGATTGGTGCCACCTGTTCTTTTAATAACCCAGAGATCTTGCAAATATGAATACCAACTTATCTTGGGTATGTATACTATAGACCAAATGAACTTTAGGACACTATGTTGACATCAGAGGGTATTAATTGCATTTTCCTTTTGACATCTCAGGGCTTTAACTTAAGGAGTTACTATATCACTATAAATCAATGAACCATGTCCCATTTCCATAGCACAAGTAAATAGAAGTGCAAAAGAAACAGGGGATAAGCATGGTCATACTAGTGTTGATTTCTTCATCATCATCATCAACATCATAATCATAGTAGTAAACGCGATTAAAACAGTCATGTTTCATAAAAGCAGGTGTATAGTTTGAATAAGGACATCCAGTTACAACTGCTAATCACAGATAATGTGAAAATTCTCTAACATCATCAAAATGGCATGTGCCGATAGCACCATGTAAAAATCACATGAAGCCAGAGAAAAGTAAAATGGTATATCATTTATCTGTATAACTGCAGCCTAGATTAAAACCCATACATAAAATTAACTCCTTATTTGAAAGGTCCCATAGGCTACATAGTGGCTTTATAACACATTTATAAGCATTGCATGAGTATATTATGAAGCAGTGGTGGAGAACGTATGAAAGGCTTACAGGTGCATCTCAAAAAATTAGAATACTGTGGAAAAGTTAATTTTTTTCCCGTAATTTAATTCAAAAAGTGGAACTTACATATATTCTAGATTCTTTACACATAAAGTGAAAAATTTCAAGCCTTTTTTTGTTTTAATCTTGATGATTACGGCTTACAGCTCATGGAAATCAAAAATCCAGTATCTCAAAATATTAGAATAAAGAATTTATAATACAGAAATGTTGACCTTTTGAAAAGTATATTAATTTATGCACTCAATACTTGGTTGGGGATCCTTTTGCACGTATTACTGCATCAATGTGGCGTGGCATGGATGCAATCAGCCTGTGGCACTGCTGAGGTGTTATGGAAACTGAGGTTGCTTTGATAGCGGCCTTCAGCTCATCTGTATTTTTGGATCTGGTGTTTCTCATAGATTCTCTATGGGGTTCAGGTCAGGCGAGTTGGCTGGCCAATCACAGTAATACCATGGTCAGAAAACCAGTTACTAGTAGTTTTGGCACTGTGGGCAGGTGCCAAGTCCTGCAGGAAAAGGAAATCAGCATCTCCATAAAGCTTGTCAGCAAATGGAAGCATGAAGTTCTCTAAAATCTCCTGTTAGATGCTGCATTGACTCTCAACTTGAGAAAACACAGTGGACCAACACCAGCAGATGACATGGCACCCCAAATCATCACTGACTGTGGAAACTTTACACTGGACTTCAAGCAACTTGGATTCTGTTCCTCTCCACTCTTCCTCCAGACTCTGGTACCTTGATTTCCAAATGAAATGCAAAATTTACTTTCATTTTCCCTATGATTGTGGTTGTGTGTACTGAATGAACCAGACTGAAAGATTAAAGGCTCAGGAAACCTTTGTTAGGTGTTTCGAGTTAATTATCTGATTAGAACTTTTCTCAGGTCGACATTTCTGTATTATAAATTCTTTTTTATAATATTTTGAGATACTGGATTTTTGATTTCCATGAGCCATAAGCCATAACCATCAAGATTAAAACAAAAAAAGGCTGGAAATATTTCACTTTATGTGTAATGAATCTAGAATATATGAAAGTTCCACTTTTTGAATTAAATTACAGAAAAAAATTAACTTTTCCACGATATTCTAATTTTTGAGATGCACCTGTATGTCAAAACACATAAGATGATTTGGAACATTGTCTTTACATGGGCGAGAGAACAACAACCATCAGTAATTATTATGAGTTGACTGATTCAGATATTATATTGCTGTATTTTCTTTATCCATATCTTGCAAGTTATTAGCTTGTTTTTACTAACAGCATATTCTACATGACTACATGCAGCTTCATGCGCACATATTCTTGATGCTATTCTTTGTAACTCACAGGTATATGAGGTGAAAGAACAGGCACATACCGCACCATTGGTATTCACCTTTTTATATGGTTGCTGAGCATTCCTCCCACTACCATTCTTACACCTTGCGTCTACAGTAAGTGTTTTGCAATGGTTTTAGGTGTGTACCTGTTGTGGTGTGTACGTTTGAGTGCACTCTGTAGGATGGTAAGCAATTGCCATATATGTATTATGAAGACATTTAAGTCATATTCAGTTCTAATTTTGCACTCTGGCACTCTATGTGCATGCCTGCAGAAATATTACACTGCATTGGGTAGCTTATCCTGTACATGCAAGTGCATGCCATCCTCATTGTTGAATGAACCTTTAATCCAACAAACTCTCGTTATCAGGTCTCTACAGGCAGAGGAACTATTCTTGCCCATTTTGTAGCCAAATAATACACCACAAGGGTACTTATATCTGCTCTCACAGAGCAAAGCACCAAAGTCAATCACATTCATGGAGCCACTAAATGCATCTCATGCAACACCACCTGATATGAGATAAACCAACCACTTGTGAATGATGAAAATAAAATGACAGATCCGGTTTCACATATCCATTTATTTATGATCACAGCTTATGTTTGCTGAGGAGTAAGGACAACAAACTTTTAAGGTTACCTATAAAAATTAAGCAAAACATGCCATCTGTCAAATGGATCGAAACAAACACAGTGAAGCTAGCAGTGATTGCTGACTAAAATTTGTTTGACAGCATAGTACTGATACAATTATTATCAGTATTTAATACATTTAGCTTAGCAAGACTGAGCAGCAGGAGTGGATGAGCCTCAAATATAGACAATCTACCAAACTGTAGAATCTCTGTCAAGAACTGATACTGTTAGTCTAATGGGACAAACTCATTCATATTATACATTACATGCGGATAAAAAGCTGTATATGGTGACAAAACTGTATTTGGTTACATAGTTATTTTACAGTATTATATGAATGTCATGTTCATAGCTAAGCAAAGCTGGATGCCATGTGTGGCCACTGGGCTAAGATCACTACCATAGAACTGTTCATCACCTTATAACTTTCCACAGCCATCTGTTTCACATCAGCCAGTAAGTGGTCCTCCAGGTCCTTGTGTAACTTAAGAAACACTTCAGCCTGTAACATCAATCTGGCTACTGAATGATAAAAAAAATTTCATTGGCTTGTGTTTAGCATGACTGTTGGGGAAATATTTCCGAACTTACTCTCTAAAGAGATGTGACGATTTGGCATGATTTAATTAGCCAGTCCTTTAATTAAAAGGTTAAACTTTAAGCAAGTGCTATGTCATCCTGGACAAAGAATATACAAAGGTTCCTTCAGGGTACTTCAATTGTCCATTTTGTATCATTATATTAATCCTATAATATAACATGTAGATTTATTTGACCAATGGAACTTTAAATGTCAGCAGAGGCCACAATATAAGCTCATTAGTGGCCTTACACGTGCAGAAGAAGCACACTGGCAAATACACATTTTGTATTTGGAGTTTCTCTCCCTTCTCCTGTCTCCCTTCTCTGCATGTTCATGGCTGACACCTCTTTCCAAAAGCCTGTCACAAGGCACCCTTGTTCTACAACCAGCCTGCTGATGGGACACAGAGAGAGACACGAAGCCCTACTGCTCCATTTACTTAAAACAGTGGTTTTCAGTTTCTGTCCAGAGAATCCTGTGCTCTACACATTTTTGTGTTTTTTCGTTTTGGTTTTTTTGCATTCTCTAGGACACCCAGAGAATGCAATTTTTGACCCATCAGTTAATCATTAAACCAGGTTTCACCTGCATTAGAGTAGGGTTTCTTTGGCAGTGTTTCTTTGGACTACTTCTGGATTACATCCCTTTCTTAGAAACATATTCTGTGAGGAAGATAAAATACACACCAACATTCAATTAAGAGCCTTTGAACAAATTCATTTGGTGTTGCATTTATCCAAAGCAGGAAGTTTGCAGCTCCAGGGTCTCTTGTTCAATCCTGACTTTGGGTTACTATCTGTGTGGAGTTTCACATTCTCTTCCTGTCCATGTGGGTTTTCTCCAGGGTCTCTTACTGGCTACTCTAAATCTTCCCTGGGCATGAATGAGTGTGCAGATATCTGTGTGCATAGTGCCTTGCAATGGACTGGCGTACCATCTAGTGTGGAAATGATGGGGACATGCATACATTGTGCCTGGAATAGGCTCTGGATCCACTATGACCCTGACCGCTATAAAGTGGTTACAAAATTTATGATTTACGCAAAGGAACTAACAAGTGAACACAATCTGATAATCATGGCGCTGGATATTTGTGGGTTAGGGGCATTAGGTTCAGGGGTCCAACAGTGTTGTCTTGGATTTGCACTCACAAATTCAGGTCACTAGCACAGCAGCTAAATGGTGAGCTCCCAGTTACAAATGTATCAGGTATTGCAGCCAATATCATAACTTATCAGTTACAATAGTCAAAAGTTAAAGATATCATGTGATTGAACAAGCATATTGCCCTGTATATTGTTGTATATTGCCTTATGAACATTGTCTGATATTTTAACGAACAATTTGATTTCTTCAGTTGTCTGAATAGTGAGTTAGGTGTTCATCTCAAGATGGAAATTAATTTTCCTCTCAAATGTACTGCTGCACAGTAGCCTTGTTTCGATTTGAATGATGCAGTTGCATGCAATATGGGCCAAAATATGGGCATTAAGTTTCATGTATACAACAGTCTATACAAAATAAGCAATGACAGCAATTCACACAATTCAAAAAAACCTCACTGTGGAAATATGACCACAGTGTACATACCATCTCTAGTTCATGTTGCACGTCATCCCTACCTTTCTCACACATTATTTAACTTTAACGGCATTCTTTGTCTCATAATAATATGTATCAACTAGCCCTCCAGAAATGTATCCTACAGTTGTATATGTCTTTAAATAAAAAAACACCTTTCTTATATTGACCCTCTCTAGAATTGTTGTAATTCTAGAGAGTGAAATATAATTCAATCAAATAATACATATAAATGGCCCATATGGTACATATAAAACATTCTGTTGCCAAGATATTGATATAATGTTTGTTCTCAGCTGATAAATACCATTTCAGAATGTGTGGCAGTGGAGTACTAAGGGCTGTATCATACCTGTGGTTGTTCTGGATTATATTACTCAGCCAAGGAATCTGCCTTTCCACTGAGCAGGCCATGCACTATATCTTAGCTGCAAAAGAAGGCTATAGAGATTTGAGTGTGTCCTTCCTTATTTTGAAAGTTTGCTATTTGTGAGTTTATTATGAAAATGATATTGTGAAATATACATGCCGTGTGGCTTTGTTTATACACAAGTACATAAAGCATTTCACGGCTGCTTGGAATACAGGTTCTCATCAGCACTGTGCAGCACAGAATTAATTCCTGTAAAGTATTCTAGATTCAGACTAAAGTTGCTCAGACTTTTTAAGTAGAGAAGCACGGGAAACCCAGCATGTTGAGGGTGATGTGTTTAGAATCATGTCTACACATGGAGTCTGCTTAATTTGATAATGTTTAGTCAACTCATATTTCTAGTTCTGATCTCCATTTACCCAGACCACTTAATAAATTATCTGCTATCAAACCAACAGCCAGCCAGATCTGTCTGAGTATTGTCTATTTGTGTGGTGGACTGATGTAGAGATTTAGCTGTGTTACCATCACATGATTGTAGTGCTCCATTGTTCCACCTTGATCTGTTGGTTTTGATCTGCTACCAGATCTTCTATAATGTATATTGTGCTTCAAATAATTTGTAAGTTTACGTGTAAAATGATATTATGAAAGCATTAAACCCATATCTGGCTGTTCTTTAAAGGAATATTTAACCATTGAACTGTTCCAAACCACAGCTCAGACAGTTCACTGTAATGTCAGGATGAACGTTTAATGAAAGAATGCGTGCACTTAGTATGATTTTCATACTGACTGCCAAACTCTTGTTATGGGAGATGTGTGACTGGCAAAAATGACAGCTATTTATTGTTGTGGTTTAAATAACTTGTATTTGATCATTGTTTCACTATTGTCTTACATTATAGTTTGAATCACATGATGCACCCACTCACTATAAACGAATGGTGCTACACGGTTGCATATAATTCAACTTTAGATCATAAAGACCTTACTTTTACTTTATGATAACTGTAGTATTGCCAAAGAAAACAGTGATCCAATATTTGTGTATGTTTCTCTTTTCACAGAAATGTGTGACGGTGTGTGAGCGCTTGCCATGGGACAGAAGAAAATCTGGCTTCTCTGTGTCACATTTGCTTCCTTCCTCTATCTTACAAGTAAGTACTGTGAATTTGTAATTTAATATTGTCTTCTATGTTCTAATGTAATGTTCTCTATGCTATTGTACTCTATTGTTCTTTTCCCTACTTTGTTATAATGTGCTGTACTCTATAGGCCTGGCATGGTAATTACGTTATCGACTTATCGTACGATATATGGACATGACCTCGATCATTTTTGCTGACCTCGATAATGCCCACTGTGTTTACATGCTTGTTTGTTTACATAAGAATGAATATCAGCATGTCATGTTTGGCAAGTAGAGACGGATGCAAATGCAGTTTAAGCGTTTTATTTGAGAGGCAGGCAGACCAATCCAAATCATGAATCAAAATCAGTAAACAGAGCACAGGCAAGGTGATCAACAAACAGCAAAAACAAGGATAATCCAAAATACACGAAAAAGAAAACAAAACCAGATCTACACACGCTACATGCTGATGGCTTCTGCACACAGCACTCGACGGCAAGTTTTTTAGCCATTCGCACTGCTTCTGGCCTCTCGTCTGCTCTAGGGCTGTCAAATTAAAATCCAAATTTCAAATACTTGTCAAATTTAAGATAAAAATGCGCATTCAAATGCAAAAACTGCTTTTGAATTTAAGATGTGTAGCAATCACTACACAAGCACAATATTTTATTAAACACAGTTTTATTTAGAACATACTGTTGGAAAAATGACACGCAAGATACATTAACAAGTATTTTGAAGAAGAAAAATCCAGAAAGAATAGGTTTAGTGTTTCAAATAATCTAGCCATAGTCAATAATTTCAGGAACTGAGCTGCTTAAGATGCATGAGCTGAAGCTGAACAGAGAATAAACAGCAGTAAACTGAAACACTTTACTAGCAGGTTAATTAACTCACCCAAACGTATCCATACACATATGAGATTAATCAGACATATGCACAAGATAAATCTAACATGACCACTTCCTTTTTTACAAAATGACACGAATGCACAATTGAACTTGAAGGCGCTAGGTAGAACGGGTAAGTCACGTTATGAATACACTCTTTCCGTAACAATGCACTAGAACATGGATAATGACTAACTAAAGCATAAAGAATTCACAATATTGTATTACAGTAGTGTACTCATTGTAATGCTCTTATTTCAGGAGATCAGGTTTTCACAACAAGGGCAGTTTTCACATGTTTTTGTTGATACGTGTTTAAGTTAATATATAAAATGTGTGAATGTTTGGTTTAATTTTTGCATTTTCTCATCAACTAAAATGCCATCGACTAACACTTGATGCCATATTAGTCAGAGTAAAATTGACTAAAATTAATAAAAATGACAACAAAATATTGACTAAATTTAAAGGATATGTTTGTCAGAAGACAAAAACTATGCCATTATATTATCGTTATATCGGTGGCAAAAAATTGTCTTAAAATGACAATAATATCGTTTATCGCAATTATTTCTGGGACAATATTTCATCCAATCAAATTAGTTATTGTAACAGGCCCAGTACTCTATACATCTTTTTGTTTTGTTTTGCTAATGTTACTCAAGCACTTCCTACTGCTCTACTATAGTGCATTACCTGTCACTATGCATTACTTTTCTCTACTCCCAAATATTCTATTTCACAGTATTACCCACTTATCTTGGTTTACATTCCTTATCTCATCTTTGTCCCCTATTCTCTTTCACCACTTACAGTGGGGAATTTTTTTTATTAACATTTTCAATTAAATAATCCATAATATAATAAAAAAATTAAATAACAGAAGGTTTTAGAAGTTTGAAATATTGAAAAAAAGAAAATAAACGTTCAATATCTTGAATATTTAATATTCAAGATTCTGCTTTATTTCTAGCTCCCTGTTTAAATGTACATGTATGTGATCTTTATACAAAAGATCACATTTTCCTTATGCCTGATCTCTTCTACTGAAACATGCGTTCAGACGACACTCCGAAGGATTTGATCTAAAATGGATCATAAGGTTTTGCACAAACTTTTGAAGTCCACGGCAGCTCGAGTGCACACTAGCATTAAAGCAAAAAGGGGACATACCAAATACTAAGAAACTCTTAAATTCATGTAAATATTTCAGCAATTCTACTTTTTACTCAGGTTGTTGTCATCAATAATATAATTTGTAATAAAAATTGTCATATTAAATTAGAAAAGAATTTTTACGAGTAGTCTAAGACTTTTAGAGCCCACTGTAGTTTCTCCTACCTTTTCTTTCCTCACATCATTATTTATTCCTCCATGCCCTTTGTCTGGATGCTAATTCTATTTTTCCTTGTTTGCCCTCCTTGATTGCCACCCTCTCCTATTTTTCATTTCAAATCATATTTGGATATCAGAATTTAACACTTAACAGGAGTGTCTGTAATCGTAATAAACCAGGGAAGGCTGTGGTCTGTGGATTCAGCTGAACCAATTTAACATAAATATTCTATGCGGGATCAGCCAGCATTGTACCAAACCATAATGGGGGAGGAACATGAGACAGAGCAAGAATGTGTTTAGGGCCCAAATCTGGCCACAAAAAATATATTATGCAAATCTGAATTTTGATCAGTCTGGGGTTTAGGCTCTCCCCTTTAGTCAATGCAGGGCTCATTGTCTGTGCCAGGGGGAGCGGTATGCTGATAGGTCACAGGCCATGTGTTTACAGCAGTCTGAGGAGGGGGTGTGTGGTGGGCCATACTGATCTCTCGCTTTAACAGAGAGCATCATCTTTGAGAGATTAGTTCTAATCTCAGTTCTAGACAAAGTGAAGGACCTCTGGCAACAGGGGAAAGATGACAAGGTTAACAGCTGGCTGAAATAAGATTGCAATTTGTCAACATGAAGCATGGCGGTCTACAAACCTCCCCTGTGAAGGCCTGGTTGATAAGACTTTCAGCATCTTAATGCCTCTTACTGTGGATCTGAGGGGAGAAGTGTGTAGCTTGTTCTCAGGTTTGTATGGATGTTTGAACATGCAGGCTGAGGTTGTGTGTGTGTGTCTGTGTTTGTCTTATCACAGATCCCTCATTAAGTGCTGAAACGGTGGTGAAAGGAAGAGTAGGGGGGACTGTAGAACTGGGCTGCACCCTCACCTCTTCATCAGATGGGGTCATGACTCCCAATCTATTCCCTCTGCACGTGGTTGAGTGGGTGCGTCTGGGCTACAACGTCCCCATTCTTATAAAATTTGGAGACTACACGCCACGTGTGCACCCAAATTATAAAGGTGAGTTATTACTTCATTTATGCCCCACCTTTTAGATGCTCATATCTAAAGAAGTCATTAAAGTAAGTAAAGTTGCAATTCAATATGTATAGCACAAAGGTGTTTAGTTTATTTATATTATAAGATGGATTATGGCAGGGTTGAAATCAACAGTAGAAGCGTGCTGAAAAGAGATCCCCTTATCTCTTGTGTAGAGCATGATAGTGCTTGTTTAGTGAAAGATGTGTAGACACTATAAAGGTTCCAAGGTAACTCAGGATAAGAACACCTTTTACATTAGCTTTGAAGGCCATTTGGATGCTTTCATTTAGGGATTTTTTCCCCAAGACAACTACTTTAATGAAAAGACAACTTGTTTTCTTGATGATAGTGTGTGCATGGGTGTGTGTGTTTATGTGTATGTTCGTGGGTGTATGTGTATAAGGATTTGATCATGGAAATAATATCATCAAATAGGTGATCCAGCCCAACTGCCCTGTAATTACACTGAGTGTGTCTGTGTGTGGGAGAGATGGCACTAGAAGGGAAGGGGAGGAGGGAAAAGCTTTTCTGGATGCAGTACAGGAGGGTTACGATATGTGCAGCCTGTGGGGGAGGTGGGTCTTCAGAGGGCTCTGGATTAAGCAGCATGGGGTTAGCAGTTTGGGGGGGATATATTGGGCCACTGCTGTCTGGGTTATTATTTTGATCCTGTATGTCTGACCCACTAAGAGAAGGATTTCTTTTTGCTGCAAACATGAAATTATGAAGCACAGGACATAATACACTTCTTAATCCAGAAATGATAATCAGGCATTGTCTCATGAAGAACAAAAGACAAACATCTGTCATTAACTCCCAGAGGCTTCCCTCCCTTTGGCTCCCTGACAATAACCCTCACCACTTCTTCTACTTAAGCAAACTCCTATCCTAAGCCTTGGTTCATCTTGGTTAATGCTGTTTACTTTGATGGGCTTTTATTTCATCTGGGCAGGTTTTGATCAGAGAGAAAATGATAATTTCCTTGTTTCCCCAGTGGGCCATGGCACAGATGGGGCTCTGCCTGGCCTGCACCCGTGCTCTGTGCTATCACTCATACAACCCCTTTAGGGAGAGCAACTGATGTAACGTCAATTCAGATCTGTCAGCAACACTTAAATAATGAGCAAGGAAATGAGGCACAATATGGTTATCATGCAAGTGTCCAAATATCAATACTACTTCTGAATTGAATTAGGAAGGTGCAGTGAAATAGGAAGTGGGCACTACAGGAAGAAGAGTAAAGACAGTCGTGTTTTAAGATTTCTCATTTTGGATATATTTGACGCAATGTCATAAATTCCCCTCTGTGAGAAGGCAATGCCATAATTCTGTTTTTCCAGTTAAGAGATCAAAAATTTGCAATATTGCCTAAATGCAATATTACCCTGATAATACAATAAGTTAAGCAGTTATTGTTATATGCTAAGTTTATATCACATGCCTACAGTTATCAATGATTTTCAACCACAGACAGTTTTAATAATAAACCTGGTTCAGATTCAGGGCCAAAAGTTATTAAATTATTTCAGTATTTGCCATTTCTGCTTGACAAAACGTGAGCCAAATAAAAAAAAATATCCCGTGGGCTACCTGATAAGCTCTCAGGTGAGTCTCGGACTAGCATAAGGGCTAATTGCATTGCACTAGTCAGAAACCAGGTGCCTTGGCTACTGATCATGTCATGGCACTGCTGTGATGACTAGAGAGACCAGATAAAGAGAGCTATACTACAGGATCCAAAAAGATACAAAAAAGAGATGCAGTGTTTAAAATTTTGTTTCTGTTTTAATACAGGTAAGTGCAAGTTTACTTCATAAGTTTAATACTTAAACACCCTGGTATATAAGTAACAATTCTAGTACTGATAATTGTGCAACTTTGCCTTAATATCATGGCAGTCATTAAGGTTTTTCCAGGGTCAGAAGTAATATATAGAAATCATGTGATTTTCATGGGTGAAAATGTGCATTTCTTTAAGTTGTAGCGCTACCCTGGATGCTTAGCCTATGTTCCACTGTCAGAGTCTGTTATCCTAAGCAAAGGTAGATCAAATATCCCCCAGCACAAAGGAAATGAAGGAGAAGGCCCCCTGTAAGGGGTGGGGAGTGTAATTCTGTCAGGCCAGGTCTCTATCACTTTGTGGTTTTAACCTTTTTCTCTTTTTTTTCTTTTGCACCATTTGTTCCCTTTTTAGTCCCTTGCCTTTTAAAGGCCAGTTAAATGTATTGAGAAGTCAACTTTGTTTCCCCACTAAACCGTTTGTGATTTTCACTGCTTTGTCTTAAGTTGAGCCATGGTACCATTCCTCCAAAGTCTTGAGTGCCTGCCATACCACAGAACATGAAAAGACTGCTCTTGTATAGACCAGGTTATAAATCATTGAAAGAATAGTCCTTCTCAGTCCCACCCACCCCTCACTACCCAGTCATTTGTGGCTAAATTCTTCAATTCCTCAATTTTTTTTACTTAAAAAAACTTTGCACCTTTCATGGACTCTACCATTCTTGCACCTTACTTAAAAAAATTCACAGATTGTTTACCATGTGTTTAATCAACACATAGAAGTGACTGAGACAGACTATTCAGACCTATTATACTGTTCAAACTGGACCAAATAGATTGTTAGCCAGAGGATGAAGTAACTAGACTAGACTGCTATTGTGTTTGAGCTCACTGTGCTTGGTCTTACATCCATGGGGAGGATCTGTACCTGGGAATGCAATCGGAGAGGGAATGGCACAGTTTCTGTGTGTGAAACTACTCATGGGTGACCATGGCAGTCATTAAGGTTTTCCCAGGCTCAGAAGCTTGGCTTTCTGGACATCTTGGCCTCTGTTTAAATACACACTTGATCTGAATTGTCAGTGGTTTAAGAGCAAAATAAGTCCACTTATTAATGTGGTCCAAGTGTGTGGTAAGAAATAGCATATTGCCTAAGGAACTAACTAATATGCATGAGGAACTGACTATTTTCACTGCCTTGAAATCTAGACTGAAACTTGGGCACTAAACTTGGCAATCATTTACTACCTTGTGAATACTCAAGACATAGAAATATTCTGGAGTCACATGGTCATATCAGATTACTGACTGTTGTTTAGAGACCTTTAAATGGTTTCAAATAAAGCTTGCCGTTTGAGCAATGCAGGTTTGTTTTTGTTTTTTTAATCAATTTAAGTAACACATTTCTCCAAAGTGAGGTCAGTACACTCAAACTATTAAACACAGCTAACTGAAGCACTAATAATTCAATTAAACTCTAACACAAATTTGCAAACTTCATTCACATTATTTCCTAGAAGTGACATGCAAAACACCTAAAACCAAGTATCTATGTTTTGAAAACAATTTTGTAGCCACTTATAAACCCATATTTCTCAAAAGCTAGAGTGAATTTTTGACAGTTTTCACACAATTCACAAAAGTGTGTGTGCCAGTTTCCACAACACTGGAACAAATTTATAAAGTTTATCTTCACACACCTAATTTACTTTTACCATTCCATTATTCAGCACTGATGTAAAAGTGGATTGTAAACATATATCTATGTTTCCTAATAGTGTGTCTTCTACCATATTCTTCTTTTCTATTGCTTCTCTATTGCTGTAGATGGAAAGCATATGAAAGAAACCAATAACTGTCCCTGTGATTTTTGTGGAAGAAAAGCTGGATTTCTTGTAGTTACTTTAGCCAGATAGGTATTACACAAACACTTATATTTAAAATGCATGAAAACTGGCAAACATGATTAAAGAATTGTAAAATGTTACCTCTACTTTTCAAAAAAAAAAAAAAAAACATATAAAATTCAGTAAAACAAATTTATATGTTGAAAAAAAACTTCAGTAGTGCTTTGTAACTGTCTGATAAATATGTTTTATCTTTAATGTACTTGTATGATTATGGCTGAATGCCTTATTTAATCAAAAGATGACCTGAGAAGAAAGCAGTGTTTTAGTTTGCAGTGGACTTGCACTGTTCTGCATAATTAAGTGTTTGATGGTTATGTTCATTGTTTGAAGAACTGTCTTGTAGTCAAGGAAAAAACTGTAAAGGTTAGCCATGTTGATCTATGTCTGTGAGCAGTGTTCTGCTATTAGCCATGTACTTCCTAGCCTTAGCCTGTTTACTGGTGCAGTGAGACAGTGAGAGAGTTCACTGTAATCTATCTCATGACAAAGAGCCATTCATGGGAGGGTTTAACTGATTAGTACCGAGCAGTAGAGGATTGGGGCTTTCTGATTTTGAAGCAAAGCAGAAAGATGAGGGGAGGCGCTAAGGTTTTTTTTGGGGGGGGGCCTAGATGTTTTGTTTCATTCAAATCCAAACATATCCCAAAATGCAACTAGGCCACGACTCCCGTTAAACTCACACAGGGTCGAACAAAGAAAAACGAGGCTCCAAGCCACCTTTACACAATGATCCATCGTTTTCCATAGATTGCTGTGTAGGGACAGGACTCCACCATATAGGGGCTTTATTTTATGTATCAGGAAGACCCCACAGATATAACAAACACATTTACAGTCCACTGCCTGCAGACAAAAATTGGATCAATAAGGATAACAAAACAAAGGGAAACTTAATAGCTTATAGTAGTCTTCACCACTCACAGGTGATACAATGTGTATTTGAGCAGAAATTTATACACAGAGTATATCTAATCATCAAGAAATAATTGTCAGTTATTTATGGAAACAGCTTTTGGTACTTAATTTTGATTAGAAAAAAAATGCATGTATGCCGTAGCATCTTGGGGGTTTATGCTGCCGTCTAAGTAAGGGCCCCTTACATCCGCTAATCTACACCCTTAACTGTGTATTCGTATTAAATTTCATACTGAAATTTCATAATAATGATCGGGGGAGATATCATGTTATATGTGGGTGGAAAAATAAATAGGTGAGTGAAAATGGAATAACAAGGAGAGGAAAGAGAAAATGCAAACAGGTGAAAGAGACAGTAATAAAAAGTATAAAAAGACAGAAATAACAGTGTTAAAAGAAAGATATTGCATGGTATAAGAGCTTAATGGTAAAAAAAAATAAAAAAATTAGTGAATTTATGAGTAGGAAGTAGAGTAATGAAAAGAAAAATATCAAGTAAAAAGGGAATAGAAAATACAGAATGCAAGAAAAGCAATGGAGCAGATAGTTGCTGAGAAGGAAGGCAAAGCCCCATCTCATTGTCTTTGTCTGAGATTCTTGTGCTTTGATTGGTCAGGCCTGGATGACCTGGCCACCATGCCAATAAAACAGTGTGCAGACTGATGGATGTGTCTGGAGAAAAATTGCGGGGACAGAGAGGTCAGACTTCACTGAGTGCACATTGATCTTGGAGGATTTATTGATCCAGAAGTTCCCACTTAAACCTCTTAAGGAATTTCATCACTGTTATTGCAGTTTAGTATTGTAGTTTTATTTTTATGCACTTATTAGCATATGATAAAATTTGTAAATATTCAATGTGGAAATATTGATACGTGCCCATATTTATTTGTTTTGAATTAGCCGAGGATATTTTCTTGATTTGAAATGCTTAACAGACAAATGTGCTCAAAGCAAAAAAAATACCCAAACAACCTTTTGTCAGCTAAGGGCAGATCTTTCTTTCTTTCCTTATTTCTCTCTCTCTCTCCTCTCTCTCTCTCGCACACTCACACATACATTCCCCTATGCACCCTCTTTTTCCTTTCAACCTTATTTGTCATGATCCTTTAGCCAGTTTAAATCAAAACACAGCCTTTTCTATCCCACACGTCATTAAAAAAAAAAAACACAGCCACAAACACTACCCGCCTCATGAGCCTGCCTTTCTCCCAGTCCTTTTGCCCTGTTGTCTTTCTGCAGCAAATGAATTCAAATCCAAACTCCCCACCCCTGGGTCCATCACTATGGTAACCTGAGAATTAAGCAGGGTGGTGAGGAGCCTCACTCTCCGCCCATTGATGGACGGCCACACCACAGCAGGAAAGGGTTAAGTGTCCAATAGGTTTATATTCCCAGTACAGTAGTTGGTGCATGTGTAGCCAGGACTGAGGATATTGCACATTCAATTATCTTGTATGTGTGTATTTACTGTATGCAGATTTATACTCACTTTTGTGTGTAGTGAACCTGAATTAAATTGTTAAATGTATTAAAGAAGCCCCCCTTTCTGTATTTCAGAATGTAATTTCATGTAATGTCGGTAAAGGACTAGAAACTACATTTCCCATCAGCCACGGCACCATGTCACATCACATCACCTGTTTCACGTTTATCTCATCAGCACTAGTGTGCATATATTATTGATGTCACGAGAACCGATACTTCGGTACCAAGTCAGTACCAATATTCTTAAAACGTGACGGTACTTGTTTTTCTGGAGTAGCGTTGGAACCAATTCTAATGGAGGTACCAAGGTTGCAATTCTTCCGGACTTGATGGGGGCAGCAAATACACACAAGTGTTTTAGTCGGCCCACAAGTGGTGAAGAAGAAGAACAACAACTACAAGCACACGGGAAAACTACAGAAGTTTAGCTCCACCGCGACTCATTGAGAGGAAAGGTAGTATGGAATATGGAAATACTTCGCATATGAGGCGCGTGACAACAAACATATAATTGAATCTGTGAAGCCAGTGTGCAAGCGATGCTATCATTCATTTCAAACGCGAGGAAACACCTCAAATTTGACGAAGCACCTGAAAGACAGTCCGTATATTATGTTTGTTTGAGGCAGCTGGCATTGTAGCCGTGAAACCAGCTAACGTTATGCTCCATGTAATGTTTGCAATAGACAGTTATTTGTTAACAACGCTAACACATTGCAGTGTTATAAACCAGGGGTTCTCAAACTTTTCCAGGACAAGGCCCCCCAAATGGCATTAACATTTGACCGAGGCCCCCCTTTTGCAAGATGTCTTTATAAGGAGGCTGCAGCCCCCACTTTGAAACCCACTGTTATAAACTACCTCCTAATGGGCCACCATGCATCGCCATTCAGCCTGTGTCCTGTCAACTAAATGTAGCCTAATGTCACTAATAATTATTCAAATGTTCATGCTTTTAATAAATCCTTTTGGCCTGCCACCATATCAGTGAATTTAAACTAATGCTTGCATTCAGAGTATAAGGTCTGTGTGCGTGTGTGCGCATGTGTGTGTGTGCACGCGCGTTTAGGAGTGCTGCACCTCCACTGTAGCCTCCACTCATTGTCAGACAGTGTTTGATAACTAATTTCCCTCCCTCTCTCACTCTCTCTCTCTCTCTCTCTTTGCCAGTATCAGCCAGAGGAGGATGTACTCCAGGAGAGTTTCTAATGTCATTTTTTAAATTTTATTTTTATACAACACCGTGGTATCACTTTGTTATCGAGTATCGTGCACTTTTGGTGGTATCGGTACCAGCTACTAGATTTTTGGTATCGTGACATCCCTAATATATATAATCACGTTCAGCACTGCACTGTTGTCTTGCGTTGTTTGTTCTGTCTCTATATATATATATATATATATATATATATATATATATATATATATATATATATATATATATATATATATATATACACACACACATATATGTATGTATATATAAACATATATATATATATATATATATATATATATATATATATATATATATATATATATATATATATATATATATATATATAAAATCATATTACACTTGTCCTCGTTTTATGTAAGTCTTGTATGGTGTTTTGTTTGATACTTTCTTAAATGTTAGGGATGCACCGAATGTTCGGCAACCGAAATTATTTGGCTGAAAATAGCAAAAAAAAGAAAAGGCCGAATAAATTTGACCGAACAATGACGTGTTTGACGACGCGCCAGATAGCCTAGCAACCAGAGTGAGATGCGCAAATTTCACGACCTCCACTTCCGGCAACGCGCTCAGAACGATGAGGGGGTGCGCGCATGCACGAGCTATGTGCACGAGCGCATGCTCTTCGGATGTTGACAACTATGACATTGTTTACTGTGGACACGTGCGTTTGTTTTGTTTCTGTTCCGGAGTATTCTGTCACATCGCGAGACATAAGGGAGTAGAGTACGGAAGCAGGTAAAGACGTATTTATTTAAGGGAACATAACATTAACAACGTATCTAACTATACTATATCTATTATAATACTCCGCGAGGTGTACAGGGACGCGAGCGGTATGTATCCCGAATATAATCAGCCGTATATAACCGAATAGAACCATTTTTTGCACTCGTCAATTCACTTTTTAATGCACTTTTTTGTTGTAGGCTTCAGAGTGTTACATTCTTTCAGCAGTCAGTTATAGGCCTAACACAGGCTATTCAAGGGGGGCTCAAAGATGACCAGATAAAAATATTTTTATTTTACTAATTTATTTATTTAAAGTTATATTGTGCCTTGTTGGTAGCCTATGCCTGCTGGAATGAAGAAAAAATGTTCAGTGTTAAATAAATATTTTGAAATTGTAGTTTTTGTAATTGATTTTTTTCTTTGAAAAGCAAGACAAAATAGTAAAAAGCACAGTTTGACTATTTAATTTATGCAGTGGTGAAAAAAATGGAAAAATACATGGAAAAAACCCCCCAAAAAATGTGTTCGGTATTCGGCCTTCCGCCAAGTTTTTCATTCTATTCGGCTTCGGCTTCGGCCAAGAATTTTTCATTTTGGTACATCCCTATTAAATGTTTCACTGAGATTCTGCATTTGCATCCGTCTCTAAATCAATATTGTGACACTAGTATTCCCTGTACACCAGTTCAAAAGGACTCGGTCAGTTCCTTTGCGCATGTATAAGTATTTATGTCTGTATACAGGTTTATGCTTATTCTTGTCTTAATTTTACTTGGCAGGCTTTTAACCTTTTTGTGGCGGTTCTGTGCTGTTTTTCAGGGATCAGTTAGGAACTTTGACACTTTTAAGACTATTTTGGCATTTCTAATTATAGTCTGCTCAGAGTAATCTTTACTGCTGTTTATAAATAAAACAGGGAGGAAATGGTATGAGCCGGGAGGAGCTCAGATGAGAGATAAGAGCAAATCCCGCCCATGCTTCAGCAGCTTCACCTGCTGTGACATCTGTAAATGTTTGCCCCTCTCCCTGCTCTTTTAATAACCACCTTCTCGATCTGGCACCCATATTTATTAGAACATAAACAGACACTCCTTTTAAGAGATGCCTCTGTTAAACTGCTTTAGGGGGATGGGAGTAGAGCTTTTATCATGCAGCATCTAACCCCAGTGAGAACATAAACATTTACACAGAGAAATGGGTCTGGGGCTAAGGGTAATTCAGAGTCAATGTATAATAGAACCTGAGGTTATAAGATGCTTGATTGTCAGAGTTTTCTACCGGGGGGCAGTCTGTGGAGGATAATGTCCCTTAGGTCTCTGTATATTGTGTTATACTGTGCTATGTTTTTTGAGTGAAAAAGGCTGAAATAAATGAATAAGATTATTGCCAAGAATGAATGTCATGAAGCACTAACTACCCACTTCTACATACAAGCTCACAGATGTCCACAATTGGTTAATGCTGCTCTGATGGCTGTGGCATTGTTCAGAATCAAATTCTTATTATTTTCTAACAATAGGATAAACATTTTTTGTGCCACTCAGGAGCCTATAAACTTTTATTGTACAGTAATAGTCTTGGTTTGTTTTATCATCTCATGGTTAGTAGGGGCATGTTGAAGTTTATATAAAAGTCTACAATATAATAAAATGCTTTTGCTGGTCTTAGTGTGCTGTGGACATTATACAACAAAATACACAAACACAATGGGTAATAATGTTTCTGTATACTTTTTTTGCATCATTATTTGAAACAGTATGTCTTTGACTTTGACTTATACCTCAAGCCATTAGGGAAACTGTAGTACAACTGCTAATGTGGCAGTTGAGTCTACCCAGCTAACTCCTGCACTTGTAATGTTCCAGACATGGAGTTAAACATTTTACTTTTGAAGGTCAAGAAAAGCCTACTGTATATGTAGTACATTTCTCAAGCCAAGACGAAATTGTTTCACAACAAGTTTCAAGGTGTTTGTGGCACCACTATGGGTTTTGGGTTGCATTGAAATCCAAGCAAAAGAGTAAATGTCTCCTGCCAGCACACAATCATCTCCTCTAGTGTTGTCATTTAAAAACTTCAAAAAGTTTTTAAAAAGCCATCAGCATGAGATAGTGAGGCAGCGAGTATAGATGTGGGATGGAAGGGCCTATGAGAGGAAAGGAGTATACAGTGATTTTTTCTACACAGTCATTCACTCATAGAATGAAAAAATTTATTGCCTTCAATAAAATGATCATATCCTGTCCATTAGTTCAAATTCCACAGTGGCATGTGTAATTACAGCATTGTGTGATTCTGTGTATACTTGCAGCTTCCACAATGACTGCAATTTACTGTTCTTTCTTAAATCTGGCTTTCTTTTTCAGTTTGTCTGAGTTATTGATTTCAAACTAAAGCACAATAGACTTTGTCTCAAGCTAAGTGTTTAGATATTTTTATATGTTTGTCAGGGGTGTTTAGGTTTTTTGTGAGAGTGCAGTTATACAAATTCTGCATTCTCAACTTCAAAATACAGTGTTGGCTAGGCTAGTGAGGCCGCCCCGTTGATCTCTGCTGTTGGCTGGGCTGGTGAGGCCGCCCCCTCGGCCTCAGCCATTAGCTGGTTTGTGGAGGCCACCCCCTCAGGCTCTAGCATAAGCTGCACTGGAGAGGCCACTTCCTCTGCCTCTGGTGTGATCTCTGCTGTCGCACTGCTGCCTGTGTTCAGCTGACTAGGCTTGGCTGATGCACAGGTTGTAGCCCTCCTCCAAATATTTTTTGAGGGAGCCCAGCCTGGAACTGGTCCAGGATAATCTTGATTTGATTGAACTCCCATTGATTCTCCTGGATCTGCTTGGCCTGGTCAGGCAAGATTTGAATCAATTCCACTGCATCCATGGTTGGGTCTAGCATTCTGTCACAGATTGGTAGGAGACGGATGCAAGTGCGGAGTCTTTCATTCAAAGTGAACACACGTGAACAAGAATTAAGACTACTTAACATAAACACACACACAAACTATACAGACATGAAACACACATGAACATGGCATGGATATAATAACATACAGCGACGCTACTCACTACAGAATCTAGACAGAGTGCTATACAAAACATGACTTAAATACTGGTGTTCATTAACGCAAAATGTGAATCAGGTACAAACAGTCATGTGACGTGAGTGTTGTGCTCAGGTGGCTGATGGGAATTGTAGTCCTGCTGTAGTCCTGAAAGGGGGGACCTTTCAACAGGATAATGATCCTAATCACTCTAGCAAATCCACCAAGGAATGGCTCATAAAGAAGAAATGGAGGTTTGTGGAATGGCCTAGTCAAAGCCCAGATTTGAATCCCATTTAAATGTTGTGGGGGGATTTGAAATGGGCAGTTCATGCAAGAAAACCCTTAAACATCTTGCAACTTAAAGAATATTGTATGTCAGAGACTGGTGGAGAATTATGCAAAATGCCTATAAAGTTATTTCTGCTAAAGGGGGCAATGCTAGATTCTGAGGCCAAGGGTGTACTTACTTTTTCACAGAAGAATATTACATCTGTTATTATTTCTGTTGAATAAATGATTGAAAAAGCTGATTTTCCTTGTGGTTTTTTTCAAGTATATCAACTTTATTAATAGGCACTGTTTTAAAGAGGATCAAATGTTTGCTTGTCCAAATATGTCAAAAGAGCTAACAATTTCCATGGAGTGTACTTAATTTTTCATGTGACTATATCAACAATTGTTTTGTTATATTCTGCTGTTCACTGTAGTCATATGAGTACATTGTCATGTGTATGGATCATGTGTTCAAAGTTCTTGCAATAAATATCTCCTGTTCTTGTGTATATTTTCAAATAAAAATTTCTGAAGTTTTTATAGGTGTTGTATTTTTCTTATTCATTTTGCTGTCTCTCTGGCTTACTCTCTCTCCTCAGGCCGTGTGTCTCTGATACGGGGAGCGTCTCTAGTGGTTGATGGCTTGACTCTGGAGGATGAAGGCTGGTTTGAGTGTCGCATACTTTTGCTGGACAGAACAGCTGATGAGTTCAGAAATGGCACATGGACTTTCCTGTCAATCACAGGTATGATTCCTCACAGCTTGAGAATTTAGCCTGAACTGATTTAGCCTAGACTGATTCGGTTTGTGGTGGATTCTGAGCCCATGGGACCCTGCAGGGGGGGTACACCCAAGATAGGAACACCAGTCTATCTCATCATGACTACACACACATTCAGACTTAGGGGCAACTGAGAGTCAGGAATCCACATACTTGCATGGTTTATGAGAGATTGGTGGAAACCCATGTGGATATGGGGAGAATATGCAAAACTCCACACAGACAGTAACCCATGCTCATTTATCAGTGATTTGAGCTAGAAAGTAACATTTGAATGTTCCACCTTAGAAAGCAGTGTGTAGAGATAATAATGATTTAAATTACAAAAACAAATGTTAAAAATGTTAGAAATATACACATTTCATACATTTATGTTTATACACATACTGTATATGCTGCCAGTATAAATGTTGTATAAATCTTGTGATTTATACATAATGCATATGTAATAAAGTCTTGCAAGTGTAAGTGATCTATGTGATTGTCTTGTGATACAAAGCTTTAAGCAGGGATTTATAACAAGAAGAGGCTGAACACTTCAAGTACTGCAGTGTACATGAGCGTTTTACACAATGCTGTGTATTTTGGCACTATGCTAACAACAGTGTTTGAGCATGCTGTATCATCTGAAATGTGTGTGTGTGTGTGTGTGTGTGTGTGTGTGTGTGTGAGTGACCAAGAGCAACACATTTTTTATCTTTCACATTCACACATTTTTGCTTGTTTTTTCATTTTGTTTTACTCACATCCCCAAGACACTCACACATATTTTTAAAACATCAGTGCTCGTGACAGATCTCTTCACATTACAGCTCAGAGCTCAAATGAGGAGTCTTGTCTTATTCGCCTTTGACTGGTCGCCTTTGAGATGTTCTTCCAAAACTTTTGCTCACATATTTTATATTAAATAGTGCCTGTTTGTTTTCCAAGTTATGAATGGCTCTATGCATTTGGGAAATCTTTGTTTTGTTGTTTTGTGCTTAATGGGTTTAGTCATGCTTTACTGATGGCTATGATTACTTAATCATTTGTGATTGGACCAAAGTGAAAAAACAGATGTTAAAAGTTTTTATTATATGTATATGTGATTAGATAAATATTGCAGGTGTGTTTGGCCATATAGGTAGAGTATAATAGTTCTCCATTAGCTAAAGTCTGCATGAATTTTTCCCCTTTCCTCTTCACTGTAGCTCCTCCAGTGTTTATAAAGATACCCCCTTCCTTTGTGGAGGTCCTTTTGGGGGAATCTCTCACCCTTAGCTGTGGTGCACATGGCAACCCAAAACCAAAAGTCATCTGGAGAAAAGAGGACAACACACTGGTGGAAGAAGACAAGATTAAGGTAGTAAACTAAAGATTGCTTAAAAGACACAATTGCAGAGCATGGTTTGCTGATTTGTGAAATGCTTTTATCAGTGTAAACCCATCATTTGCTGGCCAGCAAACTCAAACTCATTAAACTCTCGTTGTGTAGCTCTCACTATTAGTAAGAATTACTTGGCCTCAAAGTCAGTTTGGCAACAACAAATTTATGCACAAGTTAATATTACAGGATGGCAGGTATTAAATTTTCAGGGGCATGTTTCTGCCATTTCAAGTCAAAATAAAAGTGTTTGAGTGTTCTCAAAATGATGTTTCATATTGGATTTTCACCATATTTTTATACATATAATGCCATAATTAGCATTCAAAGAATATCTGTGAAAAGTGTAATGTCTAAACTTTTGCATTCATATCATATTTTGAGTTTTGAGTGATTTTTTGACACATCTCACCACCTTAAATCAGTGTTATATTTGACACCAAATTAGAAATACATTCAGTTTACCCTTGTGGGATTTTCTTAAAGATCTGAATAGGCCTCAACTATTGACTTCAATTGGACTTTATATGGTTTCATATTGTTTCTTTCTCTTTGCATCATTTTCACAATTATTCCCAAATCCCACAACACACCCACCAACTAACTGCCAAATTTATCAGATTACACACACAAATTACCACTCTCTGTTTGGGATCCTAGAAAAACAGCACTAGAGAGGTCAAAATTAACTTTAAAATTATACCTATAATAAATGAAATGTTACATGCAGTGGAAGATTAATATAATAATAGGAAACATAGGGGACCAGTCAGATTCAACATAGTAAAAGTCAAAGTAGAATTACATGCATTAAATTGTTGTAGTACTTAAATAAATTAATCAAAACAATTGTTGAAACTGAGATATGCATGTAACATTTCTCTTTTAACTATTGACATTGTTGTTCCCATCAGGTAATCAATGGAACCTTATCTTTGGTCAAGGTTACCAGGGAAACAGCAGGAATGTACAAGTGTCACATATCCAACTCTGAGGGAAACTTGACTCACATTACCCAACTACAGGTTAAAGGTCAGTGATCCTGACTCATCCATGTGAGGGAACAAAGCAAGAGGTACTGTTTGGCACAGTGGGGCTTAACCAGGTTAGTTTGGCTCTAGAGGCATTAAATATTAACTTAGAGAAGCAAGTATCCTGGACCAGGCTTCATGACCGTAATGAAAGTCTGTAGACAATCCCTTAACCTTAATCCTTTAAATTTTTCTTACTTTATTTATACACATTTCAGGTAACAGTGTCTCTCACCTCAAATGCGACAACACTTCTCAGAACCATAATACAGATTTTGCAAATCTGTATGTTGTAAGCAAAATGAAACACTGCCTCAAAAACCATAAACACGCTTCTCAAAGTGAAATGTTTGCATCCCAAATACACTTATCTACAAGTGTGTATTACAACAAGAAATGTTTCCCCGTGCTGCTCTAATCGTTTGTGAATGTACATTTGTGTCATTGTTGTGTCCATCAATAGAAAATTGCATAGATGTGTAATTCTTTATATCATTCTTTTAATACTTTGTCCTTCCTTTTTTGTTTTGCTGTATACAAGTGGAAAAAATTTTACCAAAATAGACACTACATTTGCATAGGAAGAATTCATTAAACATAAAAGTAAACAAACACTAAGAAAATTAGAACTGATCCTTTCTGTTTGTTCAACGACTCTTTTCCACAGTACACCACATATAATGTTCTCTTTATCCAAATGATATTCGAAAAGTTTAGGTCTCTCAAAGCATGGTTGGTGACAAGGACAACTAGTGTAGCCTGAATTTCAGGCTGAATTTCATTTGAGACTGTTTGGCTCCTCATCCTCTACCTCTCTGTACATATTTTCATTTGCCTATATCCTTGTCTATTATCCAGCAGTTTGTAGCACAGGCCTTTTTAGTTGCTGTTCATATTTGTCTGTGTGTTTGGGCTCACTGGAAGAATAATTTTTGTTCCTGATAACTGTGTGCTACATGTTGCATATTCTCCCTATGTGTGAGTTTTCTGCCTCATGCCCAGTGTTCCCGGCACAGACTCTAGATCCACTGCAATCCGGATCAGGATTAAGATTAAGACAGTTTTTGGGGGCACGGTGGCTTAGTGGTTAATACGTTTGCTTCACACTTCCAGGGTTGAGGGTTCAATTCCTATGTGTGCAGAGTTAGCATGCTCTTTATGGGGGTTTCCTCTGGGCACTCCAGTTTCCTCCCCCAGTCCAAAGACATGCATTGTAGGCTGATTGCCCAGCAATGGATTGGCACCCTGTCCAGGGTGTCCCCCACCTTGTGCCCCAGTAAGGATAAGCGGTACAGAAAATGGATGGAAGACAGTTTCTTTGCATTGTATTTTCTATAGAAAAACATTTTAACTTAATTTTTCTTACTGGGCTATTGAAACCGAAGCATAGTGAAAAGCTGTTTAATGTTTGTGCTGGTAAGGTCATTTTACATTCATTCATTTTTAGATTTATGCACTTTTTTGTTTTGGCTTGAGAGTATCATGAAAATGTGTTTAGAGGTGGTTTAGTGTGTGAAATAATGAATGAGTTTATAATGTTTTGCACCAATGGCTCAGGCAAAAGACAAATGAGCTTTGGTTCTTTAGAAATGTGTAAATAACAGAATATAAGCAATGATAAAAATCCTACTGTAAATCCTGCATCTTAGAAGTCATATAAGAGAATAAATAGTGCCACCTGTTGTTTATTTCTAGATGAGCAGCTTCTATAAACATTAATTACAAAAGATTAAATCAGGATTTGTACCATATTTTGTTTGTAATTTTGGGTCCTATTCCTGGTTTCAAACAGGTTCTCCAGTCATTGTTATTTCCCCTGAGGACACCACCATGAACATGTCCCAGGATGCAGTTCTGCAGTGCCATGCTGATGCATACCCATCTAACCTCACATATGAGTGGCAGAAAGAAGGGGAAAATGTCCATTATGTTGAGTGAGTACTCAGTTCATCTTTACCTCTGTGATAGGCTAATTTCTATGTAGATCAAGTGTAGTTATAGTACTAACCTTTAAACCCCATTCTATTATTCTGTCATGTAACTTAAAGCATATAATGCTAAAGTGAAGCTATTATTCTTAACCTAGTAGCATAATTTAGTGCTATAACTAATATGCCTAACCCCTTAGATAGACATAAAGGAAACTCCTACTGCTTTATTAATCAAAGAGCCCCAGTCATTTAGAGAATATTTTAATGATATGCCTATGTGATTATAGTTGCTAAAAAATATAATATAGTAAATATGTAGGTATAATATGGTGTGTGTGTGTGTGTGTGTGTGTGTGTGTATACCCAGCAAAAAAGAAATGTCCCTTTTTCAGGAGGCTGTATTTTAAAGATAATTTTGTAAAATCCAAATAAGCTTTACAGATCTTTATTGGAAAGGATTTAAACGATGTTTTTCATGCTTGTTCAATGAACCATAAACAATTATTGCACATGCACCTGTGGAACAGTCCTTAAGAGACTAACAGTTTACAGGCGGTAGGCAATTAAGGTCACAGTTACAATAACTTAGGACACTAAAGAGACCACTCTACTGACTCTGAAAAACACCAGAAGAAAGATGCCTAGGGGGCCTGCTCACCTGCGTGAACATGCCATAGGCCTGCTGCAGGGAGGCATGAGGACTGCAGATGTGGCCAGAGCAATAAACTGCAATGTCTGTAATGTAAGATGCCTAAGACAGGGAAACAGGAAGGACAGCTGGTCGTCCTTGCAGTGGCAAACCACATTTAACCGTGTGTCCCCCCCAGACGTAACTAAGAACTTGCAAATGCTTTGGTGTAAGAGTGGGGTAACATCTCACAGCAAGAACTGACAAATCTGGTGCAGTCCATGAGGATGAGCTGCACTGTAGTATTTAAAGCAGTTACTTTTGATATTGAATGCCACAGCTTATTTGAGTATTGTTGCTGACCATGTTTATCCCTTCATGGTCACAATTTATCTATTTTCTAATGGATACATCCAGCATGATAATGCACTATGTCACAAATCAAAAGTCATCTCAAAATGGATTCATGAACATGACAATGAGTTCAGTGTTCTTCAGTGGCCTTTGCAGTCACCATATCTGTATCCAATAGAACATCTTTGGGATGTGGTAGAAGGGGGGCTTCGCAGCATGAACGTGCACCTGGAGAATCTGCAGGAATTGTGTGATGCAGTCATGTCAACATGTACTAGAATCTCTAAGGAAGGGAGGCCCTACCCAGTATTAGTATAGTGTTCCCAATAACATGCTAGGTGAGTGTAGGTAGGTAGGTAGATATATAGATATTACTTGTTCTACACTGTAGTAAGATGTTTTATTATATTTAATCCTTTGTTAACACACACAATGTGTGCATGTCTTCATAGATCTCTGAAGTCTCGTGTAAAGATCCTGGTGGATGGTTCTCTACTCATTCCTGAGTTAATCCCTGAAGACTCAGGAAACTACACCTGCATTCCCTCCAATGGGTTACTGACTCCACCCTCGGCTTCTGCTACCCTCAAAGTGAAATGTAAGTATTGTGTTTAAAGACTGTCTGACCAAGACCTGCTGCATAATAGTCAAAGTACTTTAGCATATATCAAAATGTATATGCATTATTTGAACAGTAATTTGCTACTCTCTAGTTTGTTACTGTATGGTACAATTTGTTACGCTAGTTTGTTTCGTCTATCCTATCTCAATTTCTTAGATCCTGCACAGGTGGTGCGGATGCCCAGAGAGACTTATCTCCCTGCTGGCATGGGCGGAACAATTGTGTGCCCAGTTCAAGCTGAACCTCCGATGCTGTTTGTCAACTGGACCAAAGATGGTGCCTCACTGGATGTACGCCAGGTACTGAACAAAATAATGCATATCCATCACCCTAGTTATCACAAATACATAAATAGAATATTTCTCAACAATAAAGTTTGTTTTCTGTTTGTTGGTTAGTACCCAGGTTGGATGATAAACTCAGAAGGCTCCTTGTTCATAGACACAGCCAATGATGATGCAGTAGGCATGTACACCTGCACTGCCTACAACAGTTATGGGACTATGGGTCATTCTGAACCTACGAAAGTTATTCTGAAGGTACAGGAGTCTACAAATAATCTGAGATGTGTAACTGGCTCTGACAAATGTTTTTTTAAACTTCTACACACAAAGATTGTACACACTAGACAATTATAATTCTATTTATATGCATATGAGACCATAAATAAACAAAAAGCAGGTGTGATATGAACCACTTATGGTTATAAGTGGTAGAGGAGATGGGTTAGACCAAAAGCTTGTGATTTATAAAGGGGCTTACGAGTAGGAGACTGTGTACCCATGGCTCTATATATCTGATAATTCTTGGTGTGTGCTTTATTTGTTTATTTGGTTTTTGGTACATGCATACACCCACACTGGAATCTGTGCAAAACATTAAAAAAATGAAGCCCCAGATTTGAAGAGTTCCTGGATTGGTCATTAACATTCCTTCTCTTTTACAGGATCCCCCACTGTTTCAGGTGTCCCCCAGGGCTGAGTACCTACAGGAAGTTGGTAGAGAGCTGATCATTCCCTGCCAAGCACATGGGGACCCAGCACCTAATATCACCTGGACCAAAGTGAGCACTAACTTTCCTAAGATAACGATAAAGAAATGGCAACAAATTATATTAAGACCTTCTTCTTTGACACACTAAGTTCATATTCAGAATATGTTACAATATTGCTGTGCTGCTCATTTTCAGAATGTTTTCTGGTCTCGTATTGCAGGCTGGGAGTACACTTTTCTCACAATTTACTGTTTTGTCCAATGGTTCTCTGGTTCTGCGTCCAGTCAGCAAAAATCATCAAGGAGCATGGGAATGTCATGCTACCAACTCCGTGGCCACAGTCAGTAAAGGCACTGTGGTTCTAGTGTTAGGTGAGTGAAGAGCATTTAGAGAGAAAAGCATTTAACATTGCAAACTTAATTATTTTTGTGTTTTGCATTGTCTTCATGCATAAACTGTTCATGCATTCTCAGGGACAAGCCCCCATGCTGTGACTGGGGTATCTGTAGATCCAGGCACTAACAGTGCCAATGTATCCTGGCAGCCTGGCTTTGATGGAGGATATACCCAGAGGTTCAGCATCTGGTGAGTGACCTTATTTTAGTATATATTATCAGTTGTAGTATGAAGCTTCTAGGCAAGAATGTTAGCTTTTAGTTTTTTATTTTATTGTTCTTTTCTTCACCTCAGGGTGAAGCCCACTAATAGAGAGAAACATGAGTGGACCTCACTCCCAGTCTCCACATCTGAATCCAGGCTCCTTGTGACAGGTCTCCAGCCTGCCACCAGTTACCAGTTCAGCATCTTGCCCCAGAACAAGTTGGGCTCTGGCCCATTCAGTGGGATTGTCACCATCATGACCCTTGGTCAGTAGTATAGCCTTGGCTAAGTGTCTCTGAAATTTCTGACCCTGTGTTTACTACATTCTCATTTACTTAAAGTTGTTATATTGTTGCTGTTGTAATTATTTTCTGCTAACTATCTCGTTATATGTATTTTAAAATTATGATCAGTGTACTCCATTTAAATATGGTTGCAATCAAAATTGTTCAACCCCCATTGCAAGTCAGGTTTATTTACAAAATGTCAGGTTTATTTACACAATTGTCTGAAAATCATCATATAAATAAGCCACAATTGTTTTGGGATTCTGTTCTGTGGAGCGATGAAAGAAAACTGGAACTCTTTGGCACAATGGATCAGCGGTATGTCTGGAGACTGGAGAAGTCATTATAGGTTGCATTTTCAGTTGAATTTGGGGAAACCACTTGAAGCATTCATTGTATTGAACTATTTCAATTGCTTTTGTTTGATTTGTTCATTGCAAACAGCTGAAAGACTGTACATTTTGACAATAAACCTGATTTGCAATGGGGGTTGAATAATTTTGATTGCAACTGTAAACTGTATTTTCTGATATTATGATTGTGATGTTGATCTGGCTATTTTGTTTCCCATATTCAGGGCCTCCAACATATCCACCCACTGTAGTAACTGATGTAGCAGCCCTACTTGCTCCCACCTCACTGTCAGTCAATTACACAGCAGTGGGTGTGCTGCTGCAGTGGCTGCCACCCTGTGCTCAGTCTCCACTGATCAAAGCCTTTGTGCTCCAGGCAAGTCAGGAGATGGGTGAATGGGTTACACTTGATAGAGAAATCAATGTCAACTCCACAGAAATCCTTGTTCAAGGACTGACAAGAGTAAGTTTGACAAGAGTAAAAATGACATGCAACAGAAACCAACACTGAGGCATATAAATTTATTGTTGCTTAATTTCCACACCATAGGACTCTTACTATGAGCTGAGGCTGCTGTCACGTGGAGCTAGAATAGTCAGTGATCCCAGCGAATCAGTCAGTATCACCACTAAAGGTAAGCATAAAAACATGACAGTAATTCATTTATTAACCATCATAGTCATATTAGCTGAGGACCATCAGTTTTTCCAGTATTTCCATTGCGACACTAGCTGCGTTTACATGGACAACAATAATCCACTCTTAACCCGATTAAGACCATACTTTGATTAAGAAACTACCATGTAAACAGCAATTTTTACTTACCTTCATCTAATTAAGGTCATACACGAATTAAGCTCTAATCGAATTAAGACAGGTGGAATACTCCTGTTTTAGTTGCATTATGGACGTGTATTACAGACATGTAAACTTCGGGGTTACACATGTAACCCTGTTCCCTGAGAAGGAAACAAGACGTTGCATTTAGCATAACAGTATGGGAACGCCCTTGCGCACGTGACCGGTATCTGAAGCTTGTGTAAAATCATGCCTCTACTTATAGGCCTGCCATGATCAGGTGACGTGGCAATTAAGCGCGTCGCATGATATATATATATATATATGGCACCTGTGAACCACGCCGCAAGCCTCTATTATCTGAAGCGAAGACGCAATTCACAGGCTTGCCCCGGTATGACAAAGCTATGCAATGTCTCGTTCCCTTCTCAGGGAACAGGGTTACATGGGTAACCCCGATGTTCCCTTTCAAAGGGAACTTCGATGTTGCATTTAAAATGGGGCCCCTGACAGACCTTCCAAGACCACAGAAAGGTCCCAGGAAGGTATTCGCGGCCTGCAGATGGGCCTCAGCCGTCCGACACCACGCGTGAACCTCGAAGTTAGATGATGTTGCCCCACAGAGGCTCCATCAACAGGGGCATGGCTGGCTGAAATGGCGGCCACGTAAACCCTGATTGTAGAAGGAGCCAACCCTGCTGAGAAACGTTCTTGTAAGAACTCCAGGACTGTAGCTATTGCGCAGTTCACTGGGTCTAGCTGACGTTCCTCACACCACAAGACAAAAAGCTGCCACATCAATGCATACAATTTCCTTGTGGATGGTGCTCTAGTGTTTAACATGGTCTGTACAACCTCAGTTGTGAGACCAGAATCTATGAGCTGGTGCCCCTCAGGGGCCAGGCCCACAGTTTCCATAGTTCTGGCCGAGGGTGATAAATCAGCCCTCCGGCTTGAGACAGTAGATCCCTGCGGATGGGAATCTCTCAAGGAGTGCCGTCAAGCAGGGAAGTTATCTCCGAGAACCATATTCAAGCTGGCCAATAAGGTGCTACTAGCAGCAGACGTAGATGGTCTTGGCTAGAACTTGTGGGAGCAGAGCGATCCAGGGGAAGGCATATAGACGTGACCTCAGCCACATGTGCACCATGGCATCCAGCCCCAGTGGTGCAGGAGGAGTGAGGGCGAACCACAGCGGGCAGTGTGTTGTCTCCTCGGAGGCGAACACATCCACTTCCGCTTGTCCGAACCTCCACCATATGAACTCCACCACTTGTGGATGGAGCCTCCAACCCCCAGGCCTCAGCCCCTGCCTCGACAGGATGTCTGCCCCTTCATTCCGGCTGCCCGGAATGTACATTGCACTCACTGACAAGAACTTTCCCTCTGCCAAGAGAAGGATTAGTTGCGCCTGCCTGAACAGGGGGCGTGAATGTAACCCTCCCTGGTGGTTGATATATGAGACCACCGCTGTGTTGTCTGACACAACTAGCACATTGTGACCTCTCAACTGAGGAAGAAAGAACTTCAGTGCTAGGAATACGGCCCGCATCTCTAGGCGATTTATATGCCACTCCAGATGAGGGCCGCTCCAAAGACCGTGAGCTGGACAGCCATTTAAGTCTGCACCCCAGCCCGTGAGGGACGCGTCTGTCATTACCGTCTTGCGGTAAGGAGACGCCCCTAGAGTGTGACCCGAGGCTAGGAACTGCGGGCACCTCCAAATACTCAGAGCACGTAGGCATCGCCATGTGACACTGATTACTCTCAGAGGTTTCAGCCACCACTGAAACAGTCTCATGTGCAATAGGCCCAACGGTATGACGTTGGCTGCAGCTGCCATACGGCCCAACAGCCTCTCGTAAAGACTGGAGGGGATGCCCAGACCTAGCTTTACCTTGCTCAAAGCTGATAGGATCGATTGTACGTGTGTTGGAGATAAAAACGCACTCATCATAGTAGAATCCCATAGAACCCCTAGAAAAGTTGTCCTCTGCACTGGAGAAAGCATACTTTTCTTGAGGTTCAACCTGAGCCCCAAGCTCCTCATGTGGGAACCGCCTGTTCCCTGGATCGTGCTAGAATTAACCAGTCGTCCAGGTAGTTTAGTACATGGATGCCCTGGAGTCGTAAGGGAGCCAGAGCAGCATCCATGTACTTTGTGAAGGTGCGAGGGGATAAAGCTAGCCTGAAGGGAAGAACCCGAAATTGGTATGTGTTTTCTCCAAACGCAAACCTCAGGAACTTCCTGTGACTGGGCGATATTCCTATGTGGAAATATGCATCTTTCAGATCTATCGTTACAAACCAGTCCTCGGACTGAATCTGTGGCATGATAAGTTTGAGCGTCAGCATCTTGAACCTGTATTTCCGAAGAGTACGGTTCAGATGACGCAGATCTAAAATTGGCCGCATACGCCCATCTTTTTTGCGGACCAGGAAATAACGGCTGTAAAAACCTCCCTCCCTTAGGGAACGGGGTACATGTTCTTTGGCCTCTTTGTCCAAAAGGGAACTTACTTCCTGCGCTAACACTGGGCTCTGCTCTGTGCTGACAACTGTGGTGAGCACACCTCTGAACCGGGGGGGTCGAGCTCTGAACTGGACCTCGTAACGCTTTTCTATGGTAGACAGAACCCATGGGGACCCAGCGTGGAAACTACTGCCAAATGATCTTTCAGTGATGCTAGCTTTTCCACATTTCGTTGGAGGGAAAGCATCAGATTTCCGTCACCCTGTGACAGCTTGCTGACCAGAGAAGACTGAAAACGTGGGATGGCCTTGGCCAGGGCAGGCTAACTGCCCTAGCAACCTCATGTCCCCTGATATGTCCCTCCGTGGCCCATCAGGACCATTCCTTCCTTGCCTGCTTTGCTTTTATGATCATTCTTAGATAAGGCCTCTTAGCAGGCTGTAGTTGTGGCCGCCCGGTCCCCCTGGTTTTCTGCGGGGGGAGGCGGGCCGCCACACTCATCTTCTGCATCTCCCTCACACCAGCGCTGGCCCGGGCTCCACTCATGGAGGCCCGTGCGAACTCGACACGACGGGGAAGGAACTGGCCGAACGCTGCCGTTTGCAAAATAGGGATAGGAAAAATAGGGATAGGAAAGTTTAGAGATATTGAGAAATACAGAGTAGAAATGAAGCGTTTCTTTTTTCTTTTGTCACACAAACCACAGACATGCAGTCTTGCTGAAGATAATAAGGCTGGCGGCGTGGTTCACAGGTGCCATATATATCATGCAACGCGCTTAATTGCCACATCACCTGATCATGGCAGGCCTATAAGTAGAGGCATGATTTTACACAAGCTTCAGATACCGGTCACGTGCGCAAGGGCGTTCCCATACTGATGCTAAATGCACCGTCGAAGTTCCCTTTGAAAGGGAACACCTTATTCACATTATGAACGTCGTGTGAGAGTTTTCACCGCATTTTGTGACAGGACACGATCACACACGGCAGTTTTACGTTTTACGGTGAGCAAGAGAGTTCGGCTGCGTCCCAAACCACATACTTTCCTACTATAGGCCTGTAGTGGGGAAAAATACATGTATCTCGACTACTATATAGACTTTAAGTATGCGGTTTGAGATGCAGACCACGGCTTCAAGCAGTTGTTTATTAGCACGTATAGCATGACAAATAATTAACTGCACTTAAAGCGTTCGTAAAAAAATTCAATAAAAACACCCAAAACTGTATACAGTACCATAACGAAGATGGACTGTATGTTGATACGTGAAATTCTGGAGGGACGTCGGACGGCGTGGTGCGGTGACGTAATGATGCGGGCGGTTAATCTAATTATGTTCTAAAACATGTAAAACGGGAACATGACAGGAGTATTCTAAAAGCGACTCATGTAAACACCTTAATCACATTATTATCTTAATCAGAGTAAGGTCAATAATTAGATTACTGCTGTCTATGTAAACATAGTCACTGTTTTTCATTTAAGTATTGGCTGATATCAATGAAGCCATTTATTTGGTAAACAATCTGCTTTTGTTTGAGAATTTTGTTGTTTTGTTATTGTCAATAATAACAAAATTAATGCAACGTAAATCCAGTCCAGATTTTATCTATAATTATTGTTCACTGGCACCATTAATAACAGAAATACTAGCTAATATCTGCATACAGTGGAAAAAAAGTCTACACACCATTGTTAAAATGGCAGGTTTTTGTGTTGTAAAAAAAAATTAAGATAAATAATGTGAGAACTTTTTCCACTCTCGATGTGAAATTATAACATATACAGATTAAGCAAAAAAACAATCAAACATTTTAGGGAGAAATAAAAAAGTTACAATAACTTGGTTGCATAAGTGTGCACACCCCTCAACTACAGTTACAATCAAAATTATTCAACCCCCATTGAAAATCAGGTTGTCAAAATTTGCACACTTTCAGCTGTTTGCAATGAACAAATCAAACAAACACAATTGAAATAGTTAAACACAACGAATGCTTCAAGTGGTTTCCCCAAATTCAACTGAAAATGCAACTTATAACGACTTCTCCAGTCTCAAAATTAGTCAACCCCCTGAATAGAATCCCTCACAACAGCACAAATATGCAAAACAGGTGTTGTCAACCAAAGGCTTCGTTAGTTGCACCAGGTGTGCTTGAGCTGGAGCACATGAAATACCTGAACTGGCTAGGGGTTTGTTTAGTGTACACTACTTGGACAGGGCAGAAAACAGAAGTTATCAACGGCTGCAACCAGATTTCTGAGAAGGCAGGTTGTGAAAAACCCTCGAGTGACTGCAAAAGACCTGCAGCAAGACTTGGTGGCAACAGGCACCGAGGTTTCAGTGAGCACAGTAAGAGACATACTAAACGCAGAAGGTTTCCATGCCAGAACTCCAACACGTACACCACTACTGACCCAAAAGCACAAGAAAAGTTGGCTCAAAATCATATAAATAAGCCACAGAAGTTTTGGGATTCTGTTCTGTGGAGCGATTAAACAAAACTGGAACTTTTTGGCACAATGGATCAGCGGTATGTCTGGAGGAAGAAGAATGAAGAAAGAACACTATGTCCACAGTCAAGCATGGAAAATTAGCTGTTCGGGTTAAATTGTTGTATTCTCCACTATTATATGTAACAAAGATTTGCTGTTTAAATTGAGCTTCCTGTATTCTCCACCAAAAATGGGGGAAAGGCTAGCAGATCAGCTCGAAAGGAGAAATATGGCTAATTTAGTATTTCTGATCAACTATTCATCCAGTGATAAGCTGAATTTGGCATATTCATTAATTGTGCATTAGATATTACATCCATGGCCAGCAGAAATAGTATCCTAAATACAGTTAAACATTATTTGAAGAGCATGTAGCAAGATCGACAATTCAAGGCAATGGACCTCGTTAACAATAAGACACGTATGTTTAAAATCAGACAAAACTTTATTGAACTGTTCTACAACAGAGAAGCTACTCTAACACACACACACAGACACACACAGCAAACAGGTGTTAAATGGTTTTAAGAAAGTGAATGAAGTTCC